>NC_134539.1:88527745-88872519 GCF_050624435.1 Tenrec ecaudatus | reverse complement strand
AAACCCATTTTGCCCTGTCGGTCTACCAGATGCAGCGGGGGACCATAGCTGCGCTGACTCCGCGAAATCCCTGCCGTGCACTCAGGCCCGGGAATCCCACCAGCCTCACCCCTAGGTGGAGAACCTGAGTCCAGCCCTTGGGAGCCCTGGTCCCGCCCCCAGCGCAGCGCAGCCAATGGCGTTGGTCGGTCCGGCCCAGCGCCTGGCCGGCTGCACCTGGATTGGGTAAACGGGGTAGGCGGGGCCTTGGGAACAGCCCGGGCTAGGAGTGAGCGGCGAGGAGTAGAGTCCAGAGTCCGGCTCCAGTGCTTGTTGGGTGTCGCACGTGGGAACCGAGGCTGCTGTGTTTTGCGCTGTTCTAATCCGGTAGGTCGGTGCCTTGGGACCCTGGGGCCTCCGTGGCCCGGCGCCCGTGGGCGCACCGCGGAAATCCGCAGCGGGAGCTTTGTTCGCGCGCTGGCTGCGCGGGCGCGGGAACTCGCTGTACTTGGGCTAGTGGCCTCCACGCGCGCGCCCTCGCTAGCTGTTGAACTTGACTCCGAACGCGTTTTAAGCCTAGCCCCTACCTTGTTCTCCCTACATTGCCGCGATTGCTATCATGTCCTTATTTGACTCGAAGGGCGACCTTAAACGAAGCCCTTGGAGTTTGTGTGAGTTGCTGTGGGATTTAATTCCGACTCTCAGCGACCCGGGGTGTTACCGAGCAGAGCTGTGCACCGTAGTGTTTGGCTGTAAACTTTATGAGAGGAGATCGGCAAGCCATTTCCCCGTGGCTTCCCAATCTTTATGTTAGCTGCCCAGGACTGGTAAAATGGATGGAGCCTGGGTTTGCTAAGGCTGCACCTGTTATCACCACGTGCGCTGTGCGGCCTCTGCGCTTGCCCCCCTCCCCCCCCCACCTACATCCCTCTGGGGGAGGGACAGAGCCTGTTACTGACATCTGTCAACCGCCCGTAGAGATGAACCTTGTACTGTCAGCTCCTGGCCCATTGCCCTGTACTTCCAGTTCCTGGAAATTAAGGAACTGTTGGTGTGCACAAAATGAGATCCTTCACCCAGTGGCTGCTGGACTGGAAACACCAGTTTTAGTTCTTAGGGGATCTGAACTGCGGCAGTATGCAGTAGAAGTGGATAACTGGGCTTTTGTTTCGTGCGTTATCAGGAGAAAGGGCTTTGGAACTTAGGGTAACCCTAAGTTCAGATTCTGACTCTTATAGCGTGCCCTGGAGCAGACAGATCCTGTGTGGCGCCTGCCTTTCCTCCTCAGTGAAGAGCACAGAATCAGTGTCTGCCAGGCAGTGACCTCTGCTGATTCCTGCTGGGTCCACTTGCAGTTTCAAAGGTCCCTGGTTGCTTTGGCCAGTGGCTTTCCTTTCGGACTTCCTTTCCCTGGGTTGGGGTGAGGTTCCCTCAGGCATGATATTTCTACAGAAAGGTCAGGCGCCCAACGGACTCAATAGGTGTTAGCAGGTGGTCGAAACAAAACAGCTCACTGCCGTCCTGTTGATTCTGACTCATAGACTGTTCACCGCAAGGTTGGCAGTTCAAAACCACAGCCTGCTTTGTCGGAGAAAGACGAGGTTTGCTACTCCTGTAAAGATTTGCAGTCTCAGAAACCCACAGGGGGCAGTTCTACTATATGTCTAGGGTCACTATGAGATGACCAGGTGGCAAGAGAGCGTTTTAGTCCATACTCAGTGACTAAAACGTGGTTCTGAGTGCATTAGGTCTGTTAGCATACTAATGCTCACGGCCAGCTAAAGAACTGTGATTGTTCACATTTTATGTATGAGGGAGCAGAACACAGAGATGTTAGCTGATTGGGGTCACATATTAGAGCAGGAGGCACACGTTAGCAAGCATGTGACCCCAGCAGCCTGGGTCCAAGGTTCATGCTGTTCACACCCCCGCCTCCTATCACATGCTCTGGACACAATCCTCTAGGCGAATAACCCCAAGAGAGCTGGAGAATTGGAGGAGTCCAGCCTGACAGGTAGCAGCTGTTCATCCACTTGCTTTGGGGAGAAGAGAAAGTGGCTTTTCCACTCGGGCTCCCTAGTTTCTGGCTTCAGATGTCAGATGTCACAGATTGAGAAATAGCTTCAAGGGGAGGGAGGGAATAAAGAGCTGATATCAAAGGGTTCAAGTAGATAGAAATTGCTTGGAAAATGATGGCAACATCTGTACTAGTTTGCTTGATATAATTGATTTATGGATTGTTATGATATCTGTTAGAGCTCTCAATAAAATTATTTTTTAAATCAAAATGTGAAAATTGAGAAGAAAAAAAAGAGGAAGAGCTTCAACTGAGGTTTCTAGAAAGCCCTTGGAAATGTGCAAAGTAGGTGCTGTAGTCAAGGTAAAAATCTGTGCTCCTGTCTACCCACTCTCCTGGGGCTTCTTGAATCTCAGCTCTGTGGCTCTGTTTTAACCATGAGGATCTGACACCAGGTAGAAGCAGTCCTTTTAGGGAATAATCTTTTCTTTGGAATATTCATGAGGCCATATCTGTAGGGTGTGCCATATACAGATTAGGATCAGGATATAAGCACCCGGAGGCCCAGAAACAAGCGAGCACAAATAGATGCCAGGTGAAGGTCACCCAGGCACCGAGGACTGCTGGAACTAGAGAAGCCAAGGACTTCCCTCCTCCACAGACAGCAAAGCCAGACAGAAACGAAAAAAAACAAAACAAAACTATCACTGCCAACCAGGGCATTTGACTCATAGAGACCCTAGACGACAAAGTAGAACTTTGATCTTGAAGAATTTCTGTGACTAAATCTTTATGAGAGCTGACAGCCTAGTCTTTGTCTCATGGAGTGGCTGGTGGATTTGAACTGCCAGCCTTTCTTGTTGTTGTTGTTGTTGTTGTTGTTTTAAACGTTTTATTAGGGGCTCATACAACTCTTATCACAGTCCATACATATACATACATCAATTGTATAAAGCACATCTGTACATTCTTTGCCCTAATCATTTTCTTTTCTTTCTTTTCCCTTTTCTTTTTTTACATTTTATTAGGGACTCATACATCTCTTATCACAATCCATACACTGCCAGCCTTTCAGTTAGCAGTTCAATTCTTACTGACTGTGACACCATGGCTCCTCCCCTAGTGCAGTCACCCTGAATTTGGAGATCTAGTCTCCTGAACTGTGAAAAGATAGCTTTTGTTAATGTCCTATTTGTGGTATTTCTGTTATAGCAATACTAAAACCAAAGAAAGTATAGTGGAATAAAGGATTAAATACTCTAGGGGTTACTTGATCCTTAGTGGTCATTGGATGCTCAAACTTTCAAGTTCACTGCTGTGGAGTTGATGCCAGCTCAGAGCAACCCTACAGGACAGGGTAGAACTGCCCCGTGTAGGACACTTTATGGGAGTAGGGAAATCCCATCTTTCTCTTGGGGGAGTGGCCGGTGGTCTTGAACTGCAGACCATGTAGTTTTCAGCCCCATTTGTAACCACTAGCAGAGCTCCAGCCATTGGGTACAGGGCTGGGAAACTCCTAGGAGATGGTAGAGAGCAGGGAGGGTGTGTCAAGAGGGAGTGAGTGCAGTGCCGGGGACCATCAGCTTTTGGACAAAAGTCACTGTGTCTCAAAACAAGTATTTTGCAAAGAACAAGCTTTGCAGTCAAGGCGAAAGGGCAGCAAGTTGTCGATATTAGAGAGAAATCAATGAGTCTGTGGACAGGTGCTCCAGAGCTTCCCCCTGCTGAGAGCGAAGCTGAGTAGCTTTCCCCACAAGAGTTGCTCACCTGTGGACAGAGGAGGACTGTTTGGTGATGTAGAAATAGCTGCTGTGTTGGCCACATTTAAACCCTCTTGAACTTTTCATTGTTGTTAGGTACCGTCACATGTTGTTATTGGTAGGTGCTGTCGAGTCGATGCCAACTCATGGTGAACCTCTGTAAACAGCAGAAGGAAACAAGGCCTGATCTGTCGCCACCATCCTCACAACTGTTACTACGTTTGAGCCCATTGTTGCGGTCACTGTGCCAGTCCTCCTTGCCCAAGGCCATCCTTTTCCTCTGCCCTCCTGCTTTTCCAAGCATGAGGTCTCTCCTGACAACATGTCCAATGTAAACAAGACAGAGGCTCACCGTCCTTGTGTCTCAGGAGCATTCTCTCTGTGCCTCTTCCCAGACAGATGTGTTTGTTCTTTAGACAGTCCATGGTACTTTCAATATTCCTTGCTAGTAGCGTAATTCAAATGCATAGATTCTTCAGGCTCTTTGACTTGTTAAAAAAAAACCAAAGATGTTACTAGAAGGTAAGGACTGCGGAACACCTGACCCAATCCACAGTATTTTTAGTTGCCTCATATACATGCTATAATATTTTATAACTCACATTATATAATGAATATTGTAACAGAAGCAAGGCATTGAATAAGGGAAACTGAAGAAGAATTCACAGATGGATTTGAATTTGAATGTTGGTGAAGAAGATACCATGTTACAAAAAGTGCAGCCAGAATCTATGTTAGAAGTATCGATCTGTGTTAGAAGTACAACCAGAATGTTGCTTAGAAGCTAGGATAATGAGACTTCATCTCCCATGTTTTGGACGTGGTTTCAGGAGGGATCAGTCCCTGGAGAAGGACAGCAGACTGGCAGAAGTAGAAGATCATGGAAAAGAGACCTCAACAAGATAGATTGACACAGTGGCTGCAACAATGACCTTGAGGATAGCAACAATTGTGAGGATCATGCCTCCCGGGCAGTGCTTTGTACTCTTGCACATGAGCCAAACGGGTGGTACCTAACAGTAGCCAGCATGATGGAACACAGTGTGGAAGTTTCTTAAAACAGTAAAACTAAAAAGTAACCATCAAGCTACCCTCGGAAGAGACTTCCAAAAGGTCATGAACACTTTTCATTGTATTTTAGCTTCCACTTTTCCTGTGAACTCCCTGAGGCCTCCACACATGACCGGGCAGTTGCACTCTGAGGTATTACGCAAGGGACTTGAAAGCAGAGTCAAACAGATGTCGTACCCAGTGTCCATTAAAGCACCATTCACTAAACAGTCCAGATGTCCATCAGCAGACGACTCGATAACAATGCACGATATCTGCAGCCACCCAAACGATGGCGTACCACTCTCCGGGAAGAGAAATAGTCTTGCTACCTGCTACGGTAATGCATGGATTGAAGACATTACGCTAAGTGAAATAAGTCAATCCCAAAAGAACAAATATGAGGGACAAAAGAAGAAGCCAAAATATAGAAGTGTAGAACTTTGAGAAGGCTTCCAAGAGTGAATGGAAAAGTTCCATAACCTTGGGATGGAGGTCATTTGCATTTTCTCACACTAGGGAGTTTCAGCCTTAAGCCCAAGGGCTACAGGTGAGTTGGAGGCCACATAGCGCATATAGTGCATCCTTCTGGTGGCCTGTGCAGGATACTGTGTGCCTCAAAAGAACAGAGTGAAATGCCATTCGCTTATAGCACATGGTCATAGGGGCTGGATAGAAACTAGGTCGAGAATGTCTAATTAGGAATGTTGTACTAGGCTTATTTTTCCTTTGGGTCCTATATAAGTACTGGAAACTTCCCCCAACCCCCACCCCACCCCATGGAAGGTTGCTCCACCCCAATGACCCACCAACAGAAATGTCAATGCCTTCCGGGAACATACATGCTCCCCTCCCACCTCTTGACTTGACTTTCCCGTAAAACCTTGTAGGGAAAACCTGCTTATCACTCTTGTCAGAGTGTTTGTTGATTTGGGTGTGACCTTCTCACAGTGTTATATCGGAGCAAATGAATGGTCTTCTCCCTCTCTGCACATCTCAAGATGTACAGATAGGTGGGGTGGTCTATGATTCCTGGGCACTAGGCAGGCTCACTACCTCTTTTCCTAGATGGCTGGAGTAGAAGATTACAGGAGAGCAGAAGCCTGCCTTCATCTGGGTATTTATCCTTAAAGGAGTGGGCTTATGCCGAATTTGCCCTTTTGCGATCAACTAACTTCACTCTGCCCAATGGCTTCCAAGTCCCACTGTGTCACGATGTGTTCCGTGCTTTCGTCATGTTGTTTAGGGATGCATAGTGTTCCATTTTGTGTGTGTAACAATTTCTTTATCTCTTCTTCTACTGATGGGCATTTGCACTGTATCTATCTCCTTGCTATTGTGAACTGTGATGCAGTGAACATGGGAGAGCATACATCTGTTCCGTCTCTTCTTTGGAGTATTGCTCAGTGGTGGTATTTATTGCTGGATTGAAGAGGTTTTCCGTTCCCAGTTATTTTAGGTGGTGCCATATCACTCTCCGTAGCAGTGTACATGCTTACACTCCCACCATCAGTGTATAAAATCTCCAATTGCTTCACATCCTCTACAACATTTGTTGTTGCTTGCTTTTAAAACAATTGGCCTATCATTGTGGATACAAGGTGATATCTCATCATGGTTTTAATTTGCATCTCCCTCAAGGGATTTTGGAGTGCTCTTGGAGTTCTGGTTTGAAAAAGAAGTCTAAAGGGGCAGGGGCAGGGTTGCAGGGTACATAGCAAAGGTTTTCCAGTGAAGCTCCCATAAGACAAGCCCAGCTAGGCATGAAGAGTAAGCACTTGCACGGGAGGAAAAATTCCTCGGTGCAGCATAATGGGTCTTTGGCTCACTGAAGGGATTTTCCATTTTCCGAAAACTTCTTCATAGTAAGCTCCAAGAACCATTTTGTGTCCGTGAAGGAAATCTAGCAAGATAACCCCTTGAGCCCCCACCACCACGCCTGGGAAACAGCCAAACAAAAACTGTCACCAAACCCAATAAGCTGATTTTTCTGACTTGAATTTAACCGGCCCAGCAGATCCCCTTAGAAGCCACTATTTTGATTGAACCTTATTTTTGTTTAGACGTCTGTGTTAGACAGGGTTCTCTAGAGAAGCAAGACCAGGACACTTAGGATTTTATGTATATTTATAGAGAAAGAGATATACTACATAAGAAATAAACAATTAGTCTGTAGCCCAGTACAAATGGCTCAGGGCAACTCGCTTCTGTGAGACAGCTAATACACTGGCAGTCCTTCAAGTCACGAGGGCCACCGGGTGCAAGTCAAGGAAGCAGACAGCTGAGTCCTCTGTAGAGCAATGCAGGTAATCTGGCAAGCAAATGGCAAGACAGGTCACCAACGGTCAGCCAGATGACAGGGTCCGACAGTCTCCCCAGCTCAAGCAATGAATACCCGAATAGTGTGGTGAAGCAGGTCTTAAAGGAATCTCAAACTACAGTGACACAGTCCATAGGTTGGGTGTCCCACAGGTGGTGTAGCTCTCAAGTTGAGGCAGACAACCAAATAAGGCAGCTGCACACTGTCCGATCATCAAAGAAGGCTGAGGCTCACCCAGCCATTTATCTCTCTGCCTTTCAATTAATCCCACATTTGTTCATTGGCCAGGCTGACACAATAAACCTACCTATCACGACACTGTAATGGACTGAGACAATATATTACTGAGAAAACTTGTCTATCCACTGCTCTCAGAGATAGGTGACCAAGTTTTGTTTTTTCGCTTGTTATTGTACCTGAAAGTTTACAGAGGCTATTACCGGTTTTACACTCAATGATTCACACGTCTTTTGTTTCTGGTGAATTACTCTGAGAAGTTCAATGCTTCCCTAGTATTCCAGCTCCCCTTGTAGCTCGTCTATTTGAAAATTGAGCACTGGGGCTGAGTTCATTTCCACATCTGAAGGGTAATGAAAGGCCATGGTCTGAGAGGTTCTGTTAAGTTTCTCTGGTGGGAAATACCTCAGTTCTTGGCTTCTCACGAGAAAGAATTCACACCGAAGACTGCTTTGTGATCCAAGTGGGTTTTTATGAAGGACGGAAGAAGTGTCAGGTTTTATAACCACTGAACACGGGCAACCTTGCAGGACTCCACACCCACACGTGGTGGCCTGAGACCAGAGAGGCCGTGACCGCCTGTGACCAGCCGAGTGGGCACTGGACAGGAGCAAAGGGTGAAGAAAAAGAAGAGAGAGGGTGGATTCGCGGTCCAGGTATATGAGGCCTCTGGCTGGGAGGTGTGGTCCAAGATATTGGTTGATCTTATTGGCTGAATTAAGCTCACCTGGGCCTAGTTCGGGCCACCCAGGTGTACCACCCCCCTGGCTGCGGCTTGAATTGGCGCATGCCCAGTAGTCGTTAATGGCTGGCTAAGGGCTCCCCTGATTCTGCAGCCTCTTGTAGGGGCCTTCAGGAATGGAGAGGGACAATCCTGTCCCTGTTTCTCGATACCTAACAGTTTCAGCAGTCTCTGTCTTACCAGTAAACCTGACCTCTTTTATGACTTTCGATTGTCCACACAAAAACTCCACAGTTTTCTCCAGGACCTTCTCACGAGGCTCTTTTGAGAGCAATTGGTGGTGGTGGCTGGGTGCTGTCTGGCTCTTCTGGTCCCAGGGTCATGGAGACCGATGTGTGTCTGGTACATAGGCCATTGACCAGATTGTTTCCATGTGTCTTCGAATTTCCTCGCTCCTGTTCCCTCTGGACAGGGAGAGACCAGTAATCGTCACACCTCAGTTGCTACTCACCAGACTACATTGTAGAACATTCCTGTGGACTGTGTTGAACCTTTATTTGGAATAAGCCCATGCGCATATGAACTGGAACCTTAGTGGCAGTACTTTTTGATTTGCCTCATGATCTCACTTATATGAAAACAACAAGAAGCAAAGAGTCGTGTATAGAGATCCAAGTTTATTAGTGTTTGCCAGGGGCAGGGAAGGGAGGATGGAATAGACAGTGCTCAGTAGAGGCCTTTCTTAGAGTAAAACTCTGGAGTACGCTTTCACAGATCCTTAGAGAAATGTGCCCAGACTAACATGCGTGCTTTCTGTGCTTAAATTGGAGATCGTAAGTCACCAACTGCCCTCACCCTCTCCACCCTTAAACTGCGTCTCAACCCAGAAAAATACCTTGCGAGGGTTCTAAGTACTGAATTTTTAACACTAGGAGACTCAGCCACCTCCCTAAGTGTGGCGTGATAAGCCATTGCTCCCACTGTTCACTCATTTGGCAGATAGTATTAGTACATATCCGGTTGGGCTTGGTACTGTGGGGGATTTTTATGTATTAGTACATATCCGGTTGGGCTTGGTACTGTGGGGGATTTTTTTAATTAAAAAAATTTAATAAGTCATTTTATTGGGGGCTCGTACAACTCTTATCACAATCCATACATATATACATCGTGTCAAGCCCATTTGTACATTTGGTTTTTTAATCATTTTATTAGGGGCTCATGCAACTCTTATCACAATCTATACCTACATCAATTGTGTAAAGCACATTTGTACATTCATTGCCTTAATCATTTTAAAACATTTGCCCTCCACTTAAGCCCCTGGGTTTGTTTTTTTTTAAGTAGTGTTCGTTCAATGTCTTAAAGCATCTTAAGTTTAAATGGTAAGATGTGTTCGTGAAAAGTTTCATTAAAATTGCAGTGTTGGCAGATTCCTTTGGGTCAAGGGTAAGGTAAGCTGTTGAGAAACTGGGGTGGAACTCACTGGAGTGGATCGCTTCCAGGGCCTCTGGGGGTAGGAGGGTAATGGGCCTTAATTCGCGTTTTGAAAGCCGGTCCCTCAGGAGCCCAGCGTTCCACAGAATGAGCTTGCAGTGGAACACACCCAGTGTTCTGGGGGAAACGCTATCAAACAGGCCGATGCCTTGGCAGTTCTGGAGAACTGACGATTGAAAGGAGCTCAGACGAAATTTCATGTTGGAAATGATACAACGTTTCTCCTTTTCAGGCAACTTTAAACCCAGGGTGATGGCTGCGCCTGTCAACAATGTTCACGGGAATGCTGACCTCTGGGCCTCACATCATAAGATGCTGGCAGAGCCCCTGAGAGAGAACGACGTTGAGGTGGGGAGGCCTAGCAAGGTTCTCTAAATTAGAGGCTTTTGTTGAATCTCCGGGTTCTAATCATGCCACGAATTACCTTTCTGAGGATCAGCGATGCAATTACAATACTAGGACCAGGTTTAGAGACAGAAGCTTACAAAGTGGCTAGATGCCTGTTAATTCAAGTATTGTTGCAAAATCATAAAACCATGTATTAAACAAAAGTATCAAAATGGGAAGCTGTTCTCCCCAAACCCCAAATATATCAAATATCAAATTGTTTCTCAGCACATCCTTCATGTGGGTGTGTACACTTCGGAAGGCAGTGTTTCCACTTTGTAGCCCTTCCCCCAGGAGCCTAGGTGGCATAGTGGTTCCTCGCTGGGCTACTGAGTGCAGGGTCAGCAGTTCGAAACCTCCATTTGCTCCGAGGAAGAAGGAAGGGGCTTTTTCCTCCCCTAAAGAGTGACAGTCTCCTTGGAAATAGCTAATAGAACTATGCGAAGTAGGCTGTAAATAACTTCCTGAAATGGGGCTGCGCACCTGCACTCTGTGCTAATGACAGGTAACATGAATCAAAACTACAAATTAGCATAGCATAAATATGCCACTAAACAATTCTCGTAATTCTTAATTAATTAACTTGCCCTTGAAACAGGTAGCGAGAATATAAATGTGCCACACAATTCCCTAATTGCCAATAAAATATAACCTAAATGAACCCCCAAATCCAGCTCCCATCTTGGAAACACTCCCTGGGCAATTGTCCTCCGTCCACCAGGGGCTCTGTGAGTTGGCATCCACTCGGCGGCAGAGAGAACCCGCCTTCCCCGCCATGTCAAAATGTCAGTTGTGTCAGGCACCCTGAAGGGGTTTAGTTGGTGGACCTTTTAAGTGCTCTTTGAATTGGGGGATCCTGAACCATTTCAGGGGCAGGATGGGCCTGTGGGACTGGGGGTGGAGGTAAAGTTTCCCAATAAACTCGTTACCCTTGGAGGATGGCCAGGTGCAGTGCCATCATTAAAAAAAAAAATTCCTTGGCACAATTTTTCTTGCGTTCTTCTCCTCAGTGTAATTTTCAGTTTTGTTCAAACTTTTTCCTCATAAGCCCCTGTGATCATCCTCTGCCCTCTGGGAAATAAAATGTATCAGGGTTACCCTTTAGGAATTCCAGAAAACAGTTACTATAACCTTGTGAGCTGTTTGAATCGGGCTTTTTTTTTTTTTTTGCCTTGACGCTGAGACAAATGTTACTGAGAAGAGAGCTCCTCTGCAGTTTTCCACTGCCTCAGGGACACGCGTCACCACATTCTATTTGGAATGAGCCCAGGCGTGTCTGCACTGGAACCCCCGTACCAGTGTTGTCTTACCCGCTGCGAGTTCCTGCACCCGCTGTGCCCGAGTGGTGCTGTGGAGCGGTGGCCAGCAGAGGTCTTTGCAAACGTGACCCTGTCCTTATCATTCAGCAGGAGGCTGTCCCGACATCTGGAAGCATCTGTTACTCACTTATTTTTACCATAGCCCTATTGAGGGAGCGTTCACAGGCCAAGCACGCCTCCCATGTGAGGTGCACGGGCTGGTAGGGTGCCTTCTGCCCGTGGGGCTCTGCACCCGTCACCACAGTCCATTGTAGGAGCCTCTCATCACCCCAAAGGAAACCCCAGGCCCAGCAGCGCTCCCTTCCCTCTGCCCCTGAGCCCCTGGCGGTCGCTCCTCTCTCTTATGTCTGGACCTGCATGCATGTTTGCATCTAAGTAAGGGGAAGTAAAAGTAAAATTAGGGAGGCAGGAACTTGTTGAAATGTGAAATGTAGGGATAAAAAAAATGCAGGAGGGTGTGGAATCAAGAATTAGGCAGGATACCCCCTTTCCAGATCACCTCGGGTCATTTGGTTTTCCTTGATTCGTTGCCATCTATTAGCTCTCTTTTTTATGGTAAAATTTGTGAGGAGATGCATGCTGTCCCCTAGGTGTGATGAGAATCTGCTTAATGTGGTTATTTGGGTTATGGTTGGCATCTTAGGGCTAGACACGAGTCTATAGTAATGGCTCGTTAGGAGGCTGTGACTTTGATCAGACAAGTTTTTAAAATAAAAAATCCAAGGGCTGAGCGTCTCTCGTATGATCCTCACTAGGTTTTCAACATCATCAAGAAGGAGAGCAATCGGCAGAAGGTCGGACTGGAGCTGATTGCCTCAGAGAACTTTGCCAGCCGCGCAGTTTTGGAAGCTCTAGGGTCATGCCTAAACAACAAGTACTCCGAGGGCTACCCAGGCCAGAGGTAAATGTGTCCAAATGGGGGTTCCCGGTCGTGAGATTTTCTCCTTCAGTCCTGTTCTTGGACAGCTCTTTTATTATGTCCCACGGGTGAGCCCATGGATATTTTTAGAGCCTATATAAATGCCCAAGTTCCTTATTAGCGCAATGGTTCTCAACCTTCCTCATGCCACGACTCCTTAATACAGGTCCTCATGTGGTGGTGACCCCCCTCCCAACCATAACATTATTTCCATTGCTACTTCATCACTGTCATTTTGGTACTGTGATGAATCGTCATGAGATATCTGATACGCAGGATGTATTTTCAATGTTACAAATGGAACATGATTAAAGCATAGTGATTAATCACAAAAACAATGTGTAATTATGATGTATGAAGTGTCGTTTTACCTCCAATACTGCTGCTTTCAAAGCAGTAGCTGTTTTAAAGAGTAGCTGCTCTCTACACAGTAGCTGCTCTCTATGCATGTGACTGGTCCCCATAAGCACGTTATGGCGCCAACCCTGTCACATACACCTGTATTTGTACGGGGTCTATGTGATGGGGTTGGCGCAATGATGTCATCACTCGGGGTACTCGTATGTGGGCATATCTGCACGTGGGCGGACCCGCCTGGAAATGGATAGAAGAGCAGTGTCTCGATTCCTAAGACCATCGGAAATATGTGTTTTCTGGTGGTCTTAGGCAAGCCCTGTGAAAAGGTCGTTCACAGGTTGAGAACTGCTGCTTTAAAGCTTCCTAGAATGACAGATCTCTAAGGCTGGCTTCTTTAACAAAGCAAAATCGCCGAGGCTTATGTCCTCATGTATACCCAAACCCCACCCACTGTCATTGAGCCATGCCAACTCGGCGAGTAGCCCTATAGGAGAGTGTGCAACTGCTCCTGTGCTGGTCCATAACCTTACAGGTAGGTAAACCTGTATATAAAGCCTCCTCTTCCTTCCTCGGACAGGCTGGTGGTTTTGAACTTCAGACTTTGTGGGTATCAGTCTAATGCATACTCACTAGGCCGTGTGTGTGTGTGTGTGTGTGTGTACACATATGTAGATAAATACACACACACACACAAACACCAAGATTTATCTCAAGAAACGAGTTCATTTTGAAGAGACTGGGAACCCCCAGGCCGGTGGTCAGATGTCTGCTTCACTTGCCACCGCAGCTGGTGACAGTGTCAGCAGGCCAGCTGCAGGCTGCTGGCCCACAGGCTGTGGAAGCTGGTGAACCCAAGACCGGGAGGCAGTAGGTAGGACACTGGCTCAGGTGCCAAGAACTGGAAGTCCCATGGTGAAAGGCCGATTGAGGTTTCAGCAAGTAAAACACATTCAGAGTAAAGAGCGCTGCAGGCCATGCTTCTAAGAACACTCCTTTTTTGAACAGTTTTATTGGCACTTCGTCCACATACCATCTGATTCAATAGTCCAGTCAGATCAGGAAGAGCTGTACAGTCATTACCACAGTCAACTTTAGAACATCGGAAACTCCTTTTCAACTGATTGGCTGCTCGTAGCAGATCTCCTTGTGGGGATGATGACATGGTATCAGCTCTCATGAGATGACTACATCTCAAGTGTCCAGCCAGACTCGGGCCCAGCCACGGGGCTGCACAGCTCAGCCATCACAGCAGGCCGTCTGTAAGGAGTGCTGATGTGCTGGACCATTGTCGAGCGCCTGGATAACCCCATGGAAGGGTTCGTTGCTACGCGAGAGTATGGAGCTGAAAAATGAATCAACTAATGGAAACCGCATCTGCATTTTAATGTTGGATTATGTAAATCCAGTAGTGGCTTTCCGTTAGCTCTGTTTCCCGGAAACCCATGATAGGCTAACATTCGTTTTTTAGCAAGACAACAGGAACCATCATTCTTTGAGTATAAATGTTCCTTCTATCCTAAGACACCCCTGAAGCACTGTAAAAAAGCTGAGACACAGATGAGATAAATGAGATGAATGTCTTTTACCATGTGGATCTATGGTAAAATTCTCAGCTTCCACCCTGGATACCCTGTTCAATTCCAGACCACCTCATCATGTGCAGCCATCGGCTGGCTGTCAGTAGAGGCTTGTATGTTGCTGTAAGGATGAACAGGTTTCAGCAGAGCTTTCAGACCAAGACAGGCTAGGAAGAAAGGCCTGGAGGTTTATCTGAAAATTAGCCAGTGAAACCCATTTGGCTCACAAAGGTCCACACTGGGGAACCCTTTGATCCACAAAGGCCCATGTTGGCCTGTGGAGCATGGGATTGGCATGAGGTAGGGGCCAGCTTGATGGCAGCTGATGACAATAGTCAACAACTAGCTTTTACAATGTTCCTTAAAGAGTTCACCAAGTGGCTTCACACCTAAGATCTCTTTTGATCCACACAGCAAGTCTGTACGGCAAGAGGTGGTGGTGGTGCCCCAATTTCATTCTGGGGAGGCTGAGATTCACTAAATGAAGTAACTTCCCAAGGTCACAGCACAGGGACCACACGGGGCTCACTGTTAGCAGAACTGGACTGTGAATCCGGATGTTCTTGTCACCAATCCCAAACTGCCTCAGAGGCTCCGACATGTGTACTCGATCTCATGGAAAAAACGGACCATTTCTGAGACTCACCCTGGCCCAGTGGATCTGCCTGTGAAGAGGTGAGGTTGGTGGTTACTGGGCCTGGAAAGGTATTAAAGTTGCTGTGTGTTTACTGCTGAGATTTAAATGAGCAGTGTTTCTCCCCGAGAGGACTCGGATGAGGAAGAACCACCTTAATTGTGAGTGAAGTTAATTTGAACAACTTGGTTTACATTCCTAGCCCAAATGAAGCATCAGCATCTCTTACTCGGAATAGAATGGCCATCCAAGGTCAAAGGCTTAACCCCAAAAACCACACTCACTGCCATGGAGTGGATGCCAGCTCATATTGACAACCACAGGACAGGATAGAGCTGCCCCTGTGAATTTCCAGGACTAACTCTCCACAGGAGTAGAAAGCCCCTGTCTTTTCCTTGAGGAACGGCTGCTGGTTTCAAACTGCTGGCCTTGTGGTTAGCAGCCCAGCAAGGAACCATTGCCCTCCAGGGCTCCGTGGTTAAATGCTTCGCAGTTGGGAACCGCTCTTGTATCGAGTACTTGCCGAATGCCATCAGTCCGAAGCATTTCCTTTGCCCCATTTCAACACCATTGAAACTGGAATACGCGTACGGTCCATGGCGGGGGCGGCGGCAGCAACACCACCACCCAGTTGCCGTAGAGTTCATTCCCATTTATGTCAACCCAAGTTTTGTAGACAAGGACTACCCTCCAGACACAGTGCTTCTCAACCTTCCTAATGCTGCGATTCACAACCTGCACGCTGCAGGGCACACCGCCCTGGCTGCTGAAAGCGACGAAGCCTTGCAGCATTTATTGATGGAAATAAGAACTAGTACAGCCTTTAGTATAGGTTACACTTCGATATATAGAAGCAAAACTCTTTACCACCAGTCCAGCAAGCAACACCATCATAAACAGGTGGGGGGGCGGGGGGGATGACGTCAGTAACGTCATTTTATTTGGATCTCCTTGGATCCACAACCAAAGCTGACTGAAGCAATGGTCAAGAAATCAAATGATGAATTGCATTGGGCAAAGACACTACAAAAGGTGGCTTAAACATGCTCAAAAGCAAGGCAATTTGAAGACGAAGGCGCACCTGCCCCACACCATGGTATTTCCAATCATCTCCTGCATGCCAAAGGTGCGATGCAGTAGCGTGTAAGGAAGGCGAAAGGGTGGCAGCTGCGTTTGGATAATGGTACTGGCAAGGAGTCAGAAGACTGCCCGGAGTCCCAATACGTCTGTCTTGAAAAAGTACAGCCGGAACGCCCCTTTGGAAGTGAGGATAGACAGTGTAGCGCCGATGAAACAGACAGCTTTCCTCTGGTTCCTGAATGCTTCCTCGCCCACCATCAGGACCTTACTTCTACCTTACACATCCCGCTAGACCAGAGCATGGACACGGGTACAGAAAGGAGCTGGGAACACAGGGAATCCAGGGCAGATAAACCCCGCAGGACCAATAATGAGAGTAGCCGTACCAGGAGGGTGGTGGGGAGAAAGGGGAAACCGATACAATGATCTACCTATAGCCCTCTCCCTGGGGGATGGACAACAGAAAAGTGGGTGAAGGGAGACATTGGTCAGTATAAGACATGAAAAAATAATAATTTATAAAGTATCAAGGTTTCAGGAGGGAGGGAGAGGAGGGGAGGGAGGAGGAACAGTGAGAAGCTGATACCATGGGCTCAAGTAGAAAGAAAATGATGATGGCAACAACTGTACAAATGTGCTTGACACGATGGATGGATGGATGGATTGTGAGAAGAGTTGTACAAGCCCCAAATAAAATGGTTTTTTAAAAACATTTTATTAGGGGCTCGTACAATTTTTATCGCAATCCACACATATACATACATCAATTGTATAAAGCACATCTGTACATTCTTTGCCCTAATCATTTTGAAAGCATTTGCTCTCCACTTAAGTCCTTTGCATCAGGTCCTCTTTTTTCCCCCCTCCCTCCCCGCTCCCCCCTCCCTCATGAGCCCTTGATAATTTATAGATTGTTATTTTGTCATATCTTTCCCTATCTGGAGTCTCCCTTCCCCCCTTCTCTGCCATCCATCTCCCAGGGGGGAGGTCACATGTGGATCCTTGTAATCGGTTCCCTCTTTCCAACCCACTCATCTTCCACTCTCCCAGTATCGCCCCTCACACCCCTGGTCCTGAAGGTATCATCCACCCTGGATACCCTGTGCCTCCAGCCCCCATATGCACCAGTGTACAACCTCTGCCCTATCCCGCCCTGCAAGGTAGAATTCGGATCATGGTAGTGGGGGGGGCGGGGTGGTGGAGGAAGCATCCAGGATCAGGGGGAAAGCTGTATTCTTCATCGGTGCTACATCTCAAGTGAAGATGGCAAGACTTTGCCTTCCGTACTTTGGGCATGTTATCGGGAGGGACCAGTCCCCGGAGAAGAACTTCATACTTGGAAAGAAGGTTGGCAAAGAAGAGCAGGGGGATCCTCAACCACATGCGTTGACACTGGCTGCAGCCATGGGAGTGAGGCTGGGCTGGGCTGGGCAGGGCTTTGTTCCGTTGTGTTCGTTCACAGCTATGTGTTTAGGGTCACGAGAACGGAACTGTGGACAATGTAGTGACTGTGACAAATGTCACTGGCTATGCTCCAAAGAATTAAAATGGCAAATTTTACATGACAATGCAAGAGGGCTTCACAGAGGCTGGGAAATCCCATTTGGTCTTTCGTTTCATTTTCCCACCAACTGTAGACCGCTCCCTCTGTGGGTGAGGAGGTACTTGCTCAGAGAGGCCCAGTGAGTATGTGCTCCTAGGGCGGGAATGGGGTCAGGCCCCGGCTCTGCTGAGGGCAGGGCGGGCAGGGCGGCACTGAGTCTCATATCCTCCACAGGTACTATGGCGGAACAGAATTCGTTGATGAGCTGGAGGTCCTCTGCCAGAAGCGGGCACTGCAGGCCTATCACCTGGACCCCCAGTGCTGGGGGGTCAATGTCCAGCCCTACTCAGGTACGCGCGTGTCCTGACAATTCCCCCGGGCCTCAAACAAAAGTGAGGGACAGCTGGGCACTTCCAGCCGGGCACATCTGCCACCTTTCCTCTTGGGCTTCCAGCTGCCCTGCCTCCCCTCACCCCACACACCCTTATTCTCCAGGGTATGGATGAGTCAGGAGACCTACAAGAGGGTTTGTAGCGCTGGGCCCGGGGGCTGCTCAGGAGAAGAACCAGCTGTGTCCGCTCTGACCCCCCTGCAGGCTCCCCAGCCAACTTTGCGGTGTACACTGCCCTGGTGGAGCCCCATGGGCGCATCATGGGCCTGGACTTGCCCGACGGAGGCCATCTGACGCATGGGTTCATGACGGAGAAGAAGAAGATCTCAGCCACATCCATCTTCTTTGAGTCCATGCCTTATAAGGTTAGTGTGCGCCTCTTCGTGGTGCCCGAGGGCGCACCCCAGGAGACCCCAGGGTCTGGCTACAGCTGCCAGGAGGGTTTCTCCTGTGTGGCAATACAGGAAGTCTCCAGGGACCCCGTTTCTCCTTTTCCTTCCCTGAAGAGAGGAGCCTACTGAGGTTCTTGGCAGGGCCTGTTTGGGTGCTGCCGCCGGGATGCAGATGCAGCGACAACCACTGGGGGGGTTTCAGCTGCTCGGGAACCATAACCGATGCCGCCCTCACCCGACTGCAGCCCTACTTGAACCCCAGCTGCCACTCCAAGAACAGCCGCCTCCCTGACTGTGGCACCCATACCAGCACCCTGGACATCAGCCCCACCCGCCACATCCAGTTTGGGGAGCCCCTGCCACCAGGGAGGAGAGGGGGATGACACCACCCACCTCCAATCGCCAATGCAGGGTAACCATCACATTCGTGCCACAGCCTGGACCCCTGCGCTGTTGCTGCTCTTACTGCCTAGCCGCGTCCCCCAGCCCCCTATCCACCCACTATGACCCATGTCAGTAGTATGCCCAGTATGTGGCCCAGTTCCTTGGTGGTGCAGACAGTTGAGCACTTTACTAGCAGCTAAAAGGTTGGTGGTTCACCGACACCCAGAGGCTTCTCAAGACTCAGGCCTGGCAATCTGCCTCCAAAGTTACAGCCTGGAAACCTCTGTCTACGTTACAACAGCTGTCAAAGCAGTGCCAGGGCTTCCTGGGGCCCTGTTCATAGAAACAACGTGAATTTTAAAAGGCACGATAGAACACGAGGGCCCCTAGGAGCCTGTGTGGCACTGTGGGTTAGGTGTTGGGCTGGTAACCGTAAGGCTGTTGGTTCGAACAAGCCAGCTGCTCCACAGGAGAAAGAGGAGGTTGTCTATTCCCATAAAGACCGACAGTCCTGGAAACCTTCCAGGGTTGCTTTGAGTCAGTCGGCTTGATGACAGTAGGTATGTTTGCTCTGGGAGGCGTGTAGAGATAGATCTGTGAGGATTTGCATGCTGGGCAGAGAAGAGGGTCTTGCATAAACTTAGGGAGTTCGTATACAAGGTGGTCCTGCCTCCTGGCTGAGAACCATCTGTGACATTCATTCTTCATTGTCAGGTGTGCCGTTCCTGGCTCACTTCCTCTTTGCCACCACGAGCCGGTGGAAGCAGGGCCTCTCTGGCATGGTTGGTTTCCTTGGTTGGTTTGGGTTTGGGCTTTCAGAGGTCTGCGCTGCATTCTCTTGGCCCTTTGCTTTTTGCCAGCCTCTGCCTCAATTCTTGCACTGGCACACGTGGGGTGCTCTCTGGTCTGTGGGCAAGGTTTCATTTGTCACTGAATGCCTCGATATTTTCTGCGGGGGACCAGCCTCTCTACCACGAATAGGTCCGAGGGACATTGAGGGGTAAATTAAAGAGACACGAGCCACGGGATGCCAGGGCCCACCTCTTCCATGGCGACTGGAACCAGACTGAGGCAGTGATGTATTCTCTTGTGAGCGGATGTCACCGCGGGCATGCAAGCCCAGGAAGCACATATGTAACAGGAAGGAGATCTATTCGAGGCAGATACGTAACAGGAAGGGGACAAGCTAGGGCTATACACAGGAAGGGGAGGCACTGGGCATTCATGTGACAGGAAGGTACATAGTTAAACAAGATGGGTGGGCTCTAGAGTTAAGATGGCGGCCTAATCTTAGTCATCTCTGAGCTGGCTTGACCATGGGTGTCTCTGAGCTCTTCTCCAGGGGATTAATCTATGATTCTTATCAGAAGGGAGTGGGCCCTATGTAGGGTGGGACAGACAAGAGGGTCTGATTGATGCCAGGCACCCTGCAGGCAAGTGTCGTTCAAGCACCCATGGTAGCAACTATGTGCTTGCAAGTGGCACCTTAACATTGACCTTATTGGGGTTCGGGGGGGACATCGTGGAGAATAGCTTTTACTTAGGAGAGTGTGACCGGAACTCGTGAAGGTGTCCCCCCACGGGAGCCCGGCCTCTCACTCTTAACATAGGAGCCTAGAGAACTTGTCCGCATACTCACTCTTCCTGGTTCTGTTGCCCACAGTTTTCTCTTGAACTTGTCCTGAGGATGGGTTTCAAAGCATGTAGTCATCCGTTGTCACCTGGTTGACCCTGACCCCTGGCCACATGGTCAGGGTAGATATATGTTTGGGGGGGGGGTATTGTTGTTTCACTCAAACCGTCTAATCATTTGTGTGTTAGGAATTCCCAGCAGTCTTCAGGAGCAGGCCCCATAAGTAAGGTGGTCAATGGCTGGCCTTTCTGGCCGGATCACCGGGCCTTTCTCTGGGTGCCCCTGGGTGGGCTCCGGCCTCCAGCCCTGGGCGCAGCAGCTGAGAGGTGTGCTGCTTGCACCGCCCCCCGAGCTGGGAAGAGGTGGTGTCCCTGAAGTGAATTTGAGTTCAAGGAGGGTGGGCGCAGGGTATCCGGGGGCAGGAGGGTGAGCTGCCCGTCTGCGCCGTCCCCCAGGTGCACCCGGACACCGGCTACATCAACTACGACCAGCTGGAGGAGAACGCCCGCCTTTTCCACCCGAAGCTGATTATCGCAGGTGAACCCCTGGGCTGAGTGGTCGGCGGAACCCGTGTTCCGGGACAAAATTGAGATGCAGAGATGCCTCCCACCCGAGTGTAGCTGTATCACCTGTGACCTGGGTAGTAGTACAAGCAACGCTTCTTTCCCCAGGGAGCCAAGCGCCACGTGCACCCTTTAATAGACAGTGACCCGAGAAGACAGCCGTCAGTCTGGGTGGGAGAGCTAGTCTGGGGTGCTGAGCCTAGTGAGCTCTGAGTGCCCGGGCGTTGAGGGGCAGCTCGGGGTGGTTGGCTCTAGTAGGCACTCTGAGCTGTGTGTGTGGTGCCCACGTGGCCCCAGCGGCCGGGGCACTCTGACAGGACAGTGTCACCGTCCCCTCCCAGGCATCAGCTGCTACTCCCGGAACCTGGACTACGCCCACCTGAGAAAGATTGCCGACGAAAACGGGGCGTACCTCATGGCGGACATGGCGCACATCAGTGGGCTGGTGGCCGCCGGCGTGGTGCCCTCCCCCTTTGAGCATTGCCACGTGGTGTCTACCACCACCCACAAGACCCTGAGAGGCTGCCGGGCCGGGATGATCTTCTACAGGAAAGGTATGTTTGCTGTGGGCCTGGGCACAGCCGGGGGTCTTATGTCCCCCGGGAACTGGGATGAGTCCTGAGCTTGGGACCGTGGGAGAGCGAGGCAGGAAGGCACGGTGACAGGCTTTCCTGAGGGGCCTGTGGGAGAAGGCTCTCCTGCCATTGCCCCATCTTGGTGCTAGTCTGTACTGCACTGGGTGCCTTCCACCCCATCGCCCAGCCACTTCTCGCCAGGGAGGCAGGCGGTGTGTGGATGGGAGGAGGATGTGCACAGCGAGGTCGGCCGGCACCTGCCCGCCCCGGCCTCTTGGTAGACGCACTCTGCCCTCATCTGTCCCACAGCAACCAAACTGCCAAGTGGCCAATCTAGTGGCCGTTGTTCCTTTTCAATCCTTCCGGTTGTGGGATGCTTACCGCCCCACAGCCAGGCTCCCTCCTGATTTCCAGACTCTCACTCTTGGAAAGACAAGTTAATAACCGGCTCCTCACCCAGCCTGCAGTGAGACCTTAGGCACAAACCAGAGTCAGGAGAGAAAGTGGCCCTGCAGTGACAGATCATTCTGGCCCCGTTGCCTAGCCCCCTCTCTTGGACTCTCCCTTTGAGGAAACAGACCCGAGACGCCGTCTCTGCACCTGTCTCCGTGAGGGACACTTTAACTGGCTGAAGCCTCCTTACGGGCCCGTGCTGTCAAGGAGAGAAGCTCACGCGAACCTCCCCGCACAAGTCAAACTTGTTTCTTAAGAAGAGGTGCTGTTGGGAGAGTGGGTATCCTGTTGAGGTGCCAAGGCTGACGATCCGGCGGCAGCACTCAGAGCAGGTGCACTGCCAGGAGGGGAAGGGCCCTCTGCTCTGTGGGTTTGGAAACCCCTCACCCAGCTGCAGAGAGTGGAGGCCAGCTGCGTGCTTAACTCCCTGCCTCTGCTCTCGGGGGCGTGCGAGTCAGGCTGAGCCTGAGTCCGGGTGGAGGAGAACAGGGGGCAGCCTCTGGGCTTCTGTCCTGATGTCCTTCTTTCCCAGGAGTGCGCAGCGTGGACCCCAAGACTGGCAAGGAGATTCTGTACAACCTGGAGTCACTCATCAACGCTGCCGTCTTCCCGGGCCTTCAGGGTGGTCCCCACAACCACGCCATTGCTGGTAAAATGCCCCAAACCACGCTTTCGGAAAGCACCTTTGGGCCGATGACTGTCCTGCCGTCTACTGGCTCATCCCACCTGTCGTTCTGCACCCCTGAATGCCTGACTCAGGTTCCGCCATCAGGGAGGGAGGGCAATAACGTGTGCCAGGACCTGCGGGCGGCCAAGAAGAGGGTTGTAGCTTCGTGGGCTGCAGGACATGAAGGAGGTGGTGTCTACTCCACACGCGTGCTCACCACGAGGCAAGGCTCAGGGCCTGGGCAGGGGTCTTGAAGGACATGGCAGGAACATGGCAATGAGAAGGCACAGGAGGAGGTGTGGGAGCAGCCACACCCAGGGCGGGGTGCTCAGACAAGGCGCCTCTCCTCCCACAGTGTCACCGCTCAGGTGACCTGGCTCTCCCATCACCTGGCAGCCTTGTTGCCTTGGTTTCCTTCATTTGTGCTAGTGGAGCCGGAAGTGCTCTGGCCATGGAAAGCTGGGGGGGGGGGAGGGGCTTTGGGGAAAAGCACGTGATGAAGCTTTATCTTCGGAAGAGCACGGATGCTGGCCTTCCTCCGGGGAAAGAAGCACCCGTGTCTCAAGGGAGGGAACCCCTGTAGGCGTCCTGTGGGGGCTGCTGTGCCGTTGCTGTCAACAGGAGCCTCCCCAGTCATGTGTGAAGCATGTGTGAAGCACGGTGGCATGTGTAGGCTGCCCGCAGGGCATTGGAGACAACCCTTCGCTGCTCTTTGATGGCCTAGGCCTGACCAGTTTCTGCCATCCCTAGCCGAGGCTCCAGACTGGGAAGCGAGGTGCTTTGGGGAAACTCCAAGCAAGGCACAGTGGCTCGGGGCCACATCAGCCAGGTCATCATGCCCATCTGCACCAAACTTCACAACAAGGAGCCTGTGATTGCGGCCTTACGCAGGGCCAAGTTCAAGTTCCCTGGGCAGCAGAAGACCCACATGTCTAAGAAGTGGGGCTTCGCCCACCAAGTTTAATGCTGATGGATTTGAGGACGTGGTGGCTGCAAAGCACTTTGTCCCAGAGGATCGGGGAGTCAGTCGTGACCCCTCGGGCATGTGTCGGACCCTGCATTCATGAAGGTCTTGGCAGCCCGGTGTCCTTCCTGACCTGTGTCCACCAGCAGATGGAATTTCCTGACCCCAACATAAAAAACCAAGAAAGGAGTGGGGGAAGCAGTGAGGCAAGGGCATGAGCAGGTGGACAGGAGTCTGGGTGCACAGGGGGGTTTTCACATTTCTTCAACCTCAGGGGGCCTCAGGCCCACAGATAGCAGTGGCATCCGTGCCAGGCTTTGGGCACATGTCCTTCTCCTTGTCCTCCAGTCGTCGGTCCCCCTGTGTGACTCTCAGAATCGCCCGTAGGCTTCTGGAGGTGGTCTAGGTGATGCAGAGTGAAGTAGGACCACACAACGAGTGGACTCTGAGTCGGGCACCAGAGCTGCCTCCCAGCCGCTGAGCGATCCTGTTCTCACGCCGGGCTGGAGAAGGGTTACATGGTTCCTGAGGTCATCTTATTAGCTCTTAACCTGTGCTAGGGGGGAGGGCGAGGAGTCCCCTCTGTAGCGGTTCTGCCACATCATTGTTCACAACACCCCGAAGGTAGACACAACCCACGTGCCGCCCATCAACACTGAACAGGGAAGCAAAACGCGGTCTGTCCACCCAGTGGAATATACTGAGCCCCAAAGACCAAGGGGGTTCCCGTGTGTGTGCCACAGGACGCTGCAGACTGGAGTCGACCAGCCGAACAGGACAGCTCACACGTGATCTCACATACAGCCGATCTCCAGACATAGACCGACACGCACAGACACGCGATGACCGGTGGTCACCTAGGGGTGGGGGGTTGTTGCTGAAGGAACAGAGTTTCTGTCTGCGGTGCTAAAAAGATGGTGGAAACAGATGGTGGTGATGGCTGCCCAGCGTGGCAAACGTCATTAGTGTCACTGAAATGTACACTTAGAAATCGCTACAATGGGAAAACATTTTTTTGGTATTTTTTATTTTTTAATGGGGACTTGAGAAATCTTTCCAAGAAAACGGTGGCTCCGCAGAGAGAGAAAATGTCTCCAGTAAAGAGCTGGTGGTGTAGCCCGGGCATCGTAGGGTTAGAAAGAACGCTCCTTTTATGAGAAAACAGTTGTAAATCACCCCTTGTCTTCAGTGACATGGAGAGGCGAGGTCTGTCCGCAGACACCGTTTTGACTGTCCTGACTGTCCTCTCCTCCCACCCAGGGGTTGCTGTGGCCCTCAAGCAAGCCATGACTCCGGAGTTCCGAGCTTATCAGTACCAGGTGGTGGCCAACTGCAGGGCCCTGTCCCAGGCCCTGACGGAGCTGGGTTACAGCATCGTAACAGGTAACTCACAGAAGCAGTACTGTGCCGCGTGGCAGCCCCAGCCCTTGCCAGGTGCCCCTCACCTCATCCCAGCACAGGGTGGTCTATGGGGCAGTTGCCAGAGATCGTTTCTTATCAGCCATGTGAGGGCTTAGGACCACTCCCCAAGTCAGCACTCTCGGGCCAGAGGGCCTCCCCCTCACGCAGGCAGTGCTGGCTCCCCCTGCGCCGTCGTTCGTTAGCTGCTCTGAGAAGCAAGGTAAGTATGTCTCTGAGGGTCGGAGAGGTTGAAGGCCGTGCAGCTAGTTTGTGGCAGGGTTCAGATTTGGAAGAAGGCAGGGCTGGAAAGGCCTTATGGGATTACCCCCACGCTTTCCCAAGGAAAGGTCTCGTGCTGAGGGTGAAGGTAGAGGGGATCCCAGGTCACTGTTTGTCAAGCTTAGTTGGACATCCACGGGAGTCCCCAGGCTCTGCTTAGAAGGCAGGTTCGGATTCTGATAAAGAGTTCTAGCAGCGCAGCGGGTTGCCTAGTGAGGCAGTGACCACAGGTCCGTAGTTAGAACCTACTGGCCGCTCTGAGGAGGAAGGACGAGGCTCTCTGCTCCTGTAAAGATGTGGGACGCCTTGGAAACTCACAGGGGCTGCTCTGCTGTCCTGCAGGATCGCTGTGAGTTGGAATTGACTCGGTGCAGGGGCAGATTCCATAGGTCTAGGGTGGGGGACCCAAGTGTGGTCTGGGAACCACACGTTGAGATGCAAGGTTGTAGGCCAAACCCCTCCCCAAACACACACCCCTCCTAACCCCAGACATCAGAGAACAGGCGTGGTAGCCCCCTGGTGACTCAGGAGTCTCCCCACCCTGTGGCCTCCCTGGCCCACTCTCACTCTGGTCACTCTTCTCTTTGTTCACTCTGCCTCCTGAAAACATGAGGCCATGGTGATCCCAACACTAGCCCAGTTGGCACACTGTGGCGCCACACCTACCTACTGCCACAGAGTTGACTCTGGCACATAGCAACCCTGCCGGACAGAGGAGTGCTCCCTGGGGATTCCGGGGTTGTAAGCACAAGATCAACCGCCGTATTCGGGCATCCTGACAACCTTGTGAACTAATGGCAAATGGGCATCTGAGGGTCCAAAATGTCGGACTTCTTGACACAGCACAGCACAGAGCCAAGATGTGCACCCTGGCCTTGAGGCCCTGGTGCTAAGCTCTTGGTTTCAGCTGCATCTTGCGCATCCTGGAAACACGCCCCAGAGGCTGAGTGAGTTTAGAGCCCCATTGCCACCTGCTCAAGAGCCCTGGTTTAAAAAGTCTCGTGTGGAAAGATCCAGAAGCTCAAAAAATGGGTGCAAGTGTGAACGGGCCCCTGTGTGACCGTGGGTTGGTTCTGCGGAGCTCGCCCTGCCTTAGTGTCTTTTGCCCCCCGCCCCCCACATGCAGAAGGCAGGGTGAACCATGACAAACCGCGGCTGGCTAGGCAAAGGGGGGCTCAGAAAGCTGCTCTGCCACCATTAGTGGCGGTGGCAGCACGGCCTGTGCACTTTGCTTAAGTAGCCCATACAGGTGGCCTTTGACCGCTTTCAGGGACACTTGAGAAATCACCCATTATAACCTGGGGGAAATCAGAAGCCACACTGGGCAGGCTGTTGCTAGAGCGGACATTTTACCTCCCAGCCTCATGTCCCTCCTGTGATAAATCACCTCATCTTAAACTACTTTGCCCTTTCTCTCAAATTCCTAGCCTTTGGGGTGTTGTTTTCTTGAGCTGCTGGTGGTAGCTCCTACTGAGTCTACCCCCAAGTGGCGGAGACCCATGCACAATGGCCAGCAGGTCTGCACCTGCTGCACCTGCTCCATCATCAGTTGCAGATCAGATCACTGTGAGCCACGGGGGGTTTTCATTGGCTGATTGTTGGGTGTAGACTGTCAGGCTGTCCTTCCTAGTCTGTCGGGGTGGAAGCACCTCACAAGTCTATTAGGCGTCATAACAGCTCACCAGCCTCCATTGACAGGACAGTGGTCTCGCAAGGTGTACTGGCCAGGCATCAAACCCAGGTCTCCCACATGGAAGGTGAGGATTCAACAACAGATCCATCCCACCGCTTGGTTTTGGCACAGAATGAAAGTCTCCTGGAGGATGTGGTAGACACCCTCACTTCGCGCTCAACCACATCTGCTGCAGTCTCCTTTGCTCCCGAGCACATTTCCTCGGTATTTCTCCCTTTGCCAAGGTCTGCCTGCTGCTCTTCCTACAAGACCCACCTTTGTTTCCAGGGGGCTCCGACAACCATTTGATTCTTGTGGATCTCCGGTCCAAAGGCACTGATGGTGGAAGGGCTGAGAAGGTGCTGGAAGCCTGTTCTATTGCCTGCAACAAGAACACCTGCCCAGGTGAGACTCCTCGTTGGCCTCTTCCACCCATCTCCTGCCTGCCTTTCTCCCGGGCCACTGAGGGGAGATACACTGTCTTGCCTGTGAACTAAATCGAGGCTCTCTCCTGGGCCCTCCTCCGGACTCGGCCATCACCCTGGCCGTGAGCAGAGGGGGTGAGCCTAAGATGAGGTTCTTGGAGAAGCACTTTCATTTGTGTGAGAGGAGGTGGGGGCTAAGTGGGCACATGGCTTAAGAAAATGTTCAAGATGTGCCCCAGGCCCAGCCAGATGGCAGCATCATCTTCAGACAGTCTGATTACTATTGGAAACAAACAAACTTGCTGCCATCCAGTGCATTCCGACTCATTGTGACCCTATAGGACAGGGTAGAACTGCCCCTAAGGGTCTCTAAGACCAACTCTTTAAGGGAATATAAAGCCTATTTTCTGCAGAGTCACTGGTGGGTTGCTGCTGGCCCTGCAGTCTATAGCCCACCAGGGCTCAATTTAAAAATGGGGTACCCAAAGGGCTCAAGTAGAAAGAAAATGTTCTGGAAATGTTGATAGCAACATATGTATAAGTGTGCTTAATACAACTGGATGATGGATTGTCATAAGATTTTAAGAACCTTCCAGTAAAATTATTAAAAACATTTAAAATAAATAAATAAATGGGCCACCCAAATGTGTTCCTCCTCCCTTTCTATTGCTGAGCTCGGCCCCTAGTCTGAGTCTGTGGTACTCTCTTGCTAGACCCAGCCTGTACCCCAGGGCCAGTTGTACATGCTTGGTAGCAAGTCCGATGGGGATTAAGGACAGCCCCCATTTATCTTGAAAGGGGACAAAAGCGCCCTCCGGCCCAGTGGACTGAGACTGGGCACCCCGGCACTGACGTCCCGAGGACTCCTGGAAGAAGAATTCCGGCAAGTCGCCCACTTTATCCACAGAGGTAAGGGGCACCAAGCAGGGGGGTGGGGGGAGTGCCCAGCAGCAGCCACGGAAGGACAATCATTTCAGCAAAGCACTCTGAGGGCCTTCCCGTTGGTTCTGGTGTCTGCCCAAGGAGGTGTGTCTCCAAAAATCTTTGCTGAGGTCAACATTCACTCATGCCTAGAGGACACTGACAACTGTGCTCGGGACTCGGGCCTGATCTCCCCTTTCCTGCGTCCAAGCACGGTGCTAGTCTTCTGCCCCCCGGGCTGTGGCCGCAGGGAAGCACAGCTGCCAGCCCAGGTGCCTTTGTGTCTCTCCAATACAGGAATAGAGCTGACGCTGCAGATTCAGAAAGCTGTGGGCGCCAAAGCCACCCTGAAGGAATTCCGGGAGAAGCTGGCGGGCGACGAGCAGCACCAGCGAGCCATCAGTGCCCTCCGGAAGGACGTGGAGAGCTTTGCTGCCCTTTTCCCTCTGCCCGGCCTGCCTGACTCCTAAAGGGGCTGCGGGCTCCGGGTCACCCACCCCGAGTGCAGCAGAGCCGGGAGGGTGGGCACCAAGGAGCCAGAGAACTGCCCCAGCAGGAACCTTGCTAGTCTGTATCCTTGGAGCGGGCTCGCTTCTGAGACCTCTTCAGGTAGCTTCTTCACAAATCAGGGTGGGTGTAACAACTATTCTGGGACACTAATTCTGGGGCATGTTATTAAGGGGCTTAAATTTAGATGGCAATCTCACACAGCTATACCCCCCCCCCCTTAGTCCTGGAACACAGGAAATACTGTGAAGCCACTTGGCCTTCATTCCCTTGGACTTGCATGGACATAGGTGTCAGGCAAAGCTTTCAGACTCACCCTTCTGCCAGTTACTGGGCTTTCCCTGGACTTGCTGTGGCAGATCACACTAGCCAAGGAGGCAAGCTGGTCAGAGCTGCCCATTCTCACTGTTCTGGTCCCCTGACAGGGTTACCAAAGGAAAGCAAGACCTGGAGCCCTCTAACAAAAGAAGGGAGTTCTGTGCTGTGCACACTCTGAACCAGAGCCCTAAGTTAGACAAGCCATGCAAGGTGCACCCCCAAAGGCGGTGCGACAACAGCCCGTGATCTTCGCCCTCCACATCCAACAAGGCCTGGGAGCAGAGTGGCCAAGTACCTCAGGAGCATCCTCTCCCACCCCAGGCAGGCATCTTAGCAGCAGTGAGAGCTAGCTCCCTCCTGTGGTCAGTCAGGAAACCAACCATCGCCTCCTCGCCTTCCCATGGAAACGTGATCTCTCACAAAACTGAGGTCAAAACATGGGTGGCCATAAGTTTTTAATCACTGAATGTCTACAGGAATGATAGCTTTAAAAAATACAACCAGTTTTTTATATTTCAAAAATAGCTGAACTCAAATAAATTAATTTTTCCAAAAGTACAGTTCTTATACTATTTGGCATTTACTCTGGTTAAACTTTTGTCCAGCGATACCTACAAAATGGAACCACACTTCAGGTGAACAATTCCCACGGGCCACTTTGTGAGAACTTGCTGCCGCTGGCATGGTGAGGCAGTCACAACAGGACAGAAACATGCAGTGCAGTGATAAGATCGCTTTCTAAAAAAGTCACAAGACACGACTTCATCCCAGACTGTTTTTCACCGTGACCTTAAGTTAGCATTGCCTCCATTCAGCCTGCATGTCTACCCATGTGGGTCAGAGGCCTGCCCTTGAGCCCTGCCTCCCCAGAGTCACCTTGCAGCAAGACCCAGCCGATGGTGGGTGGTTCTCACTCTGGTGGGGGCAGGGCAGGGCAGATGCTGCAGTCACCAGGATGTCCCAGGCTCCAGATCTCAGCCTGCGAAGTAGGCACTGTTATGCTGCCAGAACATCACCATTGAGGGTCTTGACTAGGCCCCAGCTGAGGGCATGTGGCCAGGAGCCCCTACTGCACAGGGCAGAGTGCATGCCCTTCATAGTGGGCACATGGCCAGAGCCCATGCCTCCAGGTGGGCTTGCTGCCCAGTTCCAACACTTCCCACTTGTCTGCCTTCCTGTGGCTTCATCCAACCTGATAAAGCCAGGAAGGGTAGGGGTGGCAGGTGAGCTCAAAAGGGAGGGCCCAGAAGAGCCCTCAGATTTGGTCCCTTTATATTACAATTGGGAGGAGGCGGCAGACCATTTGGCTGGTGTCCTTGAGGGAGGACCTATCAGGTTGCTCCAGACGAAGGCTAGGCACACCCACCATGAATTCTCCATTCTCTGAAGCTGAGCCATTTGCCTTGCAGACAGCGCCGCGAGAGGCTAGCTGGGCATGCCGCACTGGGCCTGGGGAACGTGGGCAGTCTACATACAAGATGTCCAGCGAGCAGAGTTTTCTGCCTTGAGCCACACTGTGGAAGCCACAGCAGTCCCAACAGTGGCTGGGAAGGCACATCCCTGAGCCTCTTGGGCTTGGACAGAAGACAGGGATTGAACCAGCAACGCTTTGGGCAAAGCCACTGGTCTGAAACAAATGCCAGGAAGGGTAGGGGTGGCAGGTGAGCTACAGTGGGCCATCCCCTCTGTGCTGCCACCCGCATCCTAGGTTACAGAAAGGTCTCAACTTCTAAAATCCCCCATCTCCACCATGGGAGCAGAGGCTTCCAGGAAAATAGGTGTGAGACAGGAGCTCAGGCTAGGGTTACCTATCACACAGGTTCGATGGCGATAATGGAGCTTCTAAAACCATGAGGGCCTCCTTGCTAGTTGATCGGTCTCCTCTTCCCATGGACAACTCGTCGAAGAGGGTGGGCAGGAGGCGGGGAACGGCTTCTAAGTGAAGTTGAAATAACCCTCAGACAAGCACAGGGCTTCAGTGCCTGGCCTTGAACATGATAGCAGTGACTCAAGAAGTCATGAGTGGCAGGCACTGTTGTTTATTTTCTGAAACGTTTTTTTAGATGCTTTATTATGACTTATTAACCTATTACTAAAGGAAAAACCACCAGTGGAAATTCTGGGAAAGATCAGCCCCATTGCATAGGTCTCCCCACTGCTGAGTTTTATATGCACAACTTTCCTAGTCATCTGAGTGGCGCCGGGCTGGGGGGAAGCAGAGCTGCGAGGCTTTGAACGCCTCTGCCTGAACCAGGCCTTGGATCAGCACCCCTTTATGAACTAGGTCTCTGGCATCCAGCCGTTCTTTGAAACTGCCACACCCAAAAGGTACTTTTTTAACCAACGCGAAATCCTGCAGATCAGCTACTGTTCAGTGTTCAGTGATAAGAACAACTCAGGTGAGATACAACTCATGCGCTTTGCCCCTCTGTGCACAGGAAAGCAACTCTGTTCACCCTGACTGGTTTTGACTGAGTGCTGTCAACCTTGTGAATTAGCCTCAGGTCTCTGGGCTAACGGCCTTCAAAGCAGTTGTCCGCAGAGATCACTGCAGGGCACGGCTTCACTTCAGCATCGGCCAGACGCGGATTCGATGCCTGTGCGTTTCTCAGTGAGTAGCCGCTGAGTGCAGGCGTCCACGTTGCTGCAGGCTTGGGGACAAAACAGCGGTGGGAATGCCAGTGGTCAGGTTCCTGTCGCTCGGACTCCAGACCTTCAAAATAAAACAGTGCACTGCCATGCCCCCAGCTGCCTAAGACAGCTGTTCACTACCCAGTTAGGAAATGAAGCAGCACTTAACTACCAGGGAGGGAGCATGGTGACAAGGGAAGGAGACGGCAGAGCTGGCCGCAAACAGCGGACACTTCACAGCGAGACATGGCGGCCACCCGGCTGGGAAAACACAGGGGAATGGGTACAAAGGAAGTGATGCAGTGTGAGGGTCTGGGTGGCAGCCTCCTTCAGAGCCACCGCCCTGGGAGGGAGGAGGGGCTGCTGGCTGGACACCCACAGTGCTTCTGTGCAGACACTGTGGGACCGAGGGTGGCAAGCAGGCCCTGGCTAGGTACAGCATCCCTCGGTGACCTCAGAGGTAGGCCAGCGTCAACAGCAGGAACCAAGTGACACTGCAGGCAGTGCTCCGTAAATGCACATGTCCACGTGGCCAGGAACAGCCACTGCAGCCGATTCAGGCCCAGCCATCACCTTTTTCATGGAACAAACTAAGAAGCAGCAGTAAGGCCTTTAGTTTCCCCCAATTACGGAAAAGCCCCGTTTTTAAAAAATGCTCTAAAACCGCAGTTATAGGAACCCCTCCCTTGACAGGCATGGTGTTGATCCTGCAAGGAGCCACTGGGAGGAGGGAGGGCTGCAGGTCATGGCCAAGGTGGGTGAGCGGGAAGAGTGGGTGGGCTTTTATCAGTGGCAAAATGCCTTCTGTGAAGATGGGACTAGGTGGGGAAGGGCAGTGGCGGCAGAGAAGGGAGCCTGGCTTCTACAGGAAATCTCTCCCACCATCACTGCTGGGTGGACTAACACCCCATTAGCCAGGGGGGCAAAATGCTGTCAGACCCCGTGCGAGGTAGTACTGTGGTTGCAAGATGAACGGACTGGAGTGTGCGTGAGGGGAGGGGTGGCCGGGGTGGGGGTCGGGGGCTGATTTTGAATATTTCTGCAGACCTTTTCTGAAAGGAAAGCGACAGCTCCCTGTGGCGGAAAAGACTGGTGGGTGCAGCACACCAGGATGAAAGGACAGCGGGGACAGCTGCAGGCACCCCTGTGCTGCCTGGCCCCTGGGTGCTTTGCCTCTCAGAGCACTGCCTCTTCCATCAGGACCCAGCAGCTCAGCCCCTGCCATCGTGTTTGCCAACCAGTTTACCGGCATCTCTCTGAGGGAGGAAGCCCACAGACAATGCAGCTGGGGGCAAGCTCACCCATCCTCACTTGTTCAGGCGTTCCAGCTGGGTGTGAATGAGGCCGTGTGTTCTGTGGTTCCGACCTCCCCTGCTCATTCTGACACCCCTGTGTCAGCAGGTGCTGACCATGACGGAGCTTCTCCATCAAGGCTCTGGTCTCCCATCCCTTGCCCACCCACCTGAGGGATTGCTGACTCTTCTTCCCTGGTATCAGTTCTCAGGAAGCCAAGAGCCACCCCCAATCTTGTAGCTGCTACTGCCTTTCCAGACACCTTCCGAGAGAACCAGGCTCTCCTCTCTGCCCTTGGACATCCTTCCAGCTTCCCAGAATGAGTCACAGTGGTCCACTTGATTTCCTTCCCGCTCATGCCACCAGAAGTCTATCAGCAATCAAGCTCAGGTAACTTCTTGGTCAGGCCAACCTCTCCGCCCTGAGTCACAGGTCTTGGTCACAAGGCTGGGACCAATCTCAGATTTTATACAAAAAGCTGGGGACATAGTCAAACCTGAGCATGGGGTGGCCACTCCCCGGAGACTCCTGTATGTACTGCAGCTTCAGCAGCTCAGCTAAGTACTGAACCACCTTGACATCCTCATTCACCAGGCCCAGATTCAGCTTTAGGAAGCTCATCTGGCGACTGGCCACCAGTTCCTGTGTCTCCCGGTCCTGGGCAGGCAGATGCAGGTGGTGGCAAAAGGTGTAGAGGAAGGCCTTGGAGCAGAGCTGGGTGAGCATGCTCTGGACATGCATGTAGTAGGTGCTACCCCGCTTGATCTGGGTGCGATGGTCAGCCAGCCGGGGCACAAGGGTACCTCTGTACAGGGGGCAGCGCAGGGTCTTGTTGTCCAGATCCAAGATGCTCGTGTAGCGACTATAGCGGCTCAGGGCCTGCAGGGTACCAGCACTGGCAGGGGAGGCCACTCTGAAACAGACAAGCACAGGTCAGCAGGAAGTGAAGGGCAGGGGGACAGAGGCAGAGCCAACTCTACCCACCAGCACTTGCTGACTTTCTGGAAGACAAATCCGATTACCGTGCTCTTCAGATAGCTCCAAACATTTAAGCAGAGCCCGCACGCGCTTCCTGGACTGACTCCTGGCCACGTCTGAGGCCTCATTCATGGGCTCCCTACATGGGCTGCACTTTCTGTAGGGTCTCAAACCACAGAGCTGTTTACCCTGCCTAGAATCACCCTTTGTGCTTCCTTTACTCCAGTTGGTCACTGAGAACTTTTCCTAGCCTTCCTGCATCCTGCACCCTGGAATAAATGTCGCCTATGCGCAAGCCTCTTCTTTGCTGTGTGACTTTGGCAACATTGCGAGCCTCTTAGAGACTCATCTACAGGATGGATGCTAACAGTACCTACACCATATGAGGTTGCTAAGGGGATTGAATGAGTTGTACTCACAGTGGTGCCTGGGCCCTTGTTGTCAGGTGCCGAGTCTGTTCGGACCCACAGTAACCCGATGCGCAACAGAACGAAACACTGCCCAGTCCTGCGCCATCCTCACCATTGCCCTCATGTTTGAGCCCATTGCTGCAGCTAGTGTTAACCACCTTGTCAAAGGCCTTCCTCTTTTTTGCTGTTCCTCTACTTTAGCAAGCATGATGTCCTTTCCAAGGACTGATCTCTGCTGGTAACATGTGCCAAGTATGTGAGACGAAGTCTCGCCATCCTTGCCTCTAAGGCAGTGGTTTTCAACCTTCCTACTGCCACGACCTTTTAGTACAGTTCCTCATGTTGTGGTGACCCCCCCCCCAACCATAAAATTATTTTTCTTGCTACTTCATCAGTCATTTTGCTACTGTTAGGAATCAGGCAACCCTTGTGAAAAGGTTGTTCGACCCCCAAAGGGGTCGCAACCCACAGCTTGAGAACTGCTGTTCTAAGGAGCTTTCAAGCTGTACTTCCTGGCTCTCACTAGGAGCTACGTGCTAGCCCCGGTTATCATTGCTATTACTTACAGCCTGACACTTACCAGGGTACTTCTCAAAGCTAGCGTCAGGTCTGCCTGGGTCGGATGCCCCCACTGCCCATGAAGAAAGTCTAAGTGGTCAGCCTTACTACGCTGCTTCGTAAACTGCCTCCTCTGGACCAGTTTTCCCAAGGCTGGCATGACTCTAGAGCAGCAGTTTGCAACCTGTGAGTTGTGAGCCCTTTGGGGGTCAAACGACCCTTTCACAGGGGTTGCCCGATTCATAATAGCAAAATGACAGTGATGAAGTAGCAACAAAAATAATTTTATGGTTGGGAGGTCACCACCACATGAGGACCTGTATGAAAGGGTCACAACATTAGGAAGGTTGAGAACCACTGCTACAGAGTCTGAGAAAGTCAGATGATCAGACTGTATAACACACCTCTGAAATCTGGGGCTTATATTAAAACTAAGGTTCTTTTTTTTTTTAATCTGACAGTAACTTGGGGCCAACATTTTTCCACTTTTGAGTTTTGTTATCTTTTCATATACCTCACAAGTATTAATCGCCTGTGAATGGAATGAAAACAAGCCTGGAATTCTTGTCCTAAACGAGATGTTTGGTTGGGAGGAGACCTGCCCGCAGGGTTCCGACGGGATGGAAACATGGCCAAGGTGGAATGGAGAAAGCAGAAAGTCCTCCAGACTCAGGCAAGAGCCAGCTCAGGGTCCCAGAGGTGGGAGACGAAGAATGCAGAGGCTGACTGGGGTCACAGCAGTGCAGACCCTAATGGGATGCCTGAAGGTGGCCACAGCTCTGTGCTGGCAGCAACTGTATGACTTGGCACCTTCTTCTGCACCATGCACCTGAGCCCTCTCACCTCCAGGCAGTGCGTACTGTCTGTCAGCTCCACTCTCAGAGCCATTTACAAACTCTGGCGAATGTGGGAATAAGTGACTTGACTGACATTTGCACAGTAGCCCAGGAGCAGCCCAGGGCTGGCACTCGCCCCACCTCCCAAGTCTGCCATACTGCCAAGGACATAAATCTTATAGTGACCTCCATTGCTCACCTTCCCCCAGTTCTCTGGCAGGGGACCTGTATCAAAGGGCACTTTCCACTCCTCTGGGCCTCTCAGCTGATCCTTAGTGACATGTTCCCCAGGGACCGCTGCCCCGTCACCCCCATGCCATCCCCAGTTACTAACATTGGTGCACACTCGGGTTTGAAAGGAGAGTTTGACAGGAGAAACAATTACTCCCCAATTTGGCATTCTTTGAAAAGATCTCAAGTTAGTCTCAGTTTTTTTGGTGGGGAGTGTCATTGTTTAAAGAGTCTGTTTTCTGGGCTGCTCTTTAGTCTGGCTGGTGAGAAATCCCACTAGTTAGTTGGGATCAAACGCGAGAGGCCCTTGGACAGACTTAATCACGGGGTAGGTCTTATTAGCTCCAGCTGCAGCTGCGGAACCCTCCTCCCGAGAGTTGCCCAACTCCACGTTCCACAGCCATGACACAGCTGTGGCTGGGATCGGGCTGACTCCGAAGACCGTGCTCCTCCTACCACCTTGTTGCCATGACCGACTCACCTTGTCATTCTTGCACTGGGCACAGGGCCTGGCACTCAGCACACCTCCGTAAATATTTGGCAAATGATCACTCTGATCCAAGCCGCTTACTTCCTAAGGAGGAAACTAAGGCCTAGAAAGCTGAAACCCAAGCCCACCCCATGAACGAACTGTCGTTAAGAGGCAGGATCGGAACGTACCCTCTCTGCTCCCTCAGGACTACCCCAGGGTAAAACCTAGCACAACAAGGGCTAGAGAAAGCTCTGCGGGACTTCCCTAACAGGGAATGATTATCTCATTACTCCTGAAAAATTCAAAGAATTTCTAATTGCATCTGGAAAATTTCACTACACCCCCTGGTTGCGTAGTGGTTGCGCAGTGGGCTGCTAACTGAAGTCAGCAGTTCTAAGCCACCAGTTGCTCCGAGGGAGAAAGAGAGGGCTTTCTACTCCTATAAAGTTACAATCTCGGAAACTCACAGGGGCCGTTTGAGTTCTGCCCTGTACTATAGGGTCACTATGGGTCAGAATCGATTTGATGGCAGTGAGTTTGGTTTGAGGTATAGAACACGGGAAAGACAGGCAGTCAAGAGGGACATTGATTTTATCAACAAGGAGCGCAGAGCTCTGAGAAGGAACGTGACTTGTCTGGCAGTGACTGAAGGCAGCAGAGCGTATGTCCAGGGAGAGCCCTTCGCCACTACCACGCCTCACAGTGACCCTATAGGGCCACGTACAACTGCTCCCTCGTGTTTCTGAGACATAATCTGCACAGAAGCCGGCAGCCTCATGTTTCTCCCACAGAGCAGCTGGTACATTGAATCAACGACCTCGTGGTTAGTAGGCCAGTGCCTAACGCACAGCGCCACCCAGGCTCCTTTTTAAGAGCCCCTTCTAAAAAAAAACAAACAAACAAATCCCCTGCTATTGAGTCCATTCCAACTACATAGGGTTTCCAAGACCAGCGCCAACTGGTAGATTTAAATCACCGACCTTGCCATCAGCAAACCCCCCCCCCCCACAGGTCTGTGAATGCCCCTTAGCAACACTTAATTCAGTAAGTCGTATTTGCAAAGAGGAAACTCCTAAAGCAGAAGTGCACAGCCCAGGGAAACGAAATCTAAAGTACTCAAAGGGTAAGAAGGGTCTGATTATTCCATTTCCTCATGCAGACAAGCTCCTCGAGCAAACAGAACAGGAAGAACTTCGCCCATCTCAACCTCTGAGGACATCGTTTCTCAGTCACTGACAGGAAGGACTCGAAGTCTTATAGTCCAGTTATTCTCAAAATGTGCTGTACCCAGAAGAAGTTCATGCCTTTCCCCACCCTAACTGATTCAGTCTCTAGGAATGGTGCCTGGAGTCTGTGACACTAAAAATTCTCCAAGTAATTCTGACACAACAGAGTTGCAAATCACTTAGAAAGGCCCGTCAAACACTGAAGTCAAAGGGCAGGGAAGGGGAATGATTTGCCAAAAGTACATTAACACAGTGAGCTGGTGAAGGAAACCATCTAGAAGCCACGGGTCCCTGAATCTGGATCTACGTCACACAAAGAGATGTGCATTTGAGGTCTCCCTCATCTCTAACTGGACAGGGCCCTTCCCCATCCCCTGTGCCCAGTTACCTCTGCAGGCCAATTAGCTTCCACTTCTGAAAATCGGTAATGTGCAAAGGGGAGGAGACCCAGTGCTTCACAGGCTTGGCATAGCGGCCATAGTTGGGGACAAAGATGGACAGTGCTGTCACAAGCTTTCTGACGATGGTCTCATCCTCTCCCAGGACCACAAGTGTCCTCCCGCTGAGCAGGGAGTAGATGGCTGGGTGGGCAAAGGGGTACTGGCGGATGAATTTTAAGGCATTCTGGCCAGCCCTCTTTTTGTGTCTCTCAGAAGAGAAGCCGGTGGGATGTGCAGAGGAAGGAGTCCTATGTGAGCTGGTAGAGGCCACACTGCTAACGTAGCTGGTAGAATCTGAATAGTTGTCCAGGCTGGTCTTACTGGCATCCCGGCTAGCCAGCGGGCAGCTAGGGTCCAGTTCATAAGGGGGAAAGCTTTCAGAACTGTTATCGCGGGAAGCAGGGTTGACGTTTTCCACTGTAAAGTCCACATGGAAACCTGGGTCTTTCTGCCTGTAGCGTTGCGGGGGGATGCTCACCACGCTATCATCATCAGAGAGCTTGAGGGCTGAAGTGGGAAGTGGCACAAGCAAACTGTCAGTCTCCTTCCCAATACAGCAAGAGGAGTCGGCGTGTGGCGTGTTTTCTAAGCTGCCCTCCTCTGCCTCCCCCAGACCAGGAGGGCTAGTGCTTGCCTCGAAGTGGATGGCTCCCTCACTGTCATCTGCACACGATTCCTCTTCATTAATGGCACTTGGGTAGCTGGCCTTAAAGTCTTCAGGGATGAGAGCCTCAGAGGGGCAGGTGCTGAGGACTTCGATACTGTCCTCGCTGATGGTCCTGTGGCTAACTGCCTTGCTCCGGACCACCTGGGGGCTCAGTGGGGCTGTGAGGCTAGCCTGGCTGTCAGACTTGGGAAGCACAGACGTGGACTTCTCAGTTCCGAGGACCTCAATGCTTTCACCACTGCTGATACTCCCTTTCATGTCCATATCCAGATAGTCCAAGTTCTCCTGGGGGTCAAAACTGCTCGCTTCTGCCACCTCCACTTCCTTGTACTCATTTCCAAGTTCCTGCTCCATCTTGATCGGCACAGACTCCACACTTGATTTGTAAGAACCAACACTGATTAACACTTTGGGAATCAGACATTCTTCCAGAGACCTGGAAGGGGGCCTGTCTTGACTAGGCTCAAGGGGTACACCACTACCTTCTTTCTCTACCACCCTGTCGGCAACCTCCACAAAATCTTCAAAGAGGAAATTTGTGATGTGCTGTTGCTGTAGCAGGACTCTGTCGATCTGGCTGGTCAAGAGGTAGCACAGGTCTCCTCTGAACATGTGCTCAATGTGGCTGAGCTGAGCCAGCGTCTGGGTGAAGTACTCAGTGTCGCAGAGCTCTTCCAAGGTCTTCAGCTTCTTGTCAAAACACTTGGTGGACTTTGCTTTGATGAGTTTGGGAGTGTAGTCTGGTCTGCTAGCGTACACTTCTGTGTCCACAGACTCGTCAGGGTCAGAGGTAGTAGATGCCTGTCCAGCCTGATCCTTGGAGGAGCCCTCTGCCTCCCCAGCACTCAAATCAGACCCCTTCAACTTCCGATAGGGGTATGAACGAATCTGCTTCAGCAGGTCCTGATGTTCAATGATGGACTTCTCCACACTGGCCAGTTCATTGGCTTTCTCAATCGCCTGAGAGGAATAAAAGCCTTTGTCATTAGCTTTCTTCTGGATCTCAGTCTCTGTGTGCAGCACTGTCCTGGTGTAATCCAAGTCTCGCAGCTTTTTTTCAAGCTCTCCAGCAAATGCTTTCCTATTACCTGTCTTCAAGCACTCAGAAGCTTTGGAAAATTCAGCCGACAGCTCCTGGAACTGCTGCATGATTTTGTGCTGGTCTGCCGAGATATAAGCCATGCAAAAGGGCCGCACGAAGCCACGGGCCTCCAGGTCATAGAGGGTAAGGTGGTGCACGTATGCAAAGGCTCCCTCCTTGGAGTCTCCTAGCACCACCTTGGAGTCCTCCACAAAATTCAGCTTGGGATAGGCTGAGCCAGGGGGGTGGCCCACGAAAGAGGCCTGATAATCCACAGACATGATCCGCAGGGAAAAATAATTGAGATCAAAAGTGCCAAACACTTTGGTGTCATTGGGGATAGTCAGCAAGGGTTGAGGTCCCACCTGTTCGGAGAACTCAGAAATGAGGATGAAGTCCCGGGAGAACTTGGCCCCGGACAGTTTGGACCACGGGTTGGCTCCCTGGCTGGCGAAGGGGAACAGCGGCACCGAGTACTCCTCGGGCAGGGCCGGCTCATTGTAAGGCTCCTCCTCGTACTCGTCCTCTTTGGTGAAGGCCACCACGTCAGGGGCGCTGATCATATTTCCAGATGTGTGAGGAGAACATGGAGAGGGGCTGGAAAAGAAGGTAGTAATCGACGCGGGGAAGCCGGGCCTCTGGAGGAGGAAGCTAAGTCCCGGTGGTCTCGTCTGAGCGCCGAGGAAACCTAGGCTGCCCCGGCACACTCGAGGACACAAACTCCCCCAGACATGTCGCTCCTCCGGAGCCCTCGGCGGCCTGAGGTACCCCAAGGTCTGTCAGGCTCCGGAACCCACGGAAGGTGGTCGGTCCACCTCGCAGGCGCCAAGCACCTGCAGCGAGGTCACCGGCACTGCTCTGGCCTCCACCGCGCCGCTAACCGCTCAGCCCCGCACGGGTGCCTAGGGTCGGACTACGAGCCGTCGCCGGTCTCAGTCAAGCGACTGCCGCCCTCCCAACCAGACAGCAGAAACCGTTGCGGCTCCGGGGACGCCACAGTCGGGGTGCCAGCTACCGCGGCGCCGCCATCTTGGCGTCACGTGACCCGCGGTGTTGGCGCCGCGTGACCCGGAAGCGTTCGCGTGGACTTCCGGGTACTAGCGGAAAAGCGGGTGCGAGCGCGCGGCAGGGGGCGGGGCCGCGGAGCGCTGACTTCGAGGGACGGAGCCGGCTCGCTGGCCAGACTGCCGCGCGGGACGGCGCGCGCGTGAGGAGGTGCCCTGGTCCCGCGGGCTGGCGACGAGGCAGCCGGGACTCGAGGGCTCGGGAGCCGCTCATCCCACCCCCCCTCTCAGCGAGCGGCGCGCGGGCCTCGGCCAGCTCCCGTAGCATGTTCGGGGCCCAGGGATGAATTTCCAGGCTGCCCGCTGCGCGCGTTGGCAGCTGCCACGACCTGGAGCCCGCGCGTTGACCCGCGCCGCTTTGGAAATGGCCTTCCGAGGGGCGCGGAGAGTCCTGTGTGTGGCCGAGAAAAACGACGCTGCCAAGGGCATCGCCGATCTGCTCTCCAACAGTCGGATGAGGCGGGTAAGAGGGCGCGTTTGCGATTCCCGCGCCGCGGAGCCCGACCCGCCGAGCCGCACCCGGCTTTCACTTCGGGCCCCCCCTCTCCCCCCACCCCCCGGCCTAGGCTGGTGCGGTGGCCTCCAGGCTGGTTCCCCAGGCAGCAAGCTCGCCCCGGACTACAGTCATTTTGAATGTAGCTGGGACTTGTCGCTTACTTCGTGTAAGCTCTGCTCGACCGTGCCGCCCCCCCACCCCCCCACTCCCGGAGCAACGCTTCCCTAACTTCGTTTGCTTCTCAGGCTCTCCGCGGGCACTGGCTCCTAAATGAGGGTTGGGAACTCCTGACCAAACGCCTCTAACTTGGGCTTTAAGGCCAAGTTTAAGTGATCTTTCCCCAACTGACCCAGCCCGCGCCCTGCAGCGCACTGACAGGGCAGCGCTGTCGAGTTTGGGGGATCCATCAGCAAGGACTCCTTCCAGAGACAGGCACAAGACAAAGGTGTGTTGTAGACGCACCCAAAGCAGGAAGGAGGGAACACAAGAAAAGGCTCGTAAAGGGATGGAACCGGGACCTTACTTTCTCAGAGAACGAAAGTAGAATGGTCTTTTGAAGAATTACTAAGAGCAACTCTAGATCTCTGAGCCCCTGGACCGCTATGTTCAGGGCAGGGAGAGTGGGCGCTTGAACCAAGTGGGTGTGAGTGCCAGCTAAGAGCTTCACCTCTCTCCAGCCTAGCATCTCCATGACCTGCCCCAAGGATGTCAACTTCTTGGGCGCTTCTGCTCTTAACTAACTTCCTATCCTTCAGGGCTTGCTGAAAATGTATCTATCTTAGGAAACCCTTCAACCCTTCCTTCCCGCCCTGGTTGTTAAGGAGGGGCCTTCTGTGATGTGCTGCGAGGCATCCTGTCCTTCCTGGGGGCACCTTCTCATTTCAGTTCCATAACGCACTGGGCCTGTTTGATGCCTTTTACCACGCCTGCTTAGATTAAGAGTCCCGGAAGGCAGGGACTTTGACTTTTGTTATTGTTGTTGCTTATTGCTGTACTTCCAGTTCCAACACAGGCACCCTGGTGGCATAGTGGTTACATGTTGGTCTGCTAATGCTAAGGTCAGCTGATTGAAACCACCAGCTGCTTCACAAGAGAAAAATAGGCTTTCTATTCCTGTAAAGAGTTTCAGAAACCCACATTGTGTGTGTGTGTGTTTGTGTGTGTGTGTAAAGGGGAGCTGATATCAAGGAGTTCAAGAAGGAAGAGAATGCTTTCAAACTTGGTAGCAATTGTAGAATACTGTTTGATGTGATTGAACTGTGGAATGATAGGCTATCTGTATTAACTCCCAATAAAATGGTTTTGAAAGAAAAAAAGAGAGAAATCCACAGTTGTCACCAGGGGTCAGAATCAGCTCAATGGCTGTGAATTTGTTTTGAGTACCTAATACACTGTCTGGAAAACAGGGGACTCACTCAACTATTTGTTGAATGATGGTTTGAGCAGAGGCCATTACCAAGCACTGGGAAATGCCTGGATTGAATCAGTCTGAATTGTTCACAACCAGTGAGGATGCAATGCATGGGAGGGCGGGGACAGTGAGATAAGAGAGGCAGTCAAGGCAGGTCATGAGGGCTATTCTTAAGTGTTGTGGAGCAGTGTACGTTCAGTGGGGAAAATTGTAAAATTTACATAATGAAATATACTATTTTATCCATTTTAAAGTTTACAGTTCAGTGGTACACAGTACATTCATAATCCGTTCCCTCACCATCACCACTCGTTCCAGAAGATTTTTGTCAGTCATGGATGTACAGGTCTCTGGGTGTCATTGAGTGATTTTCTCATCCCTGTAAAAAGAAACCAATCCATCACTAAATTATAAAATTTAGGAGAAGGAAATCAATTGATAGACGTATGAGTTTGTTTTTGGATTCTAGTCCACTGACATGTATGCTTATCCTTAAAATAGGATTGCATTGATGGATTACAGTAGCTTTTTGTAGTAAGATTTGTAACCAGGACAGTCTTCTCTTTCTTCATAACTGCAGTTTTGGCTATTCGAGGGTCCTTGTCATTCTATGAACTTTGAAACCCACTTTTCTGTTCCTGACAAAAAGACTAGTAGTTTTGATAGAGAGTCTTGAATCTCTAGCCAGGGGTCCTCAAACTTTTTAAAGAGAGGCCACTGTCCCTCAGACTCATTGGAGGGCCAGACTATAGTTTTAAAAACGACTATGAACAAATTCCTGTGCACACTGCACATTACCTTATTTTGAAGTAAAAAAACAAACGGGGCAAAAACACCCGGCGGGCCCGAAAAATGTCCTTGATGGGCTGCATGTGGCCCGCAGGTCGTAGTTTGAGGACCCCTACTAGGTCATCTGGAAAACATGGCCATCTTATTGGTATTACATCTTACGATTTGCATCTTTTGTAGTTTCCAAGTGCAGTCTTTGTACATCCTTGGTTGATTGTATTCTGAAGTATTCTATTTATGCTGCTGTTAGAAATGAAATTGTTTTTAAGGTTCTCATTTCAGACCGTTCACTGGTGGTGGAGGAAGTGGTGGTTGTTGTGCTGTTGAGGTGGCTCTAAATGATAAGCACCCTCTGTGCAAGCGAAGAGCTACTCAGTCCTGCGCCATGCTGTGTTGGGGTCCATTGCTGCAGCCACTGTGTCAGTTCATCTCGTTGAGGATCTTCTTCCACTTTACCAAGCATGATAGCCTTCCCCGGGCACTGGCCCCTCCTGAGCATCCACATATGTGAGACAAAGTCTCATCATCCTTGCTTCTAATTGTATTTGTTCATGTTTTGTTGGGCAGCCCACAGTATGTCAACTGGTCCTCACCAACACCATGATTTAGAGACATCAATTCTTTGGTCTTTCTTATTTATTTTCCAGCTTTTGCATGCATATTATGTGATTGAAAATATCATGGCTTGTGGCAGGTGTACCTTAGTCTACAAAGTGACATCTCTGCCCTTTAACACTTTAAAGAGGTCCCGTGCAACAGATTTACTCAGTGCAATATGTTGACTGATTCTGTGACTGCTGCATTCCCAGGCGCTGCTTGTGGAGCCAAGTTAAATGAAACCCTTGACAATGTCTACCTTTGCTCTGTTTCTCATGAGGATTGGGGTTTCCTTTACATTGAGTCATGATCCATATTGGAGGATCGCCAACAAGTGGTCAAGTCCCCCTCACTCCCAGTAAGCACTGTGTGTTACCTGCATCTGTTGCTCCATTCGTGATGCCATGCTCTTCTTTATATGGGCCAGCTTCTCACATGATTTGCTGAGCATATGATTCAGTATATCTGGTGAAAGGACGCACACTGCTCCGAATTTCAAACCAGGCTGTATTCCCTTGTTCTGTTTGAGCAGTTGTCTCTTGGCCTATGTGCAGGCCCCACACGAGCACAATTATGTGCTCTAGAACTTCTGTCTGTTCTCATGTTGTCCGTGTTTGTTGTAACCCAGAGTTGAATGCCTTGGCAGAGGCAATAAAGCACAAATTAGCACCCTTCTGGTACTCTCAGCTTTCAGCCACGATCCAGCTGATGTCAGGAGTGACGTCAGCCGCATTTGTTCCACACCCGATTCTGAATCTGGCTTGTGTTTCTGGCAGCATGCTGTTTTAGCCGTTTTAAATTATCTTCAGCAAAAGCCCTAGTAGCTCTACTTTTACTTATCCTTGTATACCTCGATGATTGAAGGAAAGTCATCAAATGCTAAAAGGTAGATGCCCCCCCTGTTTTGTTTTAAACGGCAGTGCTTATTGTGAAGATTAAAGTATAAAGTAAGTCATCTCTCCCCCACTCCAGTAACACATGCTCTCCAGGACTCTCACATATATACAGCTCCTTTCATGGTTTGATTTTTATGCTCGCAAGTGGAAGTTTTTGAATGGTCTAGTATAAATCCAGTGGCAACAAGTTGATCAATTTCTAAAGGAATACTTAGAATTTGGGCGAGGAATTTTGCGTGTTATGTTGTGTTGTTAAGTTTGAAACCGCCAGCTGTACCTTGAGGGAAAGAAGAGACTTCCTACTCCTGTAAAGAGCGTCTCAGAAACCCACTAGGGCGGCTCTGCCCTCTCCTGTAGGGCACTATGAGTCAAAATCGAATTATGACATGAGTTGTGTTTTTAAAATGGTGATTAGAACTGCAGACGCCACTTTCTTGATCAATACTTTCAGGTCTTTCTCTTCTTCAGGCAACACGCCTCAGCTGTAAATTGGGACCTGTCGTTGTAGTGCAGCATAGAAATTGCCCCACTTCTCAAGGAATAAGAATTGGGATTGGCCCAAAGCTGGTTTATATGAGGTGGAGATCAGTCGTAACACCAATCCAACTTCATCACCACTGCTTATACAAGCCATTCCTTGACCGCCATGCCCTGTTTCAGTACTCCATTGCACTGGCCATGTAGACAGTTACATGTTTGTTTTGGAAGTAACAGACTACAGCTCAGGACTAGAATCACTTGGAAGTAACAATGTCAACTTGGGAGCAGGGTCAGGAAGCACATGATCAAGATTGTCTTCAGTAGGATAAGGCTTCCAACCAGGACAGTTCTCTCATGGCTTCTCTGCTGTTGTCAGGCCTCTCCACTACTGACTGGCCCAGCTCATGGCCACTTTAACAGCCGCTCAGCTCTTAGTTGCTTTCTGTCACCAATTCTCTCTTCTGCTGACTGAAAGCCACTGATAACCAAGTCATAGCCACGATAGCAGCTGTGCAAGCTGCCTCAACCTTGCAGGCCTTCAGAGGCCTCCACCACTGCCAGCATGGCCCCGCTGGGCCTCATCACCTGCTGGGGCAGTTCCCAGCCCCTCCTCATCTTGAGTGCTACAGCCTTTGACTGTTTAATGCTTCCAAGAGGGTCTCTGCACAGGCCCCCTGGGTCCCAACCACTCTCCTCTAGACTCTCTTTGATTTTGAGGTTCTTACCTCTCGCCTAGAAAACCTGTGTGGGTAACAGCTTATGGAAGCAAGTTCCTTGATGATTCCATGGTATGGACCTCCCAACAACATCATGAGCCTCAATGGATTACACGTCACTGAATCCTGTGTGGTGATTTTACACACCACCTTTGACTAGTGAACCGACCAGTCCCTACAAGTGGGCAAAGTAGACCAGTCATGGAGCAAACTGTTGTTTTTTGGCAGAATTAAAAACTGAGGGCCAGGAAGGCCATATATAAGAGAACCCATTGCACTGCTGTGCTTTCCCCCCAGCCACGCACCCAGTGCACCTGCACATCATGCTCTCTCCCCTTGGTCGGTGGGACTCACAGGACGTTTCTAGGGAAATATTTTAAGTCCACAAGACTATTGGTAGAATAGTATGTAAGGCCGGGTTGACTAGAGAAACAAATTCAGTGACACTCATATATGCAAGAGAGAGCTTTATATCAAGAAGTAATTATATATTAAGAAAACATACCCTGGGAGGGAGGGAGGGAAAAAGAACTGATACCAAGGACTCAAATGGAAAGTAAATGTTTAGAAAATGATGATGGCAACATATGTACAAATATGCTCAATACAATTGATATATAGATTGTTATAAGAGCCCCAATAAAATGTTTTTTTTTAACTTACCTATATACTCCAGTAAAAGCCAACCTGAATATCAGCCGCGGAACCTAATTTTACCACAAAAACTGCATTTTAAATGTGCTGGAAAACTTGATTTATACACAAGTATATATAGTAATGTTCTCCTTAAATTCTAAAAAAAAAGAAAACATCCCAGCCCTGTCCAACTCAAGTCCATAAGTCCCTCTTCAGACTCACACAGCCACATGCAGTGATGTAGAATGCAGGAAGATCACGGGCCGGTGCATGCAAAGTCACGTGGATGCAAGGTGGTGGGAGTTTGGCAGGGCTCCAGCGGCTCCCAGGGTGTCCAGCAAGCAGGAGGCGAAGGAGAGAGAGGAAGGTTCCCAGAGCCCTCCTTAGGTGAAGGCCATACCCCCAAGGGGGCAGCATCAGGTTATGACCTGATTGACAGGTTGGATGTCACTCATACACTTTGTGATATATCTGCAAGTTGACATAAAATTATCTAACTATTACAAATAGGCCTTGGGAGAGCCCTGGCCCTGGAGTGAACATGCATATTAATAGAATATGAGTGTGGTGGTTTTCAAAACATGAAGCCACTTAGGCTGGACCGTGAAGAGCTTGAATTTGTAGAACTCCAGCTGTTGTGACCAGAGTATGTCTATCTCTTTATATCTCGGGGTTCTTGTACGATTGATTGTATGTGGGTGGACTCTATTGCTTTCTTAAGAGAAAGTATATAAAAACATTGATTATGCCATTTCTTTTCTCTATTACTAAAAGGATTTAAGTAACAGTTGAGTTTGTGGGGAGTTTTTCTTACCTGGGCCACGTTAGACTAGCAGGATTCTAGGTTGTCATTGTTCCCCCCCCCCCTCCCTCAAATAAGACATTTTATTTGTCGCCATTACAAGTCGGGATTTTAAACAGGTCCCTGAACTGGTGGCTCATAGTCGTCATCAGCTGGTTCCACTTCAGCACCTGCCTCATCTCCAGTTTTCACAGAACTACACCTTCAACCAGGAAGCTGCATGAGTTTTTCCCACTTTAACTTTTTTGATGAACACGTCAGGGAGAAGATAAATAGATCGGCAAATCTTTTCTATACCCTTCCCAATGCTGTGTGGGACCAATTTATTGACCACTTCTTTCAAGTCATTTGTCTGTACCTCTCGGATCATAATTTTCAGCATTTTCTTTCGGGTTTGGCGGTCCTGCTGGTGCTGAGCACAAGTGGTCTTCCAAATTTGATCGCTGCATTTTTGTTTTGTTTTTTAGTAAAACCAACACAGAAGAGATGAAGCAGATTGCCATTGGTCATAATGACATCCACGGGAGCTTCAACCATGGGTCTGCCATTTTTGACCCTGGAGCACATTTCGTCATGAGTAAGCCGTGCCACAGAAGTTGGCAGGGCAGTTTTTACCCTGAATGCCCTCAATAATTAGCTTGAATTTTCTAAGTGCAACTTCATCGTTCTGTAGGTCAGCAAGGCTCACTTCAAAAACTCAACCCTTGAGGCCATCAGGTGCAATTTTGGTTCCTTGAGCCCTCGTGACTACTATTTTTCCAATGTTATGTTAGACATAGCTGGTGCTTTCACATCATACCAATCTTTCTTAGAAAATAAGTCTTGTTAAAGAGCCCCCAATAAAATGATCTTTTGATAACAAAAGAAAATGAATCAACCACTTTCTTCTTAGCTAGCTCCTGTTTGGCCACCTTGGTAAGGTGCTTGTTCTTGCCAATCGCCGTGGTGCCACGCAGAGAACCACAAAGGGTCATCATTGTTCTTCATTGCCATCAACTTGCCTGACAAGTGTACTTGGCGAGTTCTCTAAGGAAACAACACCAGTAACGTGCAAGTCTCTATTAAAAAAAACTTCATATCAAGTTCATTTCAAGGCCATGGGTCTGAGGCTAGCTGAAACCCTCTTTAGACTCATTCGTCTGCCAGTGGGTAAAGTAGGGAGGTAAAGTGGGGAGATGGGAATCACACGCCGATGGGGTCAGAGTCTCATGGATCCTAGGTCCACAGTAACATGGTGCGGCGCCACAGCCCCCATGGTCGCCAGGCCACATGGGCTGCCAAGCCCAGAACCAGATGTACGAAACAGGCAAGCAGGATGGTGAAGAAGCATGAGAGAAGTTCTAAGAGGCAGTGTCTCTCTTATTAAAAATCCTCACCCCTAAGAAGCTGCATCAAGGTGTGTACGTTGACATAAAATCTAACCATCCCAGACCACCCCTTGTCACCTTGATACCTTGGCACAGTTCTTTAACCACTTATAATCTCCAAACAAAGCCAGTAATCATTCTCGCACCTAAGAGGGTACAACTAACAGGAAGCACAATTAAAAACACACCAGCCCTATATATATCTTCTATATGTGAACAAAACAAAAACACTTCATGCCTAGCATTGCTTTCTGTGAACAGTCACCTACAGCTGAATCCTATAATTCCATCAACCTCTTCACCAGATGCATTAGGAAAAGTGAACTATTCCATGAATATCCTCCCTTGAAAGTTTATAAGCCAACCACTTTGTGCCTTTATCTCCCCCCCTTTTTGGGTATCCAATTTCTAACTTGTCCATTCCTATTAACCCACTACTCTTGAGACAAAAATGTTCTATGATGTGAAGAATTGTCATTTCAGTTAGAACTTTGTCCACATCCATAAGCAGTCAAAGCTAGAGCGAACCACCCATCAAAACTGCAAGTAAGATGTTCCAACTTACAAGGTCAAATATCGTTGCTTTCATTCAGTCAGGTCCTGGTCAACCCAGTCATAACCATTCTAAACTAGGTCAGCTTGGCATCCACCAGCCTATGGTCGTCCTGCTTTGTTTTTCTGCTTCCCGCAACTGACCCACGGACTTGAACCATACTGGACCACCCACCTCTGCAACTGTATGGGCCATTTCCTGATTTAAATCTATACATAGGGATACCTCACTTGTCGAACTCAATTCATTCCAAATTCATGTTAAAACACCAAAAGTTGGAGGACTGGCCATATTTTTCCTGTAATGAACACCAAGTAATTGGCTCTTAGCCCTAAAATATTAGCCTCTTTCATCACTTCATTTTTTCCAAAAACTGTTGATCGTGTCAATTTATCGATGTATTCAGCTGCCAAGTCAGACAGGCAGCAGTCTGATTCAGATCTCACAGTGCATTTTTCTGTAACACCGTGGTTCTCACCATTCTCTTAGCTTGATTGCTGGTGTCTCTTTCTTTGGAGCCGTGGTTATGATACTTTATGCAAATAAAGTGGGGGAAAGCACCGTGACGATTGATTGAAGGCACTGACAACAGCACTGTGTTGTGTGAGCCAGAGCCCCACTGGGACGGAAACGTCACCCTGTGTGACGGGTGGCTCACTCTCCGTCTGTACAAGGTTTTCAAGTCGGGTGTTTGGTTCGACTTTGGAGCAAAGTTACGAACACCGAGCAGCTTTTTTTGAACTTTGCTGTTCGAGTATTGGAATGTTTGAGCTTGGAGCCGTTCGACTGTTGTAAGTTTGTAAGTAGGTTGTTGAATAAACAGAATGAGCGGAGACTGAGTCCAGCTTAAGGAGGCTTATTGGGTTCAAACCCAGACTCAGCGCTGAGGGACCACACCAGACTGTCGAGTATTGAGTGTGGACCCCGAGCTTCAACCTGACACAAGCTATAAATAGGCATAGCACACAGGTGTCTTTGATTTAAAAAGACAAACTGCATTAACTTTAGTTAGCAGTTTTTTCCAAAAAGCTGCTTGTACCTATATGTGGTTTTTCTGAAAGCTACAGTGTACAAAAGTGGAATATTTTGCAATGAGGCTGACATTGACGCAAGCTTGGGCACATCCTTTCGTCTACTATTTTTATTTCAGACCCAGACTCAACTGTCTTATCACAGACAACCAAGGTATCGCTGTATGTCCATGTACAGCCTCCTCTCCAACCTTTTCACAAATGTGGACACCAGCCATCCCTCTTACTACGCCATCCACGTCTCCTCTAGTTGTGATCTTCTTGTGATGTCCCCAGAGACCCCACAGGCCTTAAACTTGCAGTTAATGGATGTCACTCAGGATGGAGCGGGGTCCAGCTCATGATAAGGAAGCACACAGGCACACTCTGGTTGGTGCCCCAAAGAAGAGAGCGCAGCCACCCTTCCTCAGAGCTGGACTGTCCTGGCAGCTCCTTTTGGCTAGGCAAGCAAGCAGGTCCTGCTCTCTGCCATATCTCCCTACTCAGCCATTCTAGGCCTCCTCTCCAGCCTCCTGCCCAGATACCACCCACCCCCAGCACATGCCTTTGCTTGGGCCTCCGCTTTGGTCTCCTTAGGGCCACCACCAACTCTGCCTCCAGACCCCTTTCAGGCCTGTTGCTGGGGCCTCTGCCAAAAGGCTTCTTCCTGGCCAAGTTACTACCTTTGACCCACATTACAAATCTTGTAAGGGTCCCTGGGCCTCCCATTCTCTGTGTCTCTCTTCTTTGCCCCTTCTATGTGCTTCCTGTCTGAAAAACCTGTGTCCCCTGACTACATACACACAAACTCCTAATCAGTTACAAAACAGCCTTTCCACCAGTGCCAGAAATTGAGTGATCCCCTCGCAAACTAACCAATCCCCGTTTTTGTTTTTTTTTTGCGGAGTAGTCTAGTACCTTCATTTGCATAACACACTGACCAATCCACGGGGGGGGGGGCAGGGGGGGGGGAGACGGGCCTTTGTCTACTCCTGTAAGGGTTACAGTCTCGGAAACTCACAGGGCAGTTCTACCTTGTCCTCTAGGGTCCCTGTGCATCAGCATTGATTCGATGGCAGTGAGTTTGGTTTGCGTCTTGTGTGGACCAATCTATGCAAAGTGCATCCTAGTCGTAGGACAGCCAAGGACCAGACAAAAAATACCAAATCAGGTTTTACCGCTTCCCCAGAGGAGGTCAGTCAACTTGTACAGGAGTAATAAACCCTCTGGGATAGGAAACTAGGGCAAAGGCACTCCTCAGGGCTTAGGATAGAAATCACTTTTATTACGAGACATTGTATTCGTGTTGTGTTTGTGTTTAGTTGATGATTCTGTGTTGGGGTGTCCAAAGGAAGTCTCTACCTGCCTCACGGTGGGTGTGATAGAGAAGGTGAGTGTGTGCGCAGTTTACTGCTGTTTGTGTAAGACAGTCAAGGGAGGGCAGGGTTGGCTAGTACTGTTGAGGATCAGATGGTACAAGAGTGGGTAATGCCCCCTGTGCCCAGTAAGTGGCGTTTCAAGAAGTATAGGTGCGGCAGGCTGAGTGGCACAGTTGATGTCTCTCATTGAGTGGGACAAGAAAACAAAAACAAAATGAGATGTGGGAGGAACCCAGGGCAAAAAAAGAAAATAACAAAATCAGTGAGGAGGGCAAGCAATCAAAAAAGTTTTAATAACTGGAAAGAAAAGATAAGAAGGGAGGAGAAAAGAGAAAGAAAGAAAATACAATAAGTAAGACCAGGGAGAAGGGGAAAGAAGAGAATTTAAAAAGAAGTCACTGCCATGGACTCAATTCTAACTCATAGTGATGCTAGAACAGAAAAGAACTGTCTTGGGTAGGGAAGGAGGGGACAAAAGGGGAGCGGATATCAAGGAGTTCAAGAAGAAAGAAAATGTATTGAAAATGATGATGGCAGCAATTGTACAACTAGATCTAATGGACCGTTGTATTATAATTATATATGTAACAAAAATAAAATGTTTGTTTTTAAAGAATAGAACTGCCCTCATCAGTTTCCCAGACTAAATCTTTATGGGAGCAGAAAGCCTCTTAATTCTCCTGTGGGGTGGCTGATAGGTTCGAACACCTGGCCTTGGGGTTAACTGCTCAGTATATAACCAACTACAAAAGAAGAAGAAAAAGGAAAAAAACACACACAAAAAAAGGGGGGGGGGAACGATCAAAAAGAAACTGGGAAAGCAATTTAAAAGACCAGCAGAGATCAAAGAACAAAAAATCATATCATTGACTGCACACCTCCATGATAGGATCGCTGAAGACAAATGGGTGCATAAGCAAATGTGGTGAAGAAAGCTGATGGTGCCCGGCTATCAAAAGAGATAGTGTCTGGGGTCTTAAAGGCTTGAAGGTGAACAAGCGGCCATCTAGCTCAGAAGCAAATAAGCCCACATGGAAGAAGCACACCGGCCAGTGCGATCACGAGGTGCCCAAGGGACCAGGTATAAGGCATCATGCAAAAAAAAAAAAAGATATAAGTGTGTGTATGCATGTGTATATATGTGTATATGTATATATGTATGTATATATATGTATATATATATATCATATTAAATGAAGGAAGTGCAGAGTGGAGACCCAAGGCCCAAGTGTCGACCAATGGAGATCCCCTCATACAGGGGTTTAGGAGAGGAGATGGGTTAATTAGGGTGTGAGGTAGTATCGATGAAGAACACAGCTTTCCCCCGGATCCTGGATGCTTCCTCCCCCCAACTACCATGATCCGAATTCTACCTTGCAGGGCTGGATAGGACAGAGGCTGTACACTGGTGCATATGAGGGTTGGAGGTACAGGGAATCCAGAGTGGATGATACCTTCAGGACCAAGGGTGTGAGGGACGATGCTGGGAGAGTGGAGGGTGAGTGGGTTGGAAAGGGGGAACTGATTACAAGGATCCACATGTGACCTCTTCCCTGGGAGAGGGACAGCAGAGAAGGGGGGAAGGGAGACTCCGGATAGGGCAAGATATGACAAAACAACGATGTATAAATTACCAAGGGCATATGAGGGAGGGGGGAATGGGGAGGGAGGGGGGGGGGAAGAGGACCTGATGCAAGGGGCTTAAGTGGAGAGCAAATGCCTTGAGAATGATTGGGGCAGGGAATGTATGGATGTGCTTTATACAATTGATGTATGTATATGTATGGATTGTGGTAAGAGTTGTATGAGTCCCTAATAAAATGTAAAAGAAGAAAAGAGAAAAAAATGATTAGGGCAAAGACTGTACAGATGTGCTTTATACAATTGATGTATGTATATGTATGAACTGTGACAAGAATTGTATGAGCCCCAATAAATTGTTAAAATTAAAAAAAAAAAAAGAAAATGATTAGGGCAAAGAATGTACAGATGTGCTTTATACAATTGATGTATGTATATGTATGGATTGTGATAAGAGTTGTATGAGCCCCTAATAAAACGTTTAAAATAAAAAAAAACAGAACCTGAATGAAATAAAAGACAGAATTTCATATTTTTGATAATATAAAAAAAAAAAAGACCAGCAGAGAAAGGATACAAACACAAGGCGGGGCTAAGGGGGATGGTAAATAAAGGAGAAGGCTGGGGCATGGCAAGACCCAGAGGAGAAAGCTGTAGAGGGCAGAGCCCCTGGTAAGGACCAGCATTCTCAGTTCAGAGTACTTGTGTCTGGAAGGAACAAGCCCATTGGGTGTAAATGGCCTCTGGCCTAACTGAGGGTGGTCAGGGTCTGTTCTGCTGGTCTCGTGAGCCAGAGCTCAGGTGTGTACTGTCAGGGCCTGATCCACGAGGGCGCAGCTCTAACCTTTGGCAGAACGAGCTGTCTAGGGAGAGGGTGGTACTGGCTACCGGGTGAATAAGGGTGGGGACTGGTCATCTTGTCTCCAGCCACCAGTGTGCTTTTATGATGGCAGGCCACTGTCTGGATCACATGCTGCTTGGAGAAGTTCCGGTGACCATGTCATGCCGGGCTAGCCCCCACTGTCTCCTCTCTCCCTGCTTTTGTTCATCTTTTTCTCAGTTCACTTCTCGGCCCTTTCCTGTGGAACGTGGGCTTTCAGGGCTATCGCTGTCTGTGTCTTTGGGTCTCTCTCTCGTGCCCTTATTATAGGGGCCTGTGGAGCCTGTAAGCCTAATCCACCAGTTTGCTGGCAGTGTCCTTTTTGTTGAGTCTTGAATATCCCCACTTACCAGGGTTTTGCTTAAATTTATAGGTTCTTTTTGTTTCTGTTGTGTTTTGTAGAGGGAAGGACTTTCTAAATTCAACAAAATCTATGAATTTGAATATCACCTGTTTGGGCAGGTAAGTGCTGAAGCATTTCTCAAATACAGTTGGTGTGTGCTTTCATATGCCATTTGTGTACTTCTTGTGGACATGTATCTGTAGCTAAGAAGGGCAGCTTTTTCCTATACCCATTACTACTGAGTTGATTTCAATTCACAGCCACCCTATGAACAGAATAAAACAGCCCCATAGGGCTTACAAGCTTGTAATCTTTACAGAAATAAACTGCCACATCGTCCCTCACAGAGAGGCTGGTGGGTTTGAAACACCAACCTTTTGGTTGACAGTCAAGCACTTTACCCACTGTGCTATCAGAGCTTCTTGATAATTTATAAGGAATCTTCTTTTTACTCAATATGGGTCTCTCTCAACTCTCTAACAAGAAACTAGTTATGTAACTGCAAACAGGAAATAGTTTGAGGAAAGTTTAAATGATAAGGAAGGTACTATGGTACTAGAGTGATCATTATATCCTGATAGACATTTTGGACTATGAAGCACCATATTTATTTATTGTTTGCTCCCAATCCCCAGTTTTTTGTTTGTTTCATTTCCTTCAGTGGCTTGGCAAGTTATCATTACTGAAAGAATAATTCCATTTTTGTTGTTCAGAATGTTACCATGGTAATGACCTCAGTTTCTGGACACTTGCTGGCTCATGATTTCCAAACGCCGTTTCGAAAATGGTTAGTATAATTCCTAAGGAAAGACATTTCTGACTATTCAAGGTAAGTTGTGAAATACTACAGGAATCTGCGCAGAATGATCTTTCTGTGAAACTTCTATTACCGAGATAGCCTAAGATCACCCGCTTCGTTGTGAATGTTCACCGCGTTCCCGGGTTGAGAAGCACTTTAAGTACTTCCCCAAAACAGTCGCACCTTTTTCAGGCAGCCACTGCACTGCAGATGTGCGTGAGAGAGTAGTGGAATTTCTTCTTTAGCACTTCCTATTAATCTTCCTGAGACAGTGGGAACTGCATTACAACGAGGGTCAGCCCTTGCCTTTAATCACCTGGCATTATCATGTGGGCTTTTTCTGTGGGGGATCCATGTACAAGCCCACCAAGCAGATGGCTCTCCCTAGATTGGACCACCCTCCTTCACGGACTGCAGGAGGAGCCGCTTTTCCCAAATTGTCTAACTCCTGGTGCTTATTTTGTTTGTTTTCTAGGCAAAGTTGCAATCCTCTTGTGCTCTTTGAAGCAGAAATTGAAAAATACTGCCCAGAGAATTTTGTGGACATCAAGGTAGAGTCTTTTGGAAAGGGGGTGGAACAATCACAAAACAGCCAACCTGTACTGTTTTCTATATTTTGAACCATTAGAATTGAGAAACAAGGTTTTCTCAATTGAGAAACGCAGGATTATAAGAGATTATTCTCATCCAGTTTTAAAATCCGGCTGTTAAAACTGAGCGATAGAGGGGTTGAATAGCTTTTCTATGAAGAGTAGTCGCTTAAAGATTTACTGGCCCACACCTCGCTCTAGTGAAGAGCCCGGGCAGTGCCGGCAGGGGTTTGGAAGGACTGTGGCACCCTGGGGCAGTCAGGGCGCCCCCAGGCCCTGCTAGCTGGGAAAACTCCAGATCGCATTCATCTGGGAGTTCATGTCTTTCGAACCAGGACTGAATCAGAATCAGGACCGTTGTAAGTGTAAGTTGAATCTTAGCTAGACAAGGGCTTCCAAAAGTTCGTGGAAGAGTTTCAGTATCTCTTAATTCCACTTTTCCATAAACATTTTTAAGCCCCCTCCTACATATTTGTCAGGAGGAATTATAAGTGGGTATCAGGGGAGTCTTAACTGTGCGTCGAGTGAGTTGTAAGACTGTGGTGTGTGAGTTACTAAGATGTATCAAGGGAGTCCTAAGTGTGTTAGAAATGAGCTGTGCATGTCGGGAGAGTTGTGAGCATGTGTCAGGGGAGAAGTTATAAGTGTGTGCCCAGGGAGAGTTAGTGTGTGTCAGAGCAGAGTTATAAACTTCTGTCAGGAAAGTTGTGTGTATCAAGGGAGCTATAAGCATGTATTGGAGATGACTTGTTATAAATGTATGGGGCAATTCTACATGTGTGTCAAGGGAGTGAAACGTGTGTGGCTGAGTTAGCAGTGTATGTCACAAGTGAGTTATTGTGTATGTGTGTGTGAGTGCTGGGAAGTTGTAAATGTGAGTTACAGGTGTGTTGGAGTTGGGTTGTAAATGTGTCAGGGGAAGTCATTTGTCTGTCCTAGGTGAGTTTGAAGCTTGTGCTAGGGAATGATAAGCATGGATCGGAGAGGAGTTGGAAAGATGCCTCTGGGGTGAGTTGTTAGTGTGTATGTGGGGGAGCGACAGGTGTCTGTCAGAGGTGAGTTAAAAGTGTGGTTGTGGGAGAGGCATAAATGTGGTTGAGTTACACATGTGTGTCTAGGGGTAGGAGTGCAAGGGTAGGAAACTTTTGAGACAGAAGAGCCAATTCTGTCTCAATGATTGAAGAATTATTCAGAAAGTCTAAAGTATTTTTTTTACAAACAAATGAAATCGCCATTATCTGAATTAGATCCTTTAAGTGAAACCATGGTATTTTCATTTTCAATTTGACCTCAGAGTCACATGTCCGTACCGAAAGAGTCCCATGTGGCTCAGGAGCCACAGCTTGCTGACCCCTGGTCTAGTGTGGTCTAAAGGAGAAGGCCTGCACTGGTGCCTCCATTGGCATTGCTGGCCGGAACCATTTCTCCACCCAAGTGGATATTCTCATAGTACCATGAATGGATGTTCAGTGTGATTCTTCCGTGCGAGGTGTCAAGTGCTCTACAGAGTCTGCTCTCACTGTTGTTTCCCCACCGTGAATTTCAGAACACGCTGGAGCGAGAGGCGCGCCAGTGCCAGGCTCTGGTGATCTGGACTGACTGCGATAGAGAAGGGGAGAATATTGGATTTGAGGTCATCCACGTTTGCAAGGCTGGTAGGTGATGCCATGTCCGGCTTTGTCCTTGAGATCACAAAGACGGCTCGTTCATCTGTATCTGTGTGCACACAGGACACTGCCAAGTTCTTCTGTGTGTGTCCTTCCCGTCTGAGTTGTTCCTCAGGTCTTGAGAGCGGGTCCATGGCCACCAACTGTCTGTTCTGACAAGTAGCTGAACCCCTGAAAGCTATGGCTTCCTTGTCTATAAAGCCTGGCTAGTCGGTCATGCTGCGATGAGGACAGACTTGTCATGTGGCAGAGCCAAGTGGATTGCCAGATGTATGGATTGTTATAAGAGCCGTAAGAACCCCCAATAGAATGATCTTTGAAAAATGTTTTAAAGTGTATGTCCCATATGTAAACTAGTATACGTATGCATAAATAAATATGTACGTGTGTGTGTATCTATACCAATAACCAGCTACCAGTGGCCCCATGTGTTACAGAGTACAGTCACTCCATAGAGTTCACTTGGCTGTAATCTCTATGGTAGCAGATTGCTAGGCCTTTATTTCCGGGCATCACTAGGTGGCTCCACACTGCCAACCTTTGGGGTCGTGGGTGTTTGTGCCACCCAAGCACCATTTACAAGGGTAAGCTAAAAAGTATAGTATGGCTGCTGGGCTCCAGTTCATACATGCACAGCCTTGATGCCCAACAAACCATCCCTAAACCTGTCTCTGGTCACTGGATGGCCACGGACAAGTTTGCAGGAGCACGCTGGTGTAAGTCTCATTAGAAGGACCTGCAATAGAAAAAGGCCAACCTGTGGAGAAACTCAAAAAGTGATGAAAACAGTAAATGTCATAAATATTTTAAATCTCTATAATTACTAAGTATAAGCAAAGATCCTATACTGTACAACTTCAAGTTTAAAATAAATACCTAATTATGGGAGGGAAAAAAAAGTCCAACCAGTGGCTTCCCAAGGGATCTGCAGGGCCAGTTAAATTCAAGGCAGAGAAGTCAGCCCAGTGGTTATGTCTGAATACTGGCTGGGAGGACCACAGGGGTCCTCTGAGTCGATTTTCTTCAGAGGGAGAGGATGGTCACGGGCTTAGTATCAAGAAGTTTAAGGACAATGAAAAGCTGCACTGGTGACAAAAGGGCCCAGGAAAGTTGCCCTGCGGAGATCTTTGCCACCACGATGACGACCTGCTCGTTCTTTGAGGACAGCTGTCCTGTGAAGATTTTGTTGGTAAACCTTGCCCCATCCATCCTGATGTTGTCACTTCAGCCTTTTTGGTGTCCCCCAAATTCAAAGAACATTTAGAAGGAACCTGATTTGTGTCTATGGAGGATTCTTTGACATGGCGTTTTGACATGGTGCAAATTGAAGAGCGTAGACTTATTTGGGGAAGGTGTAAAGAGATGGAAACACCATCTTCAGAAGTGGATAGGCCCAGATGAAAGATTTTTCCAGACATCCCCTCACAGAAGGGTCACAAAGAAGAGACGAGCCAGTCAGGGTGCAGCGTAGCACCGATGAAACACACAACCTTCCTCTAGTTTGTAATGCTTCCTCCCCCCCCCACACACACACACTATCATGATCCCAATTCTACCTTACAAACTTGGCTAGACCAGAGCATGTACATGGGTTCAGATAGCAACTGGAAACACAGGAATCCAAGACATATAAACCCCTTAGGACCAATAATAGGAGTAGCGATAACAAGAGGGGAAGAGAAAGGGGGAACCAATCACAATGATCTAAACCCCTCCCTGGGGAATGGACAACAAAAGTGGGTGAAGGGAGACAGTATAAGACATGACAAAATAATAAATTATCAAGGGTTCGTGAGGAAGGGGAAAAAATGAGCTGATAACAAGGGCTCAAGTAGAGGGGAAATGTTTTGAGAATGATGATGGCAACAAATGTACAAATGTGCTTGACACAATGGGTGTATGTATGGATTGTGATAAGAGTTGTATGAGCCCCCAATAAAATGATTATTTTTTAAAAATACCTTCCTAATAATAAGCCCTCGTGATCATACTGTATGCTTTGAACGGATCTGTCCAAGTGATCCCTTTGGAATTAAAAACAGCAACAAAGCACTCACCATAACTGTGAGCTGACCTCCCTGCGATGAGCTTAACTGGCCGAGCGACTGCCCACAAAAGGCAGGGTTTTGATTCAGACTTCTTTTGTCAGGTGCCCTAAAGAGCCTACGCTAAGTAAATTTCTGAGATCACCTGTCTTGCAGAGACACATGGAAGCGAATTTTATTTGAGAAAAATTTATGCCTGTATGAACTGGGGAAAGAAAAGTTTTGCCAAGGAACCATAGCTTCACAGTTTGATATTTTGTCTTAATAAAGGGTTCTCTGCCTTTGTAGCAGTACTTCTTGACGTATCATTTGTGCGTATGTACACGTGTGTTGCTTTGGTTGTTAGGCACCTTCACATGGGTTCCAGTCACAGCAGCACTGTGTGCAGCAGAACAAAGCCCTGCCTGAGCCCCTGGTTGCAGCCACCGTACGTTCCATGTCCTCCAGGAAGCCTTCCTCTTTTGCACCGACCTCCACTTTACCACGCATGATGTCCTTCTCCGGGGACTGGTTTCTCCCACAATGTGTCCAAACACATGAGACAAAGTCTCATTGTCCTTGGTTGTCAGTAGCGTTCCAACTGTGCTTCTTCCGGGGCGGAACCGTTTGTTCCGGCAGCCCACAGTACATGCAGATTTCTTTGCTCAACCACACTTGGAATGCGTCAGTTCTTTGGCCAACTTTCCTGTGCGTAATCGTTAAAAATACCATTGCTGCATTAGCCTCAGGGGACATGTTTTGCTCTAAATGTACATTGCATATGTTAAGTATAAGGAATCATCCAAAAGTGTTTTTGTTTGTGTTTTGCACATGTTCTTTGTGCCTTAATACTTGGGTGAATGTGGAGGGTTCTAACGGGTAACTTAGAGGAAGTGACAAGGAGGTGATACTGGCGTTCACATGGGGGTGGGTGCTGTTTCTCTTGAAGGTGTTTGTGTAAAATGCTGTGATGCTGCATTCTGAGGTTTTAACTAACGGTCAGAGTCACGGAAGGTGTGTTATCAGTCCGGGTAGACTAGAGAAATGAATTCATAGACACTCATGTGTGTAAGAGAGAGCTTCCTAGACAAGAGCAATTGCATATGGAGAAAACATCCCAGCCCGGTCCAGATCAAGCCCATAAGTCCAAAATTAGCCCATATGTCCGACCAGTCTATGATGTCCTCTTCAGACTCACAAAACACATGCAATGATGCCGAATGCAAGAAGATCACAGGCCAGTGGGTGGGAAGTCTTGTGAATCTGGCAGTGGAAGCACCTCTGTGCTCGCAGGGGTCACCACATGGCTCCTTCAACTGCAGGGCTCTTTCATAGCTCCATATGTCTTGTCCACATTGACAGGCTGGCCTCCACACCTTCACTCTGAAGTCTCAAATTGACAACAGATTGTGTAACTACCACAAAAGGACATGAGCATTCCCCACAGGACTCTTGATTGGCAAAGGTTTTCCTTTTCCCTAGAAGTATGAGAGCAGGTGAAACTGAGTCCCACAAGGCTCCCAGGAGAACTTTGATTCATCCCTGTTCTCTGACCACATTCTGTGTAGAAGACACAGTAGGATTTCCCTCTCAGACTATGCCATTAATTTAACCCTATCAGTAAAAAGGGTACCCGACACTTGCGGTGGAGGCAGAAAAGCGCGCCTTTTGCCCTGTTGTGCGGGGAGACAGTGTGGCTTGATTCTGACCCGGCTCTGTTCTTGCAGTGAAGCCCAGTCTGCCAGTGCTGAGAGCCCGTTTCTCTGAGATCACCCCACGTGCCATCAGAGTGGCCTGTGAGAACCTGACAGATCCAGACCAAAAAGTGAGCGATGCTGTTGACGTGAGGCAGGAGCTGGACCTACGGATTGGTGAGGGTCGCAGGACAGAGGCCCCCGCTGTGGTGAGGGCTGAGCTGTAGGGCTGATGGTGTTGTCTGCAGCCGACTCTGCCCTGACCATCTGTGTTGTCCTCCCTGTCTGCCTGCCTGCGTCCAGGCGCTGCCTTCACAAGATTCCAGACCCTGAGGCTTCAGAAGATATTCCCAGAGGTGCTGGCGGAGCAGCTCGTCAGTTACGGCAGCTGCCAATTCCCAACGCTGGGCTTTGTGGTGGAGCGCTTCAAAGCCATTCAGGCTTTTGTGCCAGAAACCTTCCACAGAATTAAAGGTAGGTGGAGCCCCATCACAGTACTAGGGAGGGGCCTTGCTTAAGGCCCTGTCTGAGCTCCTGCTGCCGCTCCCACAGAAGGACCTTAGTGGGACTGTAACTAGGAGAAATTTATGTTCCTCGTCATTCAGGAAGCTAGACGGCCAAATTCAGGGTGCCAGCTCTTGGGGCAGGCTTGTTGTCTGTCTGCCTCACTTTCTCTTCAGTTCTGTCCCTTTATGCTTTGGTGGTCTTCAGGTGGGCTGGCATGCATTGTCCACCTCCACTTCTCTCTGCCTAATCGGCTCATTTTGGATCTCAGATGTGATTGGCTTAAGACATACCCTACACTGATGGGGTTTCATTAACCAAGGGAACCCTATTCCCAAACTTTCCTACATTCACAGGTATGGGGGTTAGGGTTTACAACACATCTTGAGGGGACACAGTTCAATCCATTTCAGCCAAGGGCTAGGAATCACAGGCAGCGGGGAAGAGCCCAGCTCGAGTTCAGTGTGTGACTTGTGGTCTTGCCGCCCGCCCACATCGTACCCCCGTGGCATTCAGAATACACCGGAGGTTCCCTTAGCTGTCAAGGAACGTCTGCTTCCTGTTCCTTTGAATTCTGCTTACCGGCATTGGGTGGTTTGAACTGCCCATCTGCTCCATGGGAGAAAGAATCGGGCTTTGTCTCCTTGCTCCCATGCAGCTTTCCAGCCTCAGAAGCCTCAGGGAGCCACGCCGCTCTGTCCTGTGGGCCGGAGAGTCAGTGCGCTCGAGGGCAGCGGGTGGCTGCTTGCTGTGCTCTGACGGTCACGTCGCTTCTCTGAGCCCTGCTGCTCTGCTTGCTTCCCCTGTACAGTGACGCATGAGCACGACGACGGCACTGTGGAATTCAACTGGAAAAGGCACCGGCTCTTTAACCACACAGCTTGTCTCGTCCTCTACCAGCTGTGTATGGAGGTAAGACATGTTTTGGAATGCTCGGGATCCAGGGGAAAGCCTGCACCTGCCCCAGCTCCCCCTTGCTGTTGACAGACCAGGTCCTGTCCCCCTTTCCGCCTCACTGGTGCCTGTAAGTTTGCATCTCAGGCATCCGTGTTTGAGAACCAGTAAGGCTGGAACCCATGGAAACTGCATCCCAGATGGGAAAGGGAGAGGTCTGTCCCTGGCTGCACGCAATGCAGTTGTGAACTGATCGACCACAGTCTTCCTGACACCAGGATCACAGGCCAGACGCCTAGAGTGGAAGGAGGGTCTACTTCTCGTCGTCCAGAGAGACTACAAGCGTGAGGGTCACGTTTTTAATGAGTGCCCGGTGAGAGAGTGTGCCGTAGGGGGACACTGCCCTGAACAGGGCAGGTGAGGTCCCCACTCTTGTGTGAGGGAGAACAGGACACATGGGCATGTTCATTTCCTGCAGCGATGTGTGCCACACCAAACACCCAAACGACGCCCACTCCTGACCAGTCGATTCCTGTAAGACAGAGGAGAAATACCCCCCCTGTGGGTTTCCAAGACTGTACATCTCTGTGGGAACAGCCAGCTTCATCTTTCTCCTGTGGAGCTGCTAGTGGGTCTGAACTACTGACCTTGGGGCTAGCGGCCAAGCACCTAACCCATGCTATGCCACCTGGACTCCTGGATCAGTGCCACAAGGAAGTAGAACCAGCTGGGGGAGAGAACCGTGTGAGGGAGGAAGGGCAGGGGGGAGAGTCCTTAGATGAGGTGGTTATGGAAGGCTTCTCCCAGGGGCCGACACAGAGACAGAATGAGCCGAGAGAGGGTCTCGAGCAGGAGGGCTCATGGCAAGGCCGACAGCTGGCTTAGAGTCAGTGGTTACTTGGTGGCAATTCAACCCAGTGGCTGCACACTTTGATGATAAAATCAAGGCCTGACACCTTGGGGTTGACGAGGATTCCTGCGGCTAAAGCCTGATGTGTGATTGATGTGGTAAAGATAGCCACGGTTGCTGAGTACCGACTGTGCACCAGGCACACTTTGTTTTGACGTGCTGTTTTATGGCTGTGAGGCTGGCAGCAGTGTCTTTTGTGGAAGAAGAAGCTGGAGAGAGTGAAGAGCGCAGGCTGTCAACTCTCCTGCCCAGGCCCACGGACCATACTTCCAGCTGTGTGCTTCCCAGGCTTTGGAGGGGGAATGCACTGGCTTGTGGGCCTGGTTGCGGGGGGGGGGGGGGGGGGGGCTTGCCACCACACTGTTGGCTAAACACCTGTATCAGATTGGGGCCCTCCGCTAGCACCAGCTTACCTGTCATGCCAGTGCCATCTGGGGCGGAGCAGGGCAGCCCCAGGAAATCCGGGGCTGAGGAACAAGAAGTGGACCTGGTCTTCTCTCTGCCTGGCTTTCTAGGACCCTACTGCAACGGTGGTGGATGTCCGCTCCAAGCCGAAGAGTAAGTGGAGGCCTCAAGCTCTAGACACCGTGGTAGGTTCCAGGTGGATGGTCCCACTGTACAGTAGCATGGGCTTGGTGGTGTTGGGACAGGTTTCCCTGCACAGGGCTCAGGAAAGCCCTTGGGAAACGGGGGAGCCCGTGGCAGGATCTGCATGCTTATGATGCCGCTTTTCCATTTTCAAATTCAATAGCTTTATTCCATGACACTTGGAAAACAAAAACCGAAAGACAAACTGTTTACCACCTGACCATCTTCACATAATGACTGATGGACATCAGTGTCTGTCTTGTTACAGTGTGTTTTGTTGCTGAGAATATTCACAGAAAAATTCAGCAGTTTCTGCATGTACACTCAGTGACACTGACGACATCTTTGAGTTGTGTGACCTGTTCACCCTCCTTTTCTGAGTGGTTTGGGTCGTCTTGTCCCCTCGCCCCCCGCCCCCTTACAGTGAACTCACTGCCCACTACACTTCTATCTCACCTTTAGGTGGCTGTTGTCAGTTTTTTTGCATTGGGGTAGACCCTTCAAAGAGCGTAATGTATAAGACAGGTTTTTTTTACACGTTACACAAAACGATTGTGTGGTTTAAAGACCTTAGGGGCTAGTTTGGAATGAACATTTAAAGGTGATCTCAGGGCACTCATCTGAGGGGTGTGCTCACTCTTCATGCTCTAGAAAATCTGGGTTCCAGATGTGAGTTTGAAATTCTGGTTCACGTTTCCCCCCTTTTGGTCAGGATTATCTTATAGAATCTTTGGTCAAAATGTGTGGTAAATGTATCATCCTGTTTCTTAATATTTAATATTTTTGTTAGCATTCACCCAAACCTTTCATCCATCTTGCTGCATCATCTGTGTAAACATCATTTTGGATATCTGTTATGAAGCCTCCCTTAGAGTGAGGCTCCTCAGACTCTGAGCCCAGTGGAGCCGTCCCTGTGGAGCTCCAATCTGGGTCCGTCACATCAGAAACACCCCTTCCTGGCGCTGTTTTGCGGGAAAATTCTAGTTAACACTCTGCTCAGGGGCAGCTCTGGAAGGGGTGGGTCATGAGGAGAAAGTTACCGGGTGACCCTAGCGGAGACAGATGTGTTTGATCCTCCTGGTTAGAAAGGCGTTGACATCCAGGCCGCAGGGTTGTCGGAGTAGCAGCATGGGGAAAGGACTGCTGACCATCGCCCTGCTGGCCATGGAGAATGTCGCATAGGTGAGAGGGACATCCTGCCTGAACGCCATGTAGCACCATCGCTCTGCTGAAGTAGAGTCAATCCAGTGGTGTGTTCAGGAGAACGAGGCCATAGGACCCTAATGGGCAGGTGTACTGACTTCCAGGAGGGAGGGGGGAACTGTATAAAAAACCCTTGAATCAAGCAGGCCCATGGTGTCAGGGGCAGAGTACACAGCTGGTGCTGATGGACTCCTTTCCCCCTCCCCCCACCCCACACCCCACCCCCGTGTGCTTTCCTGGGCTGCGATCAGGCTGCTGGGCTCCTGCCACAGGTGTGAGTCCACAGACTTTGACCGAGCTGCTGCCTGTAGGCTCTGTGCCAGGTTGTGCAGCTGTAGTTACACACTGGTATGGACACTAGGACAGGTTCGCAGTGCTGCCTGCACTCCTGGTGTGAGGAGCCGGGCACGGCATTGGACGGGCAAGGACCAAGGGGGTATTTCTCAGAAATGGCACTTGCACTTACCCGGTTGAATCCCTGGTACCCCCTGAAAGGTCCACACTGTGCCTCTCCTTGGGCAGGAAGGGGAATAGGACTTAGAATTAGCTGTTAGTCAAACTTCCTTCTGCTCCAGACTCCAGTGCCCACCCTGCTTGTCCCTTTGTATGCTGGAGGTCCCTGTGAGGTGGGGACAGTCTCCTGTGGACACATGGATCTAGGGTAGAACCGGGGTGGTTCTGACCCGTGAGCCCAGCTGGTGGGTCAGTGAAATGTTTAAGTTTCTGGTCTCCAGTCCTGGTTTTTTTTTAAGTTGGCTGGTTTGTTGTGGACCTGGGACTCTGGATGTTAGGGAGCATCCCTGTGCTGATGGTGGGCAGCCAGGTTTGGAGACCCTGCCTTCTAGCTTTTTCCCCCATGCTTGCCTGTGAAAACCACCCTCCACAGTGGTCGTGATGTTAAGTGACGTGAGTCGGTGCCGACCCATAGCAACCCTGTGTACGAGAGGACACAACACTGCCCGGTCCTGCTCCTTCCTCACAGTTGTCCTGGGCTGGAGCCCATCCTGACAGCCTTATGCCAGGCCACCTCATCAAGGGCCTTCCTCTTTTCCTCTGCCCTCAACCAAGTGTGATGCCCTTCTAACAAAGCCCGCTCCCTTCCCTGGCGAGTGATGAAGTCTAGCTTGGAATCAGGAGTCTGTATTTTTCAGATTTGCCCAGTTTGGGACATACAGTGGCTCATTAATCCTGCCCCTGAGGAAGCCCAGGGCCTGAGCATGTGCTGACTCGTTCGGGCCCACACTGGGACACTGTGAGAATTGCTGCTGTGTAGTAAATTAGCACTTCTGTATTTATCAGTGCGTAATTCCAAATCACGTGAAAGTATGAGGGGCCATGGTGGTTAAACATATAAGTCATTACCATGTTGAGCCAAAGGCTGGGACTGCCTGGGAGTTCGGCAGGGTGCAGAAAGCAGAGGACGTGGCTCTCCAGCGAGGCAGGCTTTGCCCCTTTTCTACTAGTCATCCCATGTCACTGCCATTGAGGACAGCCGGTCTTTCCCCCACATGACAGCATCCTCCAGAGTGACAGGAGCAGAGTATGTTCTGGAAGACGAGACCGTGTTATTCAGGGCCCTGTGAGCACCTCACCCTAATGCACCTGTTGTCTCACGTCGCAGGAGCTCGAGAAGCTGGCTTCACGCAAACTGAGAATAAACGCGAAAGAAACCATGAGGCTTGCCGAAAGGCTCTACACTAAAGGGTAAATGCGCGGGATTAGGGTGGAGGTTTGGGCATCTTCAGGGTGGACCCTTTTAGAAATAGAGCTTCGCAGGGAAGTACCAATGGTCTAGAGAGGTGGTCCTGCCCCTGAAGGAGGAGCCCTGTTGGCACTGTTGAGGACGCGGTCGGCTGGCAGAGCTGGCGGTTCAATGCTATCAGCCACTCCTAGGAGAAAGGTGAAGCTACCTGCCCCTGCAGGTTCTGTTAGGGTCGCTGCTAGCTGGGATCTACCCAGTGATCTTGTCTGGCTGGAAAAAGATACTCAGAATCAGTGTTTCCCAAACTAAGAGCCCCCAGGGTAAATGAATCCTATTACACACACACAGCCGCCGCCACAGCACCTCCCGGGGCCCAGCAGGAAGCAGGGGCCCCTCTCAGTGCTGTAGGATCGTGGCAAAGCATCCCTTCCATAGGGTTGTGAGTGCTCCAGCTGCACCCCCCACGTGACCAGGCACCTGCGCCATGGAGAGGCACTCCCGTGTCAGTGTAAGTCCCACATGGGGCGTTCCGAACTTTGATGTGAAAAAGACTGGCCTCTATAGTCACTGCACATTTGTAACATCTGTCGGCTGTTTGGCCGTGACTCCCGTTGTTAGTTGCGTCAAGGTAAAGATGTGCATGTGGCGCTGCCGTCACCCCAGTCTCTGCCAATGGGTCCTGTGCCCCCACCAGGGCCTCAGCTCGGTATCTCCATGTGGTGACCCAGGTGGCTGTGTCAGATGGGCCTTTTCAGAAGTCAGCTGACCTTGGGGTCTAGCTGAACTGTTTACAAACCACAACATGACCCTGCCGTTTCTTTTTATTCCTTCTGTTTGCCTTTTTGTTATTATCATCGACTGGGGGGTGACATTTCTGATCGTTAACTGTATTCCAGCGTCTAAACTAATCAAGCCTCGCATCAGCTCGCTCCTCCCACTCCTTGATTTCCCTTCTTCCTCATGGGGATCTCCATTTTCTACTGCCCCACGGCAACACCGTCAACTGTCCCTGTGTTCACTCCTTGCCCTCCCCACTTGGGCAGACGCCATAGCTTCTGCCCTTGGGTGTGAATGGATCTTGTGCATACTTTAGTTTTCCCTACAACAGTGGTCGCCAAAAATCCCTGTCCTTTCTGACTGGCTCTGATCACTCAGCATCTCGTTCTTTCTGCTTGCCCTTGCTCAGGTACATCAGCTATCCTCGAACGGAAACAAACATCTTCCCCAAAGACCTCAACCTGATGGTGCTGGTGGAGCAGCAGGTCCCAGATCCTCGATGGGGGGCCTTCGCCCAGAGCATTCTAGATCGAGGTGGCCCTACGCCCCGCAACGGGAATAAGTCCGACCAAGCCCACCCTCCCATTCACCCCACCAAATACACCAGCAGCCTGCAGGTTAGTTCCTAAGTGCACTCCTGCCATCACAGTCGTAGGGGCTGAATTTACTCTCGGGGCGCCTGTTTTGGGGAATAAATGATTTTGAAATTCTTCTTCCCTATCAGGAGTCAGTGTCACAGACTCTGCGCAGCCTCCCTGACCACTTTGTCAGGCGCTCTAGCTTCTTCCCTGACCGGCCACACACAGACTGGCCTCTGCCCTTGTGAAGCCCTCCACTTAACTGTCTTGCCCTCACTCGCTGTCATTCTGCCCTACCTTCACCCATATCCACTACCCACACACTCACCACACCTACTGCCATGCCCACACCCACCACCATGCTTACCATCCTTACCACCCCAACGCCCACTGTGCCCACACCCATGCCCATCTTAACCTCCCTGCCGGTAACCCCGAGTGTGGCTCAGGGTCAGTGTTAACTGTCAGAAGCGGTCACCCCGAGCCTCACTCGGGATTACACTGCAGAGAAGTCCCTTATCTCTCCCTGGTCCAGCGGTGTCCTCCGCTGTGATCACAGAGCGAGCTGACTTCCTCGTTCTGTTCAGTTCTGTTCTCTGCACGGGGGCAGAACTGGGTGGGGAAATTCAAAACTGCAAGTCTAAAAGACACACACACACTCACAGAGTGATACAGTATAACCTGTGAGGATTACATTGCATCAAAGCAAATCACCTCAGATTTGTCCCTAGATCAGTCTCCAGTGCCCTGCCTGCCCTTTTACTGTCACTTGGAAAATTTTTTGCCTGGAAATTTTTTGTCCATGACATAAAAAAAGTGTCACTTTAGCACAAAAGGAGTTTTAGACCAGATAAATGACAGCGACAGTAACTTAGAATTACTCGCAGGATTGTGTATTAAAGTTTTATATACCTGGAATGTCTACTAGAGAGATTAAAGTGAGTAATTTATTAAGAATCACAGGCCTACAATATAAAACAATATGCAAAGTTTATGCAAAACAGTGTTTCGCTTTGGGTACAAAATTACTAACATAATTAGACCGCCAGGGAGGTTAAGCCCTTTCCCACACAGAACTGGATTGCCTTGCTAGTGAAAAGAATAGAATCCTGTCCATCAGTCAGAGTGTCTATCTCCCTATCTGTCTTGAAACTTTGATTCGCTCTCCTTGCAGGATCTTCACACTTAGCTGTTCCTAAGTGTTGCACAGCTTTTCGTCTTATTTCCCAGCAGGGAGTGGGCTTCCTGAGGGCAGGGCTGTTTAAGTTGTACAGCTGAATGCTCAGTGCAAAGCTCAGTACGTTTGCCGGTGTTTTCCCTGTAACCGTGTGGCTGGCTTCCCATTCTTCTCAAAGTGAGATGTGCTCATGTTAGGAAGTATGGGAGAAAACCCATGTCTCCGATCCCACCCTGAACATGCACGGCCTTGGTTCTGTGCATGTGTAGAATATTTTTATTGTAAAAGATGAACCTCACATAACTTTAGAAACGGCTTTCTATTTTATGACATTACTTTTTCCCCCCTGTTTTATCTCACAAGCATCTTCCCCTAGGCTGAAATAGTCTTTAAAAGTGGGATTTTTAATGATTACCTAATGTTTTATTTTGCTAAATCTGTTTTTGATATTTGGGTGTTTATAATTATTTAATACCTAAGATACTAGAGTTAGCATCTTTGTACATAAATATGTGTGCCGGTCTCTCATTATCTCCTTGGAATAAACTATTAGAGGGAGAATGATGGGCCGTCATTTGGAGTTGCCCCACCAAATCTCTGATTATTTGACCCACAGAAACTCACCCAAGGGAGAACTGTTTGCTTGTGTTCAGAAACCCTCGCACTCACACCACCACGGTGGTGCTAAGTTGTCCTCAGGCCGCCTGCCATTGAGTGTGCTGTAGGTTAGGGAGTCCCTTGCCAATTTGTTCTGCTTGGATCGGCTTTTCTGTTCGCATTGAGTTTTTATCACAAGTGATCCTGTGCAGGTCTTGGCCCGATTCGAATTGTGGAATCCCACAACCTGAGCTCACAGGCACCAGAGATGTGCCCTCCCTGGGTTAGAACTGGCTGAAAGGGACTCGGCCCAGGTTTCGCCAACACCTTGAGAGCTGAGCTTTTTGGTGAGCTTTTCAGACTCTGTTTTTCTTCAAAGGGAGATGAGCAGCGGCTGTATGAGTTCATTGTTCGCCATTTCCTCGCTTGCTGCTCCCAGGACGCCCAGGGGCAGGAGACGACCGTAGAGATTGACATCGCTCAGGAGCGCTTTGTGGCCCATGGCCTCATGGTTCTGGCCCGGAACTACCTGGACGTGTATCCCTACGATCACTGGAGTGACAAGGTGAAGAATCAGTTGCGGCAAAGGGCAGAGTGCTTGGCCCCAAGGGCCTCAGGAAGCAGGGAGACAGTTTTGTTCCCAGCCCCGGTGCCGTCCGATGGAGCAGAACGGTACTCTTTGAGATGCGGGTGTCTTTTCCTGAGCCCGGTGGCAGCATGATCTGACGGAAGCTTCTGCTGCTCTCTGCAGACTATCCCTGTCTATGAGAGAGGCTCCCGCTTCCAGCCCAGCACTGTGGAGATGGTGGACGGGGAGACAAGCCCACCGCAGCTGCTCACCGAAGCCGACCTCATTGCCCTCATGGAAAAGCATGGCATTGGTCAGTACCTTGGGGCCGTGGGAATGACCATCTGTGTGTCTCATGTCATCACACCAATCCTCGGGAGGAAGCCTGGGCTTTCTGCTCCTGTCAACGGAGACAGCCTTGGACGCCCACGGGGGGGGGGGGGTGGCTGTGAGTAATGCGAGGTGACGAACTCACCCTTGGTCATCAGGTTTGGGAGCTGTAGAAGCCTGGGTCTGACAGCACCACAGTCAGCGATTTCAGCCTGAGCTTGAGCACCTGACCCGGTGGACAGCAGAGCTTCATGTGTCACAGATGTATGTGACCATCACCATAAAGAAACCATGTCCCTGTGCCATTCCCCGTTTCCCTCCTACACCCTCCAAGTCCCTGCAGCCAGCCAGCTGCCTTCTGTCTGGTTTTGCCTATTCCGAGGATTTCACACACATGGACTCACACAATAGGCAGCCTTTTGTGGCTGGCTTCTTCCACGGCTCATCCACGTAGTCGGTGTGTCAGAACTTCCTTCTCAGGTGGAGCGATAGTCCACTGCGTAGAAAGACCACAGCTTACTTGCCCATTCATTAGTAGATGGACGTCCAGGTGGTTCCCACTCTGTGGCTAATATGATAGGGTTGCTGTGAACATTCATATGTACTGTTTTATTGAACACCTGCTGTTAGTTCTCTGGGTATAAACCCAGGAGTAGAATTGCTAGGTCGTACATCAACTGGATGTTGAACTTTCTGAGTTTTCCAAAGTCAGCGATACCTGCAGTCCACCTGCAGTGGTTGAGAGTTTTGGTGTCTTCACATCTTCACCAGCACTTGTTAGTTGACTTTTCGACACTAGCCCTCCAGTAGATACGAAGGGTATCTCATTGGATCTTGATTGCGTTTCCCTAATGGCAGGCTAATAGTAAAAAGAGCTCTCTGACCATAGCCAAGGCCAGGGATCCTCAAACTATGGCCGCGGGCCACATGCAGCCCACCGGCTGTTTTTGCCCTATTTGGTTTTTTTTTTACTTCAAAATAAAATATGTGCCGTGTGCATAGTTTTTTTAAAAAACTATAGTCCGGCCCCCCAACGAGTCTGAGGGACAGTGAACTGGCCCCCTGTTTAAAAAGTTTGAGGACCCCTGGCCTAAGGGATGGGCCGGGGAATGTTGTAGTCATGTCTGTGAGTTGATGTGGGCTGCAACCCAGGCTCTGTGACAGGATTGGGAGGAGGGATCAGAGGGAGACCAGGATGGGAGCAAGCGGGTATGGAAGCGTGTGTGCGCGCGCACAGGAGAGGCACGGCTGCTCTGTGATTCCTTGGTGGACTCTGAACAGGGCATGACTGGAGGGGAAGGGCCCCTTGTGAGTGAGGAGCCACGGTCCACTCAGCCATGCCTGTCTTGACCTCAGAGTAACCGAGCAATGACTTTCAGGTACTGATGCCACCCACGCAGAGCACATTGAGACCATCAAAGCCCGCATGTACGTGGGGCTCACGGCAGACAAGCGGTTTCTCCCGGGGCACCTGGGAATGGGGCTTGTGGAAGGTAAGTGGGACAGGGCCACAGCCCCAGGAAGAGGAGCTCATGGCCTGGGGGTCCTCACCGCGGTGTTCTCCTTACAGGCTACGACTCCATGGGCTATCAGATGTCTAAGCCGGACCTCCGGGCCGAGCTGGAAGCTGACCTGAAGCTGATCTGTGAGGGCAAGAAAGACAAATCTGTGGTTCTGAGAGAGCAAGTCCAGAAATACAAGCAGGTGTTCATTGAGGCAGTGGCGAAAGCTAAGAAGTGAGTTCTGGAACCTGGTCTCTCCCAGAGGTCACTGAGTGGGCCTTGGTGACTAATAGCCCTAATACGTTTGAGGGGCATGATTCAGCAGAAAAAATGTGGTGTCATTCTTTGTATCCTGTGTGCTTTGGGGTGCTGAGCCACTGCCAGATGACCTCACCCTCACCACTGACTTCCTACCTGGGCCTGGGGTACGGTGTTCACTGACCCTGAACCTGCCTCCTCCGGGTTCTGTCTTTTCCTTCCACAGAGCTCTTGTCAGTTTAGAAACCTGGCCCCATTACACTGAGCTGTTTGCTGTAGAAATGCCCTTCTACGATGCCTCCACACTCTTGCTCATCAGCAAACCCAGGCCCTGGTGTGTGACTGCTTTTTCTCTGGAGGACAGGGTGTGCTGATTTAACAGGCAGCATGTGCCACTTTTATTAGAAGTGACCTGTTGTCTGTCCCACACCAATTCTGGAAAGACGTTGGCTGGTTGAAGCTGCCACCAAACAGACACCTCTGAGGGGAGTGCACAGCACTTGCCACTCCATTTGTTTAAGTGTGCAGTAGTGACAGAGCAGAGGAGGGCAGCCACTGCTTTATCTGCCAGTAGCTGAGTTCCTTCCCGGATTGCCCGGGAGCTGAGACTTGGGAAGTCAGGACCAGGTGGGTGTCCAGCCCTCTCTCTGCTCCCATCCTCTGTCTGATCTGTGGCCGCACCAGCTGTCTGGATCCGGAGGTCCCGTGCGTGCAGTGTCCAGAATGCCTCCTGGCCTTTTTCCACAGGCTGGACGAGGCCTTGTCCCAGTACTTTGGGGAAGGAGCCCAGCTGACCCAGCAGGAGGAGATCTACCCTGCCATGCCGGAACCCATCAGGAAATGTCCTCAGTGCAACAAGGACATGGTGCTCAAGACCAGGAAGAATGGCGGGTCAGTGCCCCGTGTCTGCTCCTCTGTCCCCCGCCCATGCTGTGTTTATCACACAGCTGAGAGGCCCCAGCCTTCTCATTATGTGTCACTGTGCAAACGCAGGCCTTCTCTAGTCTTGGGAGAGATGATGGGAACCAGCTGGGACCAGATGCTCACGCGTGGAATTCTGTGAGAGTTTGAGGAAGTGGGCTGGGGATGGGTGATGTTCCCCAGGGACAGGATGCCCTTCACCCAGTTGTGCAAACTGAGGCGCATGGCCTTTGGGACCAGATAGGGCTGGATTCAAGTACATTCCTACTGCGTGTGAGGTTTGTGACTCTAGCAGGCTGCGTGGCTCCTCTGAGATCCAGCTCTCCTTCCACAAAGGAAGGGCAGTAATTATACCCATAGCGCTGGCCAGCAGTGAAGGAAGGGGCCAGGGACCTAGCACAGTGCCTGCTATAGGGTGGGCAGTCAACACATAATAGTCTTTCTCCCATCTGGCCTTGGGTCTGAAATCTCAGGTCCCTTGTGATGGTCAGTGTAGGAGTTTATCCCAAGAATCAGGTTAGCCAAGGAGACCCCTCTCAGTGCCCAGCCCCTGGAGGAAGTGCCCAGGGAAAGGCCTGTTCAGGAGCAGGCAGCCATGCTTGTCAATTCCATTTGTGGCTGGTATGGTGCCAGGTGCTTCAGTACGTTGTCTCATCCTAGCCTGACAGCTGCCCAGCAGTGTGTGCACCCGGTGGGGGGGGACCTTTGGTGGCTTGTTTCAGGGCCACATAGCCTTACTTAGTAAGCACTAAAAGTAGAATTCTTCACTGCCTCTTTTGCTAATTTTTTTTTTCAAGGGCGAAAATAGACTTTAGTAACATTTAGGAAAACCCATCCCTGGCCCTTAAAATCCTCATCCCCCTCACAGCCCCCTAAATCTAGGTAAAGGAAGCTGAGTGTGAGCGGCCCCTGAAGGCTAAGTACCCCCCATCCCCAAGGCACAGAGCACATGGCCTGGGAGTGTCACTGTTTCTTAGGGCTTGGCCACCATTGACCATGCTTCTCTCTCGACCCTGCCGGCCTCCGGTACCACCGCACTGCCTTTTAGCTGCTGGAAGTCCGGAACGAAGAGCAGGGTTTCTTCACTCAGGTCTCCAGGCCTGTAGCTGGTGACAGCTGGAAGAAAGCAGACGCAGCAGGGATCGCTGGCAGCCACCACGGGTCTTTGGTGTGTTTTGGAACTTTGGGTTGTGAGTTACGTGGGGGTTTACACATCAGATCATCATTGTTGGTATTCAACAGCTTTGTCGAGCACCCAGTCTTGCCCTGTTTCTCGCTCGCTCGCGCCTCTCTCCCTCTCTGCCCATCTCCCTCTTGTAGCTTATTCTCTCCTCCACCTAAGTTAACACCTGTCTTCTCTCCAGCCTGTTACTTCCCCTTCCCTCCCTGCACCTTTCACCCCTGGTCACCATCCCATTGGGCTTCTTTTGGTATGAAAACCTTTTCTTGGTTTTTGTTTTGTTTCGTTTTGCTCTCCTACAGTGTGTGACCCTGTGTAATTGGCTGGTTTCCCTCAGAGTAATGTCCTGAGGGGTTTCACAGTTTAACCCTTCCTCTTGAACATTGTGTGTAAGGTTATGTATCCATTCTCTCACTGATGGGCGCTTGAGATGTTTCCAGCTGCTTGATACTGTGAGTCATGCTGGAGTGCGCGTGGGTGGGCGTGTCTCTCTGGGTGCTGCCTTTCAGTAGCACAATTTCTGGCCTGTCCGGTTCTTCTCTTCCTAATCGTGTGAGGAAGTACCCGGCGGCTTTCCTCAGAGGACGTCGAGTTGGCCAACAGGCGTGTGAAGAAATGCTGGTGATCACTAGTCCACCAAGAGAGACAAGTCAAAACAACTGTGAGATGCCACTTGATCGAGAGAAAAATTCCAGAAAGCAGAAGACAACCACTGCTGGCGAGAGTGGAGAAATTGGCAGCCTTGGGCGCTGCTGGTCGGGCCGTGAAGCAACCACTGTGGAACGTGGCCTGGGCCTTCCTCGGGCAATGAGGCTGGAAAGGTCGACGGCACCCTCGACGGCAAAGGAATGCTTCCCTGAGGCGCCCAGGGACCTGGGGTGTATTTCGTGGAGCTCACCTGTCGGAGAGTTCTGGTTTTGGAGTTGTGAATCTGCTGTTTCAATAATTGAGGGGTTTTGTGTTTGGTTTTTAGTCTCGTCACTTGGCACGCTCAGGAAGCTGTCGGTCATGTGTACGTTGCCTAGACAAACCCTGGTTTTGTGACTTCAAAGTGCCGAGAAATGTCAGCTTAGAAAGACATGGTGTTGGCGTTACAGGAGAAGGTCCTTGTCCAGTAGACAGATTTCCAGTTTCAGCTTCCTTGTTCACTACTGTGCATCCCAGACTGGTTAACAGGCCTTTTCCAAGCTCTGGTCAGAGGTGCCTGAGGGTGCTGGTGGTCCTACTTCCTCCGCCCACCCCCACCCCCACTCTCAGACTTATAATGAGGAAGAAACAACTGAGGTGTGAGAGCAGATAGCAAGCACCAGAAAGGGACAGCCCACCGAAGCGTCCCTTGCCTGGCTTTTAAAGAGGGCAAAGCCAGCACCCTGTTCCTGTTTTAGGGGTGCAGGAAATAAGCTCCCCTGTCACTCATTGTCTGTGATGGTACCGCTCTGTGACGTGACAGCCTCGAGACCCTGTGTCCCCTGCTGAGCCGAGAGTCCTCCTGTGCCTGGTGTCCCTTTCTTACTCTTCATCCCTTTCTCCCCAGGTTCTATCTCAGCTGCGTGGGGTTCCCCACCTGCCGGTCAGCCGTGTGGTTTCCAGACTTCGTCCTGGAAGCCAGCAGGGATGAGAGTGTGTGCCCGGTGTGTCAGCCACAGCCCATGTACAGGTGAGTCGGTGCTCAAGCATGCCACTCGACAAAGCACAGACGGAGCCGCCCAGGGAGCTGTCGCTCAGGGCACCTTGGAGTCCTGTTGTGCCCCGCGTCCCCGTGCTTCCCAGGGAGTGTTTCCCCACACAGCTTGGACAGGAGGGGCTCTCCCCATATCATGATGGAACCCAGGAGACAACTTGCCCTACCCTCTCCCCGTAAGCCATTGCTCTGATGAGCTTGGCAGCACGTTCACTTACAATTTGTGGCATTCAAACATTTGTTAAAAATCCAAACTGGACCCACCGCTAGGGAGTTGATACTAACGGTAACCCTGAAAGACGGTCCAGCCGTTCCACAGGGTTCCCGAGGCTGCACATGTGCATGGAGCAAGCCGGGGGGCGGGGGATTGCTGACCTTTCAGTTAGCGACCCACTGTTCATCCCCTGCACCAGGGCTTCCTAATATAGACAGTGGTGGTCGTAAAACCCCTTTACAAACTTTGATGTGAATCGGTGTGGGTTATGTCTGTCACTATATACCAATCATCAGAAAGCAGCCATTTTTTAAAAAATACCCATTTGTTTTTAAAAAATAACAAACATGCAAGATATGACAAAATAATAATTTATAAATTATCTAGGGTTCATGTGGGAGGGGAGCGTGGGGAGGGAGAAGAAAAAATGAGGAGCTGATGCCAGAGGCTTAAGTGGAAAGCAAATGTTTTGAGAATGATGAGGGCAACGAATGTACAGATGTGCTTGATACAGTTGATGTATGTATGGATTGTGATAGGAGTGGTATGAGCCCCTAATAAAATGATTTTTAAAAAAAAACAAACACATGAACATATCATGTTTTTATAGTAAAATGCCTAGTTTTCCAAAGCCAAAAGCAAGACAGTGTGCATTTATAAGTCTAACGTCAGGATAAGCAGGTGACTTCCTGCCTGTGATGACATTGAGTGGATGGCGTTATGACAGGTGAGGTTGCCTCTAGAAAACTCGAAGGTACACAGCTTGAAGTTGAAACACACTTGGCTCTTAGTGTCCGCGCAGCAGCAGGTGTGCGCTGGCTTGGAAAGGGTCCCTGGAGCCCTCCAAGGCTGCTGGTGTGGCTCTGCGTGACCTCCATCTCGATGGTTAGTCAGGGCTTGCTTCCCATTGTTCCTGCACTAGGCTGTGCTCCTGTTCCACCTGGAGGTTTGGCTGCTCAGTCATGCCATGCTTCTTCCGCGTACCGTTCTCTGTGCACTGAGGAGAGGGCTTCTGCATGTAGATGTTCATGGTTCTCCTCTCGTCTCTGGCCTTCCTAGGTTAAAGCTGAAGTTCAAGCGTGGCAGTGTTCCCGCGACCATGCCACTAGAGCTTGTCGGCTGCATTGGTGGATGTGATGAGACCCTGAGGGAAGTCTTGGACCTGAGATATTCTGGAGGGGCCCCTCGAACTCTCCAGACGGCCAGCCAGCCCTCAGGCCACTTGCAAGCCAGCCAGGCCCTCAACAGAATGGACAGAAGCCAGCACAGCCACCCCCAGGCTCCTATTCCCAGACAGACTGGACCACCAAGGGCTCAAAGCCAGGCTCTCCCACCGCCCGCTGCTGCTGCTGCAAGCAACTCCGTGACCTGCAACTGCGGCCAAGAGGCCGTGCTGCTCACTGTGCGGAAGGAGGGCCCCAACCAAGGCCGCCAGTTCTACAAGTGCAATGGGGGCGGCTGCAACTTCTTCTTGTGGGCCGATAGCAGCCCACCGGGTACAACAGGGCCGCCTTCCTCCTCTGTGGGAGCCCCGGGCAGCTCCCTGAGAAGTTCGCTGGGTTCCGGGAGCCACCTTGCTGGGCTTGGCAGACCTGGGGATGGTGGCGGGGGCGGCAGCGGCACCTCCTGCCTGTGCAGCCAGCCAGCCATCACAAGGACTGTGCAGAAGGACGGACCTAACAAAGGGCGCCTGTTCCACACGTGCTCCAAGCCCAGAGATCAGCAGTGCGGCTTCTTCCAGTGGGCAGACGAGAACTCGGCCCCAGGTGAGGTGGGCCCTGGGCATGTCCATCATCCCAGCTCGGGCCGGCTGACCCTGCCCTCTTTTCTCGGAGTAGTCTCCACTTCAAGGAACAGAACCGGGCGGGGGAGGGGGTCAGGAGTGGGGATGACCCCTCCACAAAGTCACGTGCAGTCCTCAGTCGAGGGTCGCTGCCTTCCTCCAGTAAGCACTGGTGTGACCTGCTTAGGGACCCAGGGTAACAAAGCCAGAAGAGAGCACAGGCTGTGTCCTCAGCCCAGCAATGGTGACTGCTGTGCTAGAACCGTGTTCTTCACATTAATGTGTAAAAGACAGCCAGCTCGGCCTTTCACACGCTTCGAACATGGGCAGGTCCCCGTCCCACCCATGGAAGAGAAAGGGCTGCATGGCCTCCGGCAGGCTGACTAGTGGTCTGGGGCCGCTGAGCAAGAAGGCCTGTTGAGGAACTGAAAAGTGTCAGGGCTGGAAGGGGGCTGAGTGTGTGGCTAACTGCCCACTGGTTTGAACCGCCTCCCTCACGGGACATGCTGCTGGCAGGTAGCCCCATGCCCTCGTGACAGGACAGGGAGAGGGACGATGTCTTCCAGAGCTGGGTGGCCTTTAGGAGGGCGACGAGGTCAGCAGGTAGTGCCACCGCCCACACTTGGATGCATAAAGTCCACAAAGCATTGTCCTCTCCCAGCCCCATCCTGTGCGTCCATGCTTCAGTGAGCCCATGCTCAACACACCCTTCCCCGTCTGCCCACAGGGACTCCAGGAGCTGCAGACTGGCAAGGAGGCAGAGGGAAGGCCCAGGGCTCCGAGGCCAGAAGCAAAAGGCCCCGGGCCAGTTCCTCTGCCACTGAGCTTATGACAAAGAAGCCCCGGAAATGCAGCCTTTGCCACCAACCTGGACACACCCGTCCCTTCTGTCCTCAGAACCAATGACAGCCTGGTCAGTAGAGAGGACCCCCACTTCCTTGGCTCGGGGGCCACTCACTGCATTGGAAATGGAAGGGGTACGTGGGTTTTGGAACCTGGCCCCTGGTACGGGAGTGCCTTCTCACTGCTCCCAGGAGGTCTGCCTCTACTATACAGTGACCCTCTGCTCAGGTGCAGGAATGACCTGTGCACCTGCCGAGAAGTCCTTGGGGGCCTGAGACTGTGGGCCAGTGGGGCGATGGTTCCCCCAGCTGCACTTTCCCTGTTGTGGAAGGAGGGCAGAGGCAGGAGCTAGGTGCACAGCCTCAGGGCCTGGGGGCCACCCTGTGCTCGCCTGTGCAAGCTCCCGGGACAAGCTCCAGTGGCCTGACCCTGCGTGCCCCCCAGACACCCCGGAAAGGGCGGTGTGATGCACGGATGCATCTCTTCTGAGGTGGTATCGATGGAGGACTTGGGCACCACTGCCGTCACGGTGTCCACAGTTCAAGTGCCTTTAATAACGAACTCTTGTTCCTTGATGGGCGTTGGTACAGTGTCTGGGGACATTTCTGCAGCAGCCATGAGGCTAGACACTGGCCAGTGCTGACCAGTCCCCTTTCTCTTTGCCCCTGTGCCAACTGTTCCAGCTAGCTTCCTCCTGTCCCTCTTCCTAACCCGGGTGCCCCCCGGGCCAGAGAATGAGCTGTGCATTGCCCTGATTCACACTGCTGGTTGGTGAGGCACAGGGCACTGTTCTCAGGTCTGATCAGGAGCTTCACCCTGGCTGCACATCAAGGTGGACTTTTTGAATCTTCCCTTGCCTCCCACAGCCCCTCCCACTGATGAATCTATTTTCTGTGTCTTATGAAATTGCTTGTTTTCTATGCGTGGAGTCATATTTGTTGTTCATTCCACCGGGTTCCCTCACCATGTGGTGACCTATCGCAGTGTTCGGTTTCCCTCCAGCAGTCCATTGTGTGTGCATGCCTCATTTTGTTGCTGCATCTGTTGAAGGATGTTTTAGTTGGTTTGTTGGTTCTGGCTTCTGACTGTTGTGTCCACTTTTGCTGGGAGTACTTAAGTAGTTGTTGGAACGCCTGTTTTCCGTTCCGCTTGGCTCTGCACCAGGAAAGGGATTGCTGGGGGGCACGGTCATGGGAGTCGCCATTGGGCTGATTCTGACCATTGACCCTGTGGGCAGGCCCCGTAGGGTCTTCAAGGCTGTGTGCCCTTTCAGAAGCAGATCACCAGGCCAGTCCTTGGAGTTGGTTCTGGTTTTGAATTGCTTCTACGAGCTTGACTTGCTGACCTAGTAGCAAGACTCGTAGTCAAACACTGGACCTTTTGCCACTCAGTGGGTAGGATACCCACACATCTTTGCCAGCCCTTGTTAGAGTCTTCTTATTATGAGAGCCCTCCGGGTGGGCATAGTGTTACCACAGTAGAGTTTTATTTTGGAATTCCCGGATAAATGCTGAGCATCTTTTCAAGGACTTGTTAGCCATTTGAATATAAATATCCTCAAGTCCTTTACCTGCTTTGGTCAATTGGGTTATCTGTTTTATTGTTGAGTTAGAATTCTTTATACATTCGGGACAGTAGAGGTAGTTTTGATTGTTGTCCTTGCGTACATAATTCCTCAGTGTGCCTGGACCAAGAACTGGATTAGCCGACCAAAGAAAGGGTTGGGCATTTGAGGCTCCAGGCTGGGCTCACTGCCACCCTACTGTGCCACCCTGAAGCTGGCTTCGCTTTTTAAGCCTCAGGTGCCATGAAAATTCACAAGTAAAACCTGCCATAGAGTCTTCCAAGTCTCTCTTGATGACCCACTCAGACTAGCAGCCTTCAGTGCAGTGAGTGGGGTAGAGTGACCATCTACTGGACCCATCTTCTGCAGTTTGATTGAGACAAGGAAGAGCATGCTCACTCCATACTGAGGGGAAACACTGGGGCCAGCAATTTACATGCGGTGGCTTTCAACCTCCAACTCCCCTTAAAACAGCTCTTCCTTCCTGTCCTTAAAAACAATGTACTGCACGATCTGAGAGGTTGAACTCCACCCCCCTACCCGCCCCCATCCCCTCTCCCTCCCCGGATGTCATAGCTACCTGACTGCTAAACTGCAGATGAAAGCCAGTCTCCTGAGAGCACACCTACCCCTCTGCACTGTCATGCCTGGGTAGAGGGCCTCACGTGCTGCAGCAGGGAGCAACCTGTCATGGCAGGAAGAGGAAGCCTCCGAGATACCTGCTTTTCCATGTGCCTCCTCCCATGTCCACAAGAAAAGCGCAGAGCCAGGCTCGAGCGACACTCAGGGCGTCTTCCTCTGTGAGCTGGGCTCTGCCAACCAGTGCTGGTGCCCAGAGCTCTGGGACACGGGCAGAAACTGCTCCCACCGAGGTAGGATGGCAGTGGCCACACTACCTGCTGCAGCCAAGAATTAGAAAATGTGCTACGTCCAGGTTCCCTGCACTACAACAGAAGATGACATCCCTCCATACAGGTCCCCCGGGACAGACCGCCCCTCCCCTTCTCTTCAGGTCACTGGTTTACAAGCCTGAAGCAGTTCCACCTGAAATTCATGGGTGTGGTCTGCATAAAGGAAAGCGCGCCTGCCGGCACATCTAACTCAGCTGACCAGCCAAGGTGACCAGCGAGGCAAAGCCAGTCCAGCACCACTTACTTTCCCTGTGGAGTACCCTCAGGCTTGGTCTACCACAGTCTCATGTCCTCAACAAATGTTATTACATTACAGTCTAGGTGCACTTCATCGCAGACACTAGAGAACTTCCAGAGTGTTTATCTACCCGATGATAAAACTATTTGTTAAAAAAAATACTGAAATAAACTCCTGGTTTAAAATGGCCTAGATAGATGCACTATACAAACCCTCTCCAACGAAAATGAGAAGTCATGTGGAGCAAAATCAGGAGCCCTGGGTCTGTGAGCAGGGAGAGGAAGACGGAAAGAGCTAAACCTGTACTCAGAACAAAACACAGACAAATCCCCGGGGCAATGAGTGTGACCAAGGGAGGGGACAGATTGGGGGGGGCCTGCCACACTGCGCCAGACTGGGAGGCTGTGAAAAGTAGGGTGTATTGGACAGGGTTCTCTAGAGAGACAAACCAGATTGCTAGTAATTATATATAAATACATTTATAAAGATAGATATATAATTCGAGAAATAATATACAGATAGATAATACAAGAAATTAACAGTTAAATTATAAAGCAGTGAGACACTAGCAGTCCTTCAAGTTTTGAGAGCTGCCAGTTGCCAGTCCCCTTCTGTAGAGAGAGCTGGGCTATATATACCCAGGCAGCAAACAGCAAGGCAGGTCCCCAACTGTCATCAACTGTCAGTCCCCAGCTCCAGAGATGAACATTCCAATCATGTGGGCTTAAAGGGACCTCAACTTACAGCGATGCAGTCCACAGGCTAGGCATCCCACAGGTAGTGTACCCCTTTAAACTGAGGCACAGAACAACCAAGGTGAGGCTCACCGAGCCATTTGTCCCTCTGCCCTTCAGTTAATCCTACTTGTGTTTATCGGCCAGGCTGGCACCATAAACTATAGCATAGGGACTTGGCCATCTCCCACTCCCAAAGGTTTCTGAGTGCATAGGAGGGTCACACTCCCATTCATTCACAGTGGACAGGCTACCAGAGTATGCGGTGAGCATTTTTTTTATTGTTTTGCCACTAAATGAGGATGCTGGCTAGTGGCGTGCGACCTGTACACTCCTGCTCTTGGCCCAGCCATTGCCAGTCCTAGGACTGCCAGATGAGGTGCATTTGTTGGCAGTTGGGGGTCTTTTGTCCTTTTCTAAATGGGTTCCACAGACTCTCCCACTCATCAGCAAAGGTAAGCACTCATGAAGTAGGGCTAGTCCACCCTACTTGACACAGCAGAGAGGCGCAACCAGGGTCTTCCAGAAGCCAGCGTGGCTTTTGGAAAACAACACCTGTGGGGTGGGCTGCCAGGTGTGGGTGAAGCCTTTTTTTGTGGGGTGGGACCACAGCATTATAAAGGTGGGTCCCCCACATTACTGTGAGGTGGGGCTGCCGCAGCTGCTGCAAAGACCCACTTGGTGCCAACAGAAGATTCCCAGAGTTGGTGTGGGATTTTTCTTTCTTTTCCCTGTCTTTCATCTTCTCACTTTGTTTATAATCTACTGGCTCCAGCCTGGAACTTTGTGTCTGTTTGTTTTTGGCTTATTTGTTTGCTTGGGGTGTTTTGTTGTTTTTTTGGCTTGGTTTTTACTGAGATATTTGTCTTTTTTTTCAAGCCCTAACTTACTCCACCTGATAGCTATTTATTTTGACACTCCCAACAGCATGAGGACCAGGAATAACTATAGATGGACAAACACAAGTTTAGAAATACCACCGTGTCTTGGAGGCAACATTTCAATTTATATGAAAAAACAAGGCAGAATGGTACCAACAAGTTACCATCTATGGAACTAAAAGACCGCCCTGAGGGAGATGAGCCATTGGAAATACTAGAAGAGGAATTCAGGAGAATGATTTTATGTCTGTTCCACAAATGGAAAAAAATTTTAGATATATACTAATAAAAACCGTGTAGAAGAATTCAAGAAAACACTAAGAACAATATGACAAAATGAATGAAAAGTCATACACTCTAAAAACAAATAGAAATCTAAAAGAAATATTAAGATTTTAGAAATAGATAATACATTGAAAGAGCAAAACAATAGAATTGAATTAGAACACCAAATTAATGAGCTTGAAGACAATTCTCTTAACATTAAGCCATGAGGAAAAACCTCAAAATGTGTTTTAAAATATGAAGAAAACATCTAATAATTATATGGGACACTATCAAGAGGAGTAATATATGAGAGGTACCCAAAAAAAACAGAATTGTGCTGGGCAGAGCAGAGATTTCATAACATGTTTTTCCCGCTAGGCAAGCATCAAGCAACTCTGAGTTAGTACATCCACTGGCATCACCTGGGACGGTTCTCTGGTCAGTCAATTTTTTTTGTGCAAACAGTTTCACTTGAACCTCATTTTTGTGAGGGCCAATTTAAGAGAACAGCATGCTGCTGTGAAATTTTGTATCCTGCTTGGGAAAAATGCCACAGAAACCATTGTGATGTTGAACACAGCTTCTATGGAAAAACTCAAGTGTATGTGAGTAGATTTCTTGTTTCAGTAAAGGTAAAAACATCAATTGATGACGAACCTCATTCTGGACTGGACATCCGCCAACTTCCCGAATGGCTGAAAGTGTCCACTCAGAGTGCACTTAAGAGTTCGTTCCACCAGGTCGGACTGGATGCACCACTCCAGCTTTCTGTTGAGAGTTTCTGCAAAGATTGCCTAACTGTGTCCCCAGAAGCCTGAACTGAGGCAGATGGGGCACTGGTTTTGCCACTATGACAGTGCACCCGCTGACACAGCCATATCAGTGCACCAGTTTGGGGCAAAACAACAGCATGCCTCTCTTGCCCCACACACCTTGCTTCCCTGACTTTGCTCCATGTCACTTGTTTCTGTTTCCAAGAAAGCAGAGGGACATGAAAGGACAGTGAGATTTGACAACATAGAAGAGGTAAAAAAAAAAATGAGGGAGGTGCTATCAGCCATTCAAACATGAGTTTGAAAGACGTAGTAAGTGTAATGCAGAGTTCCTGAAGGTGATAGGTTGTTTTGTAAAAAAAATTTTAAATACATAGCTTTGGGGGAACAAATTTTCAGGGTTTTTTTGGGGGGGATACCCCCTAATATACATGACAGGAATTCCAGAACAAGAAGATGGGGTGTGGGGTTGGGTGGAGCAGAGATGATTATCCAAGAAACCTTAATATAATCATGAAAGAAAATATCCAAGAAGCTGAAGGAACCCCAAAAGAAAATCACTGACATGTCCTGATCTAACTTTCCAAAATCAAAGAGAAGAATTCTGAAGCCAGTTCAGGAAAGACAAAAAGTTACCTACAATGGGGTAACAATAAAACTAAACTCGGGCTTTAAGAAGGCAAGAAGGCAATGAGACGACAAATACAAAATTCTGAAGGGAAATAAATTGTCAACCAAAGATCTTATATTCAATTTTACTTATATTCAGTAAATCTATAAAATCCATGAGATAAATAAGAACATTAAAATTGGGAGAGATTAAAGGAATTCATAAAAGACCAGTCTTAAAAAATTACTAAGGTGAGTTCTTTGGATAAAATCAACAACTACAGCAGACATCAACGCGAGATCCACACAAGGTACCACTGCCCACAGTCAACCTAATCATACTAAGCAAAACAAGACTGAAAACGGATCCAGAGACGCTAATCTACAATACAGACACTTAAAAAAGTGAAAAGGGGGGAATAACAGATGTACAACATTCTACTAGGAAGATTTCAAGAGAACTGATTGTGTTAAACTTGGGAATGAATGAATAAAAAGATTACAGAGAAAATGGATAAACTGCATCAAAAACAAAAAAGGAAAAACAGCTATAGTAAATAGTAAAACAAGAGCAAAGGAAAAAAGAAATGACAAGAAAAATTACAAAATTAATTTAGGACAGACAATTATAAGGAACAAATATGCCAACAACCACACACACAAAAGGACAGTGATAAATTCAGAGCTATCAAGAACTGAATATAAATGAATTAAATAAGAGACAGCAGAACGGATAAGAAAGCAGGAACCATCAATATGCCACTTAGAAGAAACACCTTAGACACAGACAAAAGTAAACTGAAAATCAAAGGATGGAGGGGAAATGTCAGCTAATGGTAATTTTTAAAAGTAGGAATGGCAGTATTGATCTCTGATAAAATCATCTTCAAGACAAAATATACCGCCATAGATAAGAGCATTACATAATGATCAAAAAGATGATTGAACAAGAGGACATAACCAGATCTGTCTCCAATAAAAGACAATATAGTCATAAAAGAAATACACTAACCAAACTTGACAGATTTAAAGATAGACATAGACAACACTACAATCATTGGGGACTTAATACACCACTCTCGAAAATGAGCAGAACAACTAGAAAGAAACTGAACAAAAAATCGAATCACAATTTGACCTCTTAGACCAGTGGTTCTCAACCTTTCTGATGCCACGATCCTTTAATACAGCTCTTCATGTGGTGGTGACCCCCAACCATAAAATTATTTTCGTTGCTACTTCATAACTTTTGCCACTGTTATGAATCGGGTGACCCCTGTGAAAGGGTTGCGACCCACAGGTTGAGAACCACTGTCAGCATAGCATGCTTTTCCAACACACATGTCCTAGCCATGAACACGCTATCTTCCATCTATGTACGTCTCCCTTGGTTTCTCGTAGTAAGCTTTCGTAGTTCTCTTTGTCTATGTCTTTTGATTCTTCTAGGTAGGCAAGTGCCCGCAAATTTCATCTGGGGGGGGGGGCTGGCTAGTGTAATATGTTTAGACCCTTCACTTTGCCCTGCCTGCCTGGTTGGCATCCTGGCATTAGAGAAGAGTGAGAAGAATTCAGCACATCTAGCAGAGCATGGTCTGGGTCTGGGCCTGGGCCAGCCCTGACAGAGCCTGTGAGGGTCCTGGCAAAATGGTGGTTTGTTTCCACTTCTGCTCTGGCAAAAAAACAGAAGTGTGGGTGTTGAGTAGGTGACACAAGTCTGAACACCTTTTTCTCCCTGCGAGTTTGAGCTCAGCCTTTGCACGGATTTTTAAACGTTCACCAAGTTCACAGAACATAGCAAACTACACACAGCAGAAACTTGGGACCTAAAGTTTTTCCTTATTGAAACTGCAGGGCTTAAGGGAATTCAGTTTCCCAAACCAAGAGGACCTCACAGAACAGATTGCTCACTAACTCCAAAACTCAACGCCAAGTCCATTCTGGTTGATAGTGGCCCCACAGGGTGGGGAAGAACTGCCCCCACGGGCTTGCAGGACGTTAGGGGAGCTGATGGTTTCAAACGGCTGACCCTGCAGTTACCCGCCCAATTCATAACCCCTTGGCCACCAGGGCTCCTTCAGACCATTCAAATAGGCTCTACGGGGCTTCAGGGTAAAACTGGTCAAGGGAGCAGGTAGCAAGTCACAGACTATTGCCCTCGCACTGGAGAGCTTTACCAGTCAGCACTAGCCCCAAACCCCGCAAAGTAGGTTGAAGGCTGTTGGTACTGATGAGCACACACCATAGCCCATGTGGCAGAGGTCTCTAGATAAGGCCCAGTGCTCCTCAACTATGTCACAGTGGAACCCAGAGAGGTCACTCATTCTCTGCCCATTTGGTCCTCTGCTCCAAGTCAGCAAGCCTGTCTCATGTCATCTTCCTACCATTAAGTTGATCCGACACACCCCTATAGGACAGGGTAGAACTGCCCCTGTGGATTTCTGAGACCATAACCCTGTGGGAGTAGAAAGCTGCCTCACTCCAAGGTCTCACGTGGTTTCCAACTGTCAACCATACAGTTCGCAGCCCAGTATGTAATCACTTCGCAACCAGGGTTCCACCCTTCAGGATTCCTCCGCTCCCTCTCTGCTTGACCCGCAGCCTCGGGCTAAAGGGAGGAAGTTACTTCTGGGAATACTCAGGGACAGGGTAGGAGGAACATAAATGACAGCTGTACTGGCCACATGGATGCCCGTCCCAGAGCTCCCTGAGGCCAGGCCAGTCCTTGGTTATGTGGTGATGAAGTGAGTGCTAGTGGGGACTTTGATGTCTTCTTTCATATGTGATTTTCCCACCTGTGCAAAGGGAGGCAGCAATGTGAACTTGCCTTCCACAGAAAGTTGACAAATTTCCAGAAGCTTGGGAGCATCTCTGTCCCAGAAAGCCGGTGTGCACCTCACGGCTCGGGATGTCAGCCTACCAGGGGCAGCTGTTCTACCAGGAATCTCCTAGATCCTCACTCCAAATGGCCCACCTACTGTTCTAGTGAAATTCACTTCCTCCCTGCTGACCCCAAGCTAGTCTGCCAGGCTCCGCCACAGGACCTTCCAGAAAAAGTCCACACAGCTGTATGGCGATGCCAACTGCCCTTCCCAGCACGACTCACACGTTTTTGAGTACTGACTTTTTATTCTTGTTCACTCAGAATTTTTTTAGCAAGAAGGACATCTGAGAGATGGAGGCACTGGGGCAGGAAGGTTCTCCTGTAGCTGCCACCCGACATAAACACAGATACACACACACAAAGGCAGACTCTCCCTCCTGTGGCTGCCACTCAGGATTCACCGAGTCAATGACTGTACCCACACGAGGCTCTAAGACGGCAGGTGCCTAGGTTGCAACAGTCTGCCATGGAGAGCAGTTCACTGCCAGGAAGCTAATTCGGGCCTCCAGCCCAGCCTCTGCTCGCCAGCAGGTGGTGCAGAGCCACAGCACAGCCTCGAGCTCAGGGTGAGGTGATTGGCAGCAAGTCTCGGCCCTCTGGGAGCCTCTACTGCCTGAAAAGGAAGGGCATCTAGTGGAATGAAAAGGCATGTCCTCGACAAACTGGGTAGAAGTCACACCTATCTCCCTCTCTCGCACATGGCACAAGAGAACACCACACACGGACGACACAGAAAACACCATCCTTTTAATAGTTAAAATCCATATCCTGGGCAGCAACACACACAACACCTGCTGGCACACAGTCCCAAAACTGCGCCCCAAGAAGTGCTGGCTCTCAGCAGAAAAACAGGCTGACCTTGCAGCACCGCTGCCTGGCAGGAGCCACACTCCCTCAGTGGGCTTGTTGCTGGTGGTGACAGACTGAGTCCAGGGGGAGCTGGGCTAACTGATTGTCACTCCAGGTTTTAAAGCAGCAGCCTAGCCAAGCACACGTGACAGCAATGCAAGCTCCCCCAGCAGGTCCAGGCAGCCAGGCACCTGGAAGGCAGTGTGCTTGGGAAACACGCCGCTTGGAGCAGAAAGCACAGAAGAGTGCATTCTGAAACCCTGGCAGGGGAGGGCGGGGCGGGCACAAGGCGGCTCACTGGCAGCAGAGCTGGTGCTGGCCATGCCTTCCCCAAAGCAGCTGCTCGGGGGCCTGCAGCCCGCTGTACAACACATAGCCAATGCTGTCAATCTCCTCCTCACGCAGGTCACCCAGGAGGTTCACCCTGGGGTTGAAGTGGCACAGCAGGTGGGCCTGCTCCAGGGCGCTGATGAGCTCCTCGAGGGCCTGCAGGAAGCGGGAGCCCAGGGCCGCCTCGCACCAGTCTCCCTCCTTCTCCCCTAGGTGCAGGACCACCTGGGTGAGGTGGCCCCGGCCCAGCTGCCCCAGGGCTGGGTGATGGCAGCAGACGCCACAAAGTAACCGCAGTAGCCGCTGACGGGTGCCTGAGTCTTGGTCATCCAGGGTCTGCAGGCGGGCGGCTTCAGCCTGGTAGAAGTCCTGCAGCCAGAGGTTGCCGGCCAAGCCCTCCAGGGGCCAGGCCAGAAGCAAGAGGTCACCGGCCCCGGCATCCGCCCCCGCGATGGCAGGCAGCACAGCAATGGTGATCTCCAAGCCCTCCTGCTGCACCTCGAGCAGCAGCTCCTTGGAGGCCATGCTGGGTCGGACCACGCATCCCAGAAGGCTGCCAATGGCTGGCCAGTTGACGGAGACAGCCAGTGCCTTCCGGAGCAGCTCCAGTAGGAGCTGGGCACCCAGGTAGCCGCCCACCAGGAAACGGTCCCAGGGGCTGCTCCCCCGGGGGCAGAACTCCAGTTGGGTCCGGCGCACGGCCCAGCAGCGAGCGTCCCTGGCCACGGTGTCGGCCCCTGGCACCAGGCCCCACAGGCCCACCTCCAGTCGCAGCGGCACCAGGAGGCGCACAGGCTCAGCAGCATGGGCCTGCAGCCCGTCAAACAGGGGCCCGCCTGGCTCAAGGGTCCTGAAGGGAAGTTCTGGGAACTTGTTCCGCAGGAAGGTCTGGAGTTTGAGGCTGATGTCTCGGGCCAGCTGCTGGGCCACCATCTCATCCACTGCAGGGATGCCCACGTGGTCCCGCTCGAATGCCAGCAGCTTCTCCTGGAAGGTCAGGCACAACGGTGCTGGGGAGCTGTGCTGAGGTAGCATCCAGGGACCAGTGTCGCCAGGCCCTTCTGCAGAAGAAAGGGGTCAGGGAAACGTTAGCAGCACAGCCCTGGCGGGAGACCCACTCACTAGCTGAAAGCCTTGTTTCGCTTACCTGCAAAGTAGGAAGGCCAGCAAGACCCCTCCCATCTAGTTCTCTCTGTCTCCACCTCTGAGCAGGACTGGGGTGTGGGTTCTGACCTTACCCCTGGGCAGGTCCTGCCCACTCAGTGTTCCCATCTACCTCCGTTGTCCCACCTGAGGCTTCTCCCAGGTTCTCACACTCCCGTCCTAACACTGCTGGCTTGCCCTGGCACTGGGAGGTAGGAGGAGAAACGACTCCCTCCTACACTGAGGACAAAGGCGGAGGTAGTGCCTTGCCTGGGAAGGAATATGAACTCCATTAAGGAGAAAGACGCCCTGGTGGTGGAGGGGTCACATGCTGGGCCGCAAGCCACAAGGTCAGGGGTGTGAAGTCCACTCTGCGGACGAAGGGGGGGCCTCTACTCCCCTAACAGTTACCGCCTCTGAAACTCACAGGGGCTATTCTGCCCGGTCCTACAGAGTCGCTATGTGTCAGCATAGACTTGAGTTTGGTCTTGGAGTTTATTAAGGAGAGATATAGCAACTTGTATGGGGTCACACACAAGCCAGTGTAAACTCAGAAGGCCCAATTCAGGCTATGTCTCCCATCTGGGGGCACCAGAGGGCCTGACCTGAGTTATAAGGAAAGAGAGCTGCTCACCTGGAATATCAGGTGAGGGAGCTGGGTTTGGCACAGGCTGGCTAAGGGCAGCAGGCGGTGGCCGGGGCTGTGGGTGTGGCGTGTCCCTGAGCAGGCTCAGATCCTTCCAGCCATCCTCCAGGCACGTTGTATCACCCTTGACCTCGTCCTCCTCGTCCCTCGGGCTAGTGGCTTTGTCAATGAGCTGCAGGCAGAGGGCACAGAGCAGAGCATCTTAGGCCTGGGCAGTGGCAGCCAATCCAAGCCCAATAGGCCAGGGATGAGGGAGGCTCCTGGGTCCCAGGCCTTGCACAGCCCTGGGTCTGTGAACCTGTGGGCAACCTTGCCAGCCTTACCCGCTTCACGGCCAGGGTGGCAATGCCCAGCACCGCGGCTGCGCCCACCCCCAGCACCAGGCGGGCGTTGACCAACAGGAAGTCCACGGCACTGCCCAGCACAGCATCATCGTGCCGCTTCCCCCGCTTCTGGGAGAACTCCTCCATGGTCAGCCTGTGGAGAGCAAGGGGAGGGGTGGGAGGGAGGGGCACAGCTCCAACGCCAGGATCACTAATGCAGGCGTGCAGGGGGTGGTAACCACTAGTCACAGGGAGGCCTTCCGGAAAACTTCTCAGCAAATTGCATAGTTATTTGGGAAGAGAGAAGGGGATTCTACCCAAGTCCCCTCCCCCAAACAACCGGGCCTGTGGAAGGGGGGCCTCACAGAGGTGGTGAGGTCTGTGGCAGGTCAGAGGAGCACCCCTCGCCCGCGTGCCACCAAACACTTGTGAAGAAGGCTGTATCATCATATTTACAAACACAGGACATGGGGATGTGGGTGAAGCCTTCAGTTTCTTAGTCCCCCAAGGGTCTGATCAGACTTCTGTCCATGTAGCCAGCTTTCAGCTGCTCGGCCTGAGGTTCCTAATCTGACTGCCAATCTACTTTGGGTACCTAAGCCCGAGACGAGTTGGTGTCCCAAGCAGACTGGCTTGTGACTGTCAGAGATTCCCGGACCGATAGTTTCACGGCCTCAGTGAAACTCTGGAGCTCGTTACACATCCCCAAATGTCAGCAGTGAGACGGTCTAGCCCAGCAGAGACCTGCACGTGAGCAGGTGCAAGCTGAGGAGGAAGGCCCTGCTCCACTCCCTGTGCACACTCCCTGTGCACACTCCCTGTGCACTCCTGAGAAGCATGAGTGGGGTAGCTTCAAGGGTGAAGCCCCCAGAGGCCTGGCCCAGGCAGGGCAGCACAGCGGGGTCATGGTCATGGTCAAGGCCTGAGGCCCCAGCCTGTCTCCTTAGCACCTACTGGGCCTCAAAGAAGAGGATGCCTGAAAACAGCCAAGCACTGGGCAAGTGGGAGGTTCGGACAGCTTTCGCCAGGGGACCTCTCCCATGGTCTCCGGTTCTAGGAAGGGACTTCAGGCTGTGTCCACCAAATGGGGTGGCTGCGTGGCGAAGGGCTGGAAGGTCTGATTAAGAACAGCTGAAGGAGACCGGGGCAGATGACCCTGAGTCACAGCCAACTTGGCTACCATGGACCTGTCCTTCCTGTCCTGTACCTCGGTCCACGGGTGAGGTGGGGCCTGGCGCAGCTGATGGCCAAAGCTACGCATGACTCAGCCCAGGCACCCGCCCACCCATGCCGACTAAAAATAGTTGAGGACACACGGGCCCACAGGTCAGCCGGGTGACCCACCGCGCTCTGCAGCTGGTGACGCGGGGCCCAGGGATCCACCCTGCACACTGTAGGGAGCTTTCCACACTCCCACCCGTCGGAGCTGGGGGTCGGGCCCGTTCCTGCGGGGCTCACACCGACCCAACGCGCAGCCTTCCAACTCGGGTGGCGGGACCCCCGTCTGCGTGGCCGGCCCTGGCAGCGCCTGGGCCACCGCCTGCTGAGTGACGCCGTGGGGACACTGAAGCCCCGGGAAGGGGCAGAGCCGGCACTCGAAGTCCGGCCACCGCTCTCCAATTCCGGGCAATCCGGCCACGCCCCCCGGCCGCTTCTGAGCACGCGCCGGGGTCACCGGGCAGTCGGCCGCACGCCGGCCCTACCTGCGTCGCCGCTCCGGCACACGCAGCGGAGGGGCAGCGGGACCTTCCGGCCCGGACACCCGGCTCGGCTGGGGATGGAACGAACGTACAGGACCCGGCACGGAACGCCGAGGCCCCGGGAGGGCGTAACCCCTCCAGGCACGCAGACGAGCAGTCAGCACCGCCAATCAGAGCGCGCGCCTTCCAGCCCACGTTCCAAAATACGGCGCGGCTCGACCAACCGCGGGCCGGCCACGCCCCCTCGTCGACGTCGCTTTCCCCTGGAGGAGGACGTCGTCACGCCCTCATTTAAAGGCGCAGGCCCGCGTGCGGACCCCGCGAGGGCCGAAGGCAGGCTCCTGGCTCGTGGCCACTCAGCCAGCCCGTGTATGCGGATGGACGTCCGTGGTGACACAGTTGTGCTTGTGAGGAAGAAACCATCCGGGCTGCGTTCCTTCATCGTCAGGCAAACCCTTCTGGGCCTGTAGGCCGCAGTCCCACCCCTTTGGGGCTGCTAGCCAGCTGGTCAGTGTTCGGGCCCATCAGCCATTCTGTGGGAGAAACGTCTTGGAAACAAACAGGGGCGGCTCTACTGTCCCTAGAGTGTCGCTATGAGTCGGCCAGAACTGACCAAATGGCAGTGGGTTTGGTGTGGTTTTCCCTTTAGGCTGGATCACCTCGGGTTGCCTCTGGAGCCGACCTTGGTGGCCAGCGTGGCCAAGAGAGCCCACCGCTGTGACCTGCCCCATGTGACCTCACAGGGACCATTCCTTCCCCCCGGCCGCAGCTGTCTACCAAAGGGGAGCCCAGCCTCTTATAACCGCTGTGAAATCCTTCTGCTTTTATTTAAGAGAACTGCCAGGGTCCTCAAACTCCGGCCCACCAAGGACATTTATCCGTCCCGCCCCCCTTTTTTACTACAAAAGAAGATATGTGCAGTGTGCATAGGAATTTGTTCAGTTTTTTAAAAATATATATAGTCCAGCCCTCCAATGGGTCTGAGGGACAGTGAACTGGCCCCCTGTTTTAAAAAGTTTGAGGAAGAGCCCGGTGGCGCAGTGCTTGCTCCTTGAGCTGGTAACCACAAGGGCAGCAGTTCAAAACCACCAGTAGCTCTGAAGGAGAAGGATGAGGCTTTCAACCCTCCTCAAGCAGACACCCACAGGGGCAGTTCTACCCTGTCCTAGAGGCTCTCTGTGAGTCCGCATGGCAGGACTTGAGTACAATGAGTTTGTAAAATGGCTACAACAGCACACACACACACACACACACACACAAGTTTGAGGACCCCCGCGTGAAGCAGGCAGGCTAAGAAGGACGCCTCCTCCTACAGTTTGCAGTGAGGCCGGGCAAGTAAGCAAATAAAGGAACAGCAAAGTGGGTGCTGACTTTCAGCAGGACCAACCGTGACCCCCACTTAGAGCGAGCCTGCTGTCTGCAGCGGGCTACACGTGGGTTTGCCCTGGAAGCACCTTGCAGATGAGAGGTCCCCGGGCAAGGGGCAGGCCAGAGCTCTTCCCCGAGGGCCAGGCTCTCGGTTCGCCACCAGCTTCCCCCCCGCCCCCGGGGTCAGCAGCAGCCCAGGGGCAGCGCCTGGGCGGCGGGCCGGCCACCAGCCCTGGGCCCGCGCCCGAGCCCCACGCAGCCTTCCGGCGGACGCGGGCGGGTTAAAGGGGCGGGGCCTGTCCGGGACCCGCAGGTCCGCCTTCCGCCCGCCCGGTCCGCCCTGCGCGCCGCCAGCCGCTGCGAGAGCGGCGCCATGGAGGCCACCGGGGTGCTGCCGTTCGTGCGAGGCGTGGACCTGAGCGGCAACGACTTCAAGGTGAGCCGCGCGGCCCGGGAACAACGCCGCCGCCGCCTCCGATCGGCCGGCCGCCCGCTTCTCCTCCCCGCCGGCGGCTGGGCGCGGCTCCCTGCGCCCGGCCCGAGCCCCATGCCAGGCGGGGTTCCCCGCAGGGCCGGGCCCCCTGACCTAGGCTGGAGGGCGGGCGACGCTCCCGGCCCGAGCCGCGCCAGGCCTGGCCTGGGAGGACGGGGTTCTATCTGGGGGGCCCCGTTCCGGGGTCCGAGCCCCGCCCAGCCGCATCCACCCCCGCCCTTCTGAGGTCACACGCCCTTGTCAGGTCCTGACTCACTGCTGGGCTGCCCGGGGCGGGGCTGGAGCCGCAGCCGCTGCCCTGTCCTGCTCCTGGCACCCCAGCCTGTGTGGCCTGGCGGGGACTGAGGCAAGTCGTCCCGCCTCTTGGGACTTAACCAGCCATGGGGCTTAACAGGAGCTCGGAGAGGTGTGAGGATTTTGAGAAGGGAGGGTGTCAGGCAGGTGTGCAAGGTCCTGGGTTGGGGTGTGGAGGAAACTGGGTCCGCCCCCTTGGGGGTGGGCCTCCGAGTGAGGCGGCTGGAATTTGAGAGGAGGAGGGGACCAACTTTTCCCCTGACCGGTGGCAGCATCCCTATGGGAGCCGTACTTCCTGCATCTACAAACTTTCCACTCGCCAGAGTGGGCCACTCTGCTGCTCTCTGCCCCCACTTCCACCTTGCGCCTCAGCGGTGCCCGCTCTGCGTCTCCAGCGGAGAGTGTGGTGGTTCTGGTTGCATGTGCTCCCCACAGCCCTGCTGGTCTCAGAACTGGAACGCTGAGGGGCACTTCAGCTACCCAGACCGCACAGGCTAGTGTGGGGAGAGAGAACGGATGAATGAGGCTGGATGGGGTGGGGAGCGGGGCCTGGCACTGTGAAGATTGGACTTGGGCATTGGTAGCATCAGTGGCACAGACAGAGCGTCCCAGTCAGGACCGGGAAAGCTCTGGAAGGAATTTGGGCCGTGCTAAACCCCAGTGCTGGGTGTCACCTGCAGCAAGCCTGTTTTCTCCTGTTACGCCCACTCTACACCAAACCTCAGAGCCTGGTGAGCGAGCTGGCTACCCTTGGTTAGTCCATCCCCCGAGCACTTCTGTCCATCACATGAGGGCTTTCCTGAGCTCCACTTGGTGTGAACTGAGACACAGTGGTGAAATGACTTGTCCAGGGTGACCCACACTACTGAAAAGTGACACCATTGACTCCCAGAGGCTCCATTGAGGAGTAGAAACACCCCTCCCCTACCCGTTGAAGGTGGTGAAGTTGAGGCAGGCGCCAGAAGGGGCTTTGCATTGGCCCAGCCCAGCCCACCGTGGTATTCCCCTCCCCCAGGGTGGCTACTTCCCTGAGAATGTCAAGGCCATGACCAGCCTGAGGTGGCTGAAGCTGAACCGAACGGGCCTGTGTTACCTGCCGGAAGAGCTGGCTGCCCTGCAGAAGCTGGTAAGGAGCTCCAGGTGGGTGGGGGCGGGGCGGGGGGGGGTCAGTGGGGATGAGTTGGCCAGACAGGCGGAGGCTCTGCAGAGGCAGCTGACACAGTAAGCATTCCTAGAGCTGTGATCGGAGCTTGAAGAGGGAGTGAGCACCCTGTCGCAGGTGGTGTGCAAGAAGAGACCCAGGCATGTGGAGGGAGGGAGTTTGCAGAGGTGGGCTAAGCCTGTGTAGCAGTCAGCCCTTCTGGATGGAGGTGGACCAGGACCCTGTGCCCATCCCCCGCCCTCACCCCACTGAGCCCCCGCTGTTCTGTCCTGACTCAGGAGCACTTGTCTGTGAGCCACAACCATCTGACAACGCTTCACGGGGAATTGTCCAGCCTGCCGTCCCTGAGGGTGAGTGCTGACAGGGAGGCAGTCAGCCTGGGCCTAAGGGTGCGAGAAGGAAGGACACGGGCCAAAGCAGCCTCTCGTGGGCACAGAGGAGGGAGCACAAACTAACGCCCCATGTAAGACAAACCCTGAGACTAGAGACGCCTGTGACGAAAAGGTCCCAAGTCCTCCCCCTTCCGGGGCCACAGCAAGTTGGTCCCAGTTGGTGAGTAGCATTTTCTACCATATCCTGGCCTCCACCTGTTTCACAGCAAGCCCTGGTGGAGCACCGGCTAAGGAGTTGAGACCGGCTAGACAGCAGCTCCAGGAGAACAAGACCCGACAGCCTGGCCGCACAGAGCGAGCAGCCCGGGACATCCCACGGAGCAGCTCTGTGCTGCCACGAGTCGGACTTGGCTCAGCAGTGTTTTTTTAAAAAGACAACTACTTTCACTGATAGGAGACTCAGGCATAAAGGTCACACATGGGTCCAGACAGGGGCGAGCCAGGGCCAGGAGGAGTTTGGCTGGCAGGGAGAGAATAGATGGGCCTTGTGCTAGGCTCCAGGGCACATTTGAGTTGGGCTTTGAGGTGTCTTGGGAGTTCACTAGAAAGCAAGCAAAGGCCCAGAGGTTGAGTGCACTCGGGCTGGCCTCGGGGGGCTTCTAGAGGAGCTTGTGTGCTTGTTCCTGGGAGTGGGGCCCAAGAGTCAGGGCACCTCATGGTTTATCCCTAGGCCATTGTCGCTCGAGCCAACAATCTGAAGAACTCTGGAGTCCCCGATGACATCTTCAAGCTGGATGACCTCTCGGTCTTGGTCAGTGGTTGTCCTGCCCCTCCACAGGCCCTGACCACTCAGTCCCCAACCACCTCATGTCTGTGGTCCCTGGAGGCCCCTGTGACCCTATTAGACAGGGGGAAACGGAAGCACCGAGTGTGCGGTGCCTGGCCCAAGGCCCCTCATAGAGAGCCCGGGCTGTCTCTTGGTCCCCGCTACTCCCCACTCAGGACCCTGCCTGATTCCCTAGGCTTGGCCCGGGACTGTCTCAGGGGCGCAGCCCCCAACACCCCTGACCAAGACCTTGGCCCTCCCATGCAGGACTTGAGCCACAACCAGCTGACTGAGTGTCCGAGGGAGCTAGAGAATGCCAAAAACATGCTGGTCCTGAACCTCAGCCACAACAGGTGCCGGTCCCAGTCCCACTCAGGGTGGGAGAGGAAGCCAGGTGGGTGGACTGGAGGTGGGTGTCTAGGTCATTCAGCTGGCCCTCATCGCCCCCCTCCTGCCCTGCCCTCCGGCCACAGCATCGACAACATCCCCAACCAGCTCTTCATCAACCTCACGGACCTGCTGTACCTGGACCTCAGCGAGAACCGCCTGGAGAGCTTGCCGCCACAGATGCGCCGCCTGGTGCAGCTGCAGACGCTCGTGCTCAATGGGAACCCACTGCTGCACGCCCAGCTACGGTCTGTCAGCCCAGCCCCCACCCTTGGCTGAGACTTGCCACAGACCGCTGTGTAGCCCTGTTGCCTTGAGGATACTGTCACTGGGGCTGTGAGGCTGCCTTCCCCCGGCCTCCTCCCGCTGCAGGGCCTACCTTCTTCCTAAATAGTATCCCATCAGACCCTGCGCTGCAGCCCCCTGGGACCAGTCCCCGAGGCAGACCACCACATACCTACCCTCCCAGGCGAGGCTCTGCCCTACTCCCCTGGGCATGGTCCCAACCCCTAACCCTGAGCACCTGCCTTCTTCCTCTCTGCAGGCAGCTGCCGGCTATGCTGGCCCTGCAGACGCTGCACCTGCGGAACACGCAGCGCACCCAGAGCAATCTCCCCACCAGCCTGGAGGGCCTGAGCAACCTCACAGGTCAGACCACTGCCCGAGTGACCCAGGCACCCTACTTCTCTGAGTGCTGCCCCGGGGCAAACTATAGGGCAAAACTGGGTGTGGCTGCGCTGGGGCCTGCGGGGCAGACCTGGCTGAGCCTGCCCCGCACTCCCCCAGACGTGGACCTGGCCTGCAATGACCTGGCCCGGGTGCCCGAGTGCCTGTACACCCTCCCCAGCCTGCGCCGCCTCAACCTCAGCAGCAACCAGATCTCGGAGCTGTCGCTGTGCATAGACCAGTGGGTGCACGTGGAGACCCTGAACCTGTCTCGAAACCAGCTCACCTCGCTGCCCGTGTGTGCAGGGCCTCGGAGGGAAGCGGTGGGTGGCGGGGAGTGTTGCACACCTCCAGCCCAGCCCTGACTCCCTGCTCCCTGGCTGTCTCCCCTCCAGTCAGCTATCTGCAAGCTGACCAAGCTGAAGAAGCTGTACCTGAACTCCAACAAGCTGGACTTCGACGGGCTACCCTCAGGCATCGGCAAGCTGGCCAGCCTGGAGGAGTTCATGGCTGCCAACAACAACCTGGAGCTCATTCCAGAGAGCCTCTGCAGGTGCGGACCTGGTGTGCCCTGCAGGTGCAGGAGGTGCACTCCTGGCATGGCCCCTCCCCCGCCCCCCGCAATCTTCCTGGGTGATGGGGAACAGGAGCGGAGCAGCTCTGTGGCGAAAAAGCCCTCCCCACTGTGGGGTTTCCCTTGGGGAGCTCGCAGGCCAGATGAAGCCAGAGGGTCCTGCTGCCACGTGGGTCCTCCTGTCCCTCCTTGGAGGCCACAGAGCCCCCTCATGTGCTCTCCAGCGCTGGCCGGGCCTGCAGGCAGAGAACGAGTTGTGTGTTTTTGTCACATTCAGGGAGCCTTTAAATCCGCCGAGGCCACCGGTAAGTGCTGCTTCCGAAAGCGGCAAAAGAGCTTCCCAGTCACTCCTTTGAAGAGGCTCCTGACTCCAGCATCTCCAACCTGGCCTGCATTTCAGCCCCACTGCGTTCTTAACAGAGCCTGACTGCTCGGTCACCTTGGGCCCTGCCTGCATGCGCTCCCCAGGGGAGGAAGAGTCCCCGCCCCCCTCGTCCCCCCACCCCCCTCACTCAGCTCTGTCTTCACAGATGCACGAAGCTACGGAAACTCGTGCTGAACAAGAACCGCCTGGTCACCCTCCCGGAGGCCGTCCACTTCCTGACAGAGATTGAGGTCCGGGCAGGGCTGGGCTGGGAGTGGGGAGAAGGGATGGACGGGGGTAGAGGCAGAGGCTTAGACAAGCTCAGTGAGACGTGGCCAAAGGGCTGCAAAAGGGGACCTTGGGCAGGGATGGGGGAGCAGGGCTGAACAGAGCACTAACCTAGCTTGTCGGAAGGCGCTGTGTTTTGTGGCCGTGGACAATGAGGCCTGTCTGGGCCTTGTCCCTCCTCTGTAACTGCCTGTGACCCTCCCCTCCCAGCCCTCAGAGAGGGAAAGAGGCTGCTACTAAGGCCAGACGGGCTCTGGGAGAGGGCAAGCCATGTGCCTGTGGTACCACACAACCAGCCACATTTCACAAGGGCAGCCTCGGCTCCCATTAGTCTCGCGGCCACCACAGCTGCACACAAAGCAAGAGATCTCGTGTGGCACGTCCAGGAGATGTGACCCATGTGCCCCTCTGCTCACCCCCCCCCCCACCGAGGCAGGTTCTAGATGTGCGGGAGAACCCCAGCCTGGTCATGCCACCCAAGCCCACTGAACGCGCCGCTGAGTGGTACAACATCGACTTCTCACTACAGAACCAGCTGCGGCTGGCGGGCGCCTCTCCTGCCACTGTGGCTGCAGCAACAGCTGGTGAGCGAGGGCAGGCCTGGCCCAATCTCACTGTTCCATAAGTTCGCTGGGCTGGGCCTTCCCAGGAACGTGAACCCTGAGGGACAGTGTTGGCCTTGGCTGTGTGGCTGCCCGGAGCCAGCCAGGGCTCAGCTGTGTGCCCCACCCCAAGCAGGCAGTGGGCCCAAGGACCCCTTGGCTCGGAAGATGCGGCTGCGGAGGCGCAAGGACTCTGCCCAGGATGACCAGGCCAAGCAAGTGTTGAAGGGCATGTCAGACGTGGCTCAGGAGAAGAATAAAAAGCAAGAGGTAAGCCAGGTCGGGGGAACAAGTGGTCCAGGCCTCTGCTCCAGACAGTGGTCCAGGCCAACAAGGAGCGGGGACCCTGGGCTGAAAGAACAACTGTGCAAAGGCCCTGGGGCGCGTGCCCCACTGAAGCCTCTGGCTGTGACTATGTGTCCAGGAGAGCACAGATGCCCCAGGGCCCGGGGGGAAGGTCCGGCGCTGGGACCAGGGCCTGGAGAAGCCTCGCCTGGACTACTCGGAGTTCTTCACGGAGGACGTGGGCCAGCTGCCTGGCCTGACCATCTGGCAGATTGAGAACTTTGTGCCTGTGCTGGTAGAAGAAGCCTTCCACAGCAAGTTCTACGAGGCTGACTGCTACATTGTGCTCAAGGTGAGGAGGTGAGGGCCTCCCACACCCATAGTGCCCTTGCCTTAGATGGCCCAGAACCACAATGGGAGGGTGGGGCTTTGCAACGGCGGGCGGGCAGGCAGGTGGGGAAGTGGGACCCCACTCTGTGGAGACCTCTTGGGTGGGTTAGAACCGAGTGGCCCAGGGAAAGGCTGACGTGGCGGTGTCGGCCCGCAGACCTTTCTGGATGACAGTGGCTCCCTGAGCTGGGAGATCTACTACTGGATCGGCGGGGAGGCCACCCTCGACAAGAAGGCTTGCTCAGCCATCCACGCCGTGAACCTGCGCAACTACCTGGGCGCCGAGGGCCGCACTGTGCGGGAGGAGATGGGCGACGAGAGTGAGGAATTCTTGCAGGTGCCCGCCCACGAACAGGCCGGGGGTGGGATGGGTCCGAGGGCAGGGGGTGACGGAGCAGAGATTAAAGGTGGCCATGCAGGGTGATGAGCAGGGAGGGAAGGACCTAGGGAGGGAAGGGAATGGGATAAGGTCAAAGGTGAAGGGCCTGGGACCCAGAGCTAGATTTCAGTAGGGTATAGATTGGTGGGGCCAGGAGGCCAGGCCTGTGCGCATGGCCAAAAAGCTAGCAGGGAGTCAAGGTTACAGCCCTTGGAGACTGGGCTTATTGGGCAGCTGAACCTCTTAGGAGTCTGGGCTTGAATGAGGTACTGCACTGGGTTAGCACACTGCGCACCCCCACTCCACCTCTTCCATGAAGACTGCCCCGGATGCCCTCAGGTTGGCACTGTCCCCAGGCTCTTGCATGTACACGTCTAAACAAGACGTGTGTGTGTGCACACACATCTTCCAGTGCACACACATTCAGGTGTTCCCGTGTTTGTGTGCATTAGCGAGTGTAGACACAGCTCTCAGCACCTGGCTTACTCGCACGCACACACCTCCCCACCAGGTGGTATTTGGTGGACTGCTGGGACAGCTCTGTGGTGACCTTACCCTCCCCCCAACACACACAGGTGTTTGACCATGACATTTCCTACATTGAGGGCGGAACAGCCAGTGGCTTCTACACAGTGGAGGACACACACTATGTCACCAGGTGAGGGTGCTGGGGGCAGGTGGAGTGGGGAGCAAGTTGGCCTTGGCCTGGATTCAGTGGGGGAGGGAGGTGCTGGGAGGTTAGCCCTTGGTACTCCTATGGAGCTGTTTGTGCCCTGGCCCCAGGATGTACCGTGTGTACGGAAAAAAGAACATTAAGTTGGAGCCTGTGCCACTCAAAGGGGCCTCCCTGGACCCAAGGTGAGTCCCCGTGGGGGCGCTTTCCCCCAGCCCTGGGAGGTGGACAGGGGCTTCCTAGGAGAGGCCCTTGGACAAGCCCCTTGTACCCTTGCCCCATGGGTCTTGGCAGAGGGTCCCTACTACCCCACAGTGCCTAATCAACACTTCTGCTCCACCTGGCCAGGTTTGTTTTCCTCCTGGACAGAGGACTGGACATTTATGTGTGGCGGGGAGCCCAGGCTACACTGGGCAGCACCACCAAGGCCAGGTAGGAGCCTGTCCTCCACGTGGGTATTCTGGGGTGTTTGAACCCAGGAAATCTCCTGCCTGCCATCCCCTTGCTGGCCAAGGCCAGCTGGAAAGGGGGCCAGCACTCACTGGGGCTCTGCACCCCAACTGCCCAGACTCTTTGCAGAGAAAATCAACAAGAACGAGCGGAAGGGGAAGGCAGAGATCACACTGCTGGGGCAGGGGCAGGAGCCACCCGAGTTCTGGGAGGCACTGGGCGGGGAGCCCTCGGAGATCAAGACACATGTGCCCGACGATTTCTGGCCACCTTCCCCCAAGCTGTACAAGGCGAGTGGAGTTGGTGGGAGGATGGACGGGCTGGCCCTGGCACCTCAGAGCTGCCTATGAATCTCCCTGCTTGGGCTTGGGTAGGGTGAGGGTGTTAACTTGTAGACAGGATTTGGGCAGTGGCCAGGTTGCAACCAGAGGGTACATGTTTATTGGAAGGTGGTGGCCTGGAGGGGAGGCAGTTCTAGAAGCACCTAGGTGACAGGCCCCATGGGTCCTGTGAGCAGAAAGACAAGTCCAGAGTGAGACACAGCAGTAGGGAGAGACAAGGTCATTATTTTAAAACTACCCTGGGGAGGAAACTGAAGTCCTGAGCAGCTGGTGCCCGGAGCTTCAGACTCCAGGTCATAGGGCTAAATGGTTGGGCCCCTCGTCATTTCCGCCTTTGCGTCCCACCAGGTGGGCCTGGGGCTGGGCTACCTGGAGCTGCCACAGATCAACTACAAACTCTCAGTGGAGCACAAGACCAGGCCAAAGGTGGAGCTGATGCCTGCGATGCGGCTGGTGAGAGTGCAGGGCACCGGGTGCGGGCTGGGGAGGCTGCCTGGCATGGCGGCTGGCATTGACCTCCAAGCTCCGGCCGGCAGCTGCAGAGCCTGTTGGACACACGCTGCGTGTACATCCTGGATTGCTGGTCCGACGTGTTCATCTGGCTGGGTCGCAAGTCCCCGCGCCTAGTGCGGGCAGCAGCTCTCAAGCTGGGCCAGGAGCTATGTGGCATGTTGCACCGGCCACGCCACGCAGCCGTCAGCCGCAGCCTGGAGGGCACTGAGGCGCAGGTGCGCGAGGCCACGCCCTTTCCCCTGGACCAGCTCCCAGCCCCTCCCCTTGGCAAGCCGCGGCCCAGGCCCCGCCCTCTCCGCCACCTGTCCAACCTACTTTCCGCACTCAGTTGCGGGGTGCGGCACTTCCCACACTAACAACCCTGCCCCAGAGACCCCCCAAACCCCCACCCCAACCTCTGACCTAAGGCTTCCCTCTGAGGCCTGGGCCCCACCTTCCATGACCCCAACCCTAAGGTCAGCCCCTCTGCTCGGCAGGTGTTCAAGGCGAAGTTTAAGAACTGGGACGATGTGCTGACGGTGGACTATACACGCAATGCCGAGGCCGTGCTGCAAGGCCAGGGCCTGGCCGGGAAGGTGAAGCGAGACACCGAGAAGAAGGACCAGATGAAGGCCGACCTCACGGCGCTCTTCCTGCCTCGGCAGCCCCCCATGGCCTTGGCCGAGGTAGGGCGGGTGGGGCCTCCCGAGGGCGGGGCGGGGCGCGGCGCGGCCTGCAGAGGGAGCCCCCGGAAGCACAGCGGGCCCGCCTCTGTAGGCCGAGCAGCTGATGGAGGAGTGGAACGAGGACCTGGATGGCATGGAGGGCTTTGTGCTCGAGGGCAAGAAGTTCGCCCGGCTTCCCGAGGAGGAGTTTGGCCATTTCCACACGCAAGACTGCTACGTCTTCCTGTGCAGGTGCGGGACCGTCCCCAGGGCAGGGGCTGCTGGGTTGGGGCCCCGCTCATGCCCTGACCATGCAGGTACTGGGTGCCCGTGGAGTACGAGGAGAAGAAGGAAGAGGAGGGGGAGGAGGAGGCCGAGGCGGAAGGCAAGGCGGAAGGCAAGGCGGGCGAGGAGGCCGCGGCGGAGGAGAAGCAGCCCGAGGAGGACTTCCAGTGCATCGTGTACTTCTGGCAGGGCCGCGAGGCCTCCAACATGGGCTGGCTCACCTTCACCTTCAGCCTGCAGAAGAAGTTCGAGAGCCTCTTCCCTGGCAAGCTCGAGGTGCGGGGCACCGCCCACTCTGCCTTCCTGTGGTCCCGCGGGGAGGGGTCAGCGGGTCAGAGCAAGGGAAGGGGGCAGGTGCTGAGGGTGCCCCCTTGATACCCCTCCCCCAGGTGGTACGCATGACGCAGCAGCAGGAAAATCCCAAATTCCTGTCCCATTTCAAGAGAAAGTTCATCATCCACCGGGGCAAGAGGAAGGCGGCCCAGGGCACTCTTCAGCCAAGCCTCTACCAGATCCGCACCAATGGCAGTGCCCTCTGCACCCGGTACCTGAGGGGTTGGGTGTGTGTGTGTCCGTAAGTAGGCCTGGGGATGCAGGACCTCCTAACACCTGCAAATTGCTTGACCAGGTGCATCCAGATCAGCACAGACTCCAGCCTCCTCAACTCTGAATTCTGCTTCATCCTCAAGGTGGGGACGTGCCAGGGTGTGGGGAGGGGGTACTCTTGCAGCCAAGGGGCCTGCTGCTGGTTGGAGCAGACTGAACCCCTGTACTCTCCCAGGTTCCCTTTGAGAGCGAGGACAACCAGGGCATCGTGTACGCGTGGGTGGGCCGGGCCTCAGACCCCGATGAGGCGAAGCTGGCCGAGGAGATCCTGAACACCATGTTCGACACCTCCTACAGCAAGCAGGTGCTTTGGGCGAGCAGGTGGGCAGAAGGGCGGGCAGGCCTCGGGCTGGACTGACTTCTCCCCTACAGGTCATTGATGAAGGCGAGGAGCCTGAGAACTTCTTCTGGGTGGGCCTCGGGGCCCGGAAGCCTTATGACGATGATGCGGAGTACATGAAGCACACTCGGCTCTTCCGGTGAGACAGGCGAGGCTGAGCCTCACCCAGCCCTGCCCCTGCGGGCTCTCCTAGCCTCACCCTCACGCTCTCCCTCCCCTCCCCGGCCACAGGTGCTCCAACGAGAAGGGCTTCTTCGCAGTAACCGAGAAGTGCTCTGACTTCTGCCAGGATGACCTGGCCGATGATGACATCATGCTGCTGGACAATGGCCGGGAGGTGAGCCACCTGCCCCTTCAGGCCAGCGCAGGGGTGTGGCCCCAACACCTTTGGGACCCACCCCTCTTGCTGTTCCCGCAGGTCTACATGTGGGTAGGCACGCAGACAAGCCAGGTGGAAATCAAGCTCAGTCTGAAAGCCTGCCAGGTAAGCCGGGTGGAGGGTGGACTGAGGCGGGCTGGGCTGGACGGAAGCCTGGTGGCTCAGGGTCCACACCCCACCTGCCTCTAGGTGTATATCCAGCACCTGCGCTCCAAAGAGCAGCCCCGCCGCCTGCGCTTGGTCCGAAAGGGCAACGAGCAGCACGCCTTTACCCGCTGCTTCCACGCCTGGAGCGCCTTCCGGAAGGCCCTGACCTAGGGCAGCCTCACAGCGCCAACCCCCAGCAGTGCCCACCACCACTCCAGGCTCTGGGTGAGGGAGGCCCGGGGACCCCCTGCCCTCCCACCTGCTAGAACCAGTCCCTGCACAGCAGCCCCAGGGCCCGTTCTCCAGCAGCACCGACACGGATGTCACACCTGCAAGGTGCCCTCAGAGCTGGGAAACACGGCTCCTTCCGGTGAGCCAGGCTGTGAAGCCCTTCATCACCTTGGTTAAAGCAGGCGTTTTTGCCCTTGAAGATATTAAATGCTTTTATTTTCAATATTAAAAATCAGTATTTTTAATATTAAGACCACTAATTTTAACAAAATGACAGGAAAAAAAATCCTGGTACAATCTACAGGAAAACCCACTCTGAGCCCCACCCCATACACCGCCAACTGGAACTCAGTCCATGTGTGTAACCCTGGGGGTTGGGTGCCTGGATCAAGTACCAAAATAATTTTAGAAATGAGTGCCCAGCCCAGGCATTAGAAAAATACTCTCTGCAAAGGGAGGAGGGAGGACGGCATGTGGAGCACCTGGCTGTCAGCGGCCCAGCCTGCGTCTGCCTGCTCCTGGCCCGGGGAGGGCAGGACACAGGTCCCCAAAGGAGCCTTCCAGTTAGCAGGGGGTGGGTCTATGTTAAGGGGCCGGGCAGGAGCCAAGGGTCCAGGGCTGCAGCTCCAAGCAGGACAGGCGGTGGTCCATGGTCCGAGACTCCTGGATGAGGAGGCAGAGCCAGGCCACACAGCTGCCCCTCTCAGCCTTCAGAGTCAGTGAGGACAGTGACCTGAGGTGTGCCTTGAAGGACACCAGGTTGATAGCCAAGCACTGGAACAGCTATGTCCCACGGTGGCCAGGGCCCTGCCAGGGAGGGGGACTGTTAGGGTGCCTGTTCTGATATAGGCTGGGCGGGGGGTGGGGGGGGCGGGCCTGAGTGGTGACAGCACCAGACTTGCAAGTGGGTGGGGAGATCTGCAAAGCCAAGATGGGCGCCCCTGCTGGCCCTGTTCAGTAGTACCGGCATGCAGCATCTCTGACCTTGTGTGGGAAACACGCTGGCCAACTAAGACGGCACCTGTACCTCACTGGGACCCAGCCTTGTCCTAAACAGACCCATGACATCTGGGGCCAGCCCTGACTCCAACAGGCACGGGTGCCCTTGTAGCCACCCACCCCACCCCATGCCCTCAGGAAGGGGCCTGCCAGGGCTTCAGGTGTAAGAGCGGAGTGGGGAGGCCGTAGGGCCCAGACTCTGACGCCCAGCAGGGGGAGGTTGTCGCGTGGTGGGGCAGACCGGGGCCGCCTTCCAAATACCTCATTTGATCAGAATGGGGTAACTACAGGCCTCATCTTGCACCGCGTTCCTCACATTCTTCTGGGGTTCCTCTGAGGAGCTGAAAAGGGGGAGCATGGTGATCAGGCCCTGGGTAGGGGCTGCCACCACCCCCTCACAGGCCCTATAAGGGTGTCAGAGACCTGCCTGCCCGCCTCACCCCAAGAAATCCTTCACGTCCTCCACCGTGACGTCCCCCGTCGTGTCCAGCGTGGTGTCGGCGCTGGTGGCAGAGTCCACGGACAAGGGTGAGAGCGTGGCCTCAGGTGTCTGCGGCATGTCTGGGGGGCGCGGCGGGGGAGGATCAGGCCCTACCTGGACCCCAAAGCACTCTACACTCTAGGAGACCCAGATGCCCCAGCCCACGGGGGCCATGACAGGGACCAAGCACACGGTCCACATCCCTCGAGCTCCAGCACAGCCCCTCCCTCTCCTCCAGGCCCCTCCTCCATACCCCCAGCTCCTTTGCTTCGCGCAGGACTAGGGCTACCATCACAGCTCCGTGGGGCCAGGATGATACTCGGGGTCCCATTCGCCTGGCTCAGCTTGGGTGACTCGTGGAGCCTATAGCTGCAGAGATGGAGGCTGTGACCGGGAACCGCTACCCTCCCACTGCGACTCCTGGGACAGGGCAGGCTTCCACTGGACAAGCTGCTCCTCCCTCACCCTCACCTACCTGGCACAGGCAGTCCCGCGGGGGCAGCAAATATCCAGTGAGCACAGCGGCTCGGTGATGTTCCGGGCACTGAGGGAAAAGCGTTCAAACTCCGACGGGGAGATCAGGTAGAAACCTGCAAGTGGTGAGGCAAGAAGCCTGAGGGGTGCAATTAGGAGACCCCCTGCTGGTGCCCGCTGGGCCCACCTCACCCCTTCTGCGAGCCACCTGGCTGCCCACACCTTGGCCATGGCGCGTGAAGACACAGGAGGCGATGGCGCTGATGTCCTCCTTGCGGATGCACGGATAGTGCACCTGGGGCCGCAGGCCGGGCACAGAGAACACATGGACATCGCCCAGGTTGGTCAGACAGGCCAGGCAGGTCTCGGCGTAGTCCTCGCAGGCCACGCTGGTGAACGTGGCCAGCGCCACCTTGCGCACACGGCAGCCTTCGTGGGCTGTCAACTTGAACTTGGTCTTGGCACTCACCTTGGGCAGAGTGAATACCTGGCGGTAGAAGGCAAATGAGCAGCGACCGGCCTTGCCACAATTCCAAGACCCTGCCCGCCCACCATCTCAGGCCACCTGCCACTCACTCAGGCTTCTACCCAAGCAGCTCAGGACCTTCCAACTTCCAAGCACAATGCCAGTTCTGCCCCTGCCACCACCCCCACACTTCCTATCCCCGTCACTCACAAGCTTCCCGGAAACTTCCAGGACCCCTCCTTCCTACAGCCAGTGAACTTTACAGAGTGCCCAGGCATACACCCCCACCCATGTGTCCGTTAGACATGGCCAGGGGGCGTCTCAGCAGGCTCAGAACCCTCAGCAACAACTGCAGGGTAGGGGTCTCTGGTCAGTGATGTGGGACTGCAGGGGGGGGGGGAACCTCAGTGGGGAGGGGCAGACAAAGGGGGTGGTGACACGGGGATCTTGGGAGCCCACCTTGAACTGCTCCTCAGATGCGATGAGCACAGCGTGACCACCCTGCATGTCAGGTGCCTGGGCCAGGTCCCGGGAGGCCTCGTAGGGCTCCGGCAGGGGGCGGCCACGCCCGTCCAGCACTGCGATGGCCACCACAGGGGCGCGGTGCATCAGTTGCACCTCCTTGCCCAGCACAGCCTCCACTGCCCGCTCGGGCCGCTTCTCGCTGCCGGCTGTTGCCGTCGGCACCTCCAGGGCGTAGGCAAACACGGAGCCCGAGTTGGTGCCGGCCCACAGCGTGGGGCCATGGTGGACAGCTGCAGGGGTAGGCTCATGAGGGGCCGCAGGGACAAGAGCCTGCCGCCCCGTCACCCACTCACTCCTCAAGAGGACCCTGTTCATCTCCCCTCCTAACTTGAGGCTCAGACACAAGGTGGCCTCGTCCCTGCCTCCATCCCCCTATATCCAGGGTGCCTCGGACACCACCTCTCTCCATACTGACACCCAGCCTTCTGCCAGCACCACCAGGACACTTCCCAGGGTGCCCAACAAGCCCCTCCAATCCCACCTGCCCCAAATGGATGAGGCCCTCCCACCCCCAAGTCCCCACCCCTCCCTCCCTCAGCCACAGTACACAGACCTCCTCAGACCCTCACTCCTACACCCACCACCCCTCGGTGGCACTGCCCGACAGACGGGCTCTGAGCTCTGCTCCCCAAGGAGGATGCCCATGGTGTCTCTGCCCGAGCAAGCCCATGGTCCAGACCTGCTGCTCCCTCCCTGCTGGCCTTCAGCTTGCCAAGGGGCAGGAGGGAACTGGGGGTTAAAATGAGGCAGCGGCCAGGTCCGAGGCACAAAGAGGAAGGAGGCTGGAGTCTCCCGCTGCCAGTCATGCACCTGGCGGCATCACCAAGAACAGAGCCCAGGCTGCGCCCCCAGCATCCGAAGTGTGAAAGGGTGCGCTGTGGGGAACAGGGCTCCTCAGGGCAGGACATGATCGGGGTAGTAGTCATCAGCAGAGGACAAGTCCCTGAGTGCTGGCAAGGAGGCCCCACACAGGAAACCTGCCCTCCCCTGCTGGGTCAGAGACCATGGACTGTGGCAGCCGGACCCAGATATGGGGGAGCGACCAGACAAACCTCCTCAACAAACACTACACAGGGGGCTCCCTTCAGACTCTGACACCAGGACGCGCCCGCACTGGGTCCGATTGGGATACCCAGCCCAGCGTCCCTCACAAGACGTCCCTGAAGTGATTAGGATGTGCCTGTGAGGAGCCCTGGTGATTACACGATGCGGGGCTAACTGCTGGGCCAGCTGTTCAAAACCACCAGCCACCCTGTGGGAAACCAATGGGCTTTCTACTCCTTTAAACCATTACCATCTCACAGGACACTGGGGCAGCTCTGCCCTGTCCTGCAGGGTCGCTACAAGTCCGGCATCCACTCAGCGGCAGTGAGTCTGGCCTGTCCTGAGGCCTTGTCTGCAGTGTGAGCGGCGCGTGGGGCCAGGACACCCCTGCTGGACACAGGTGTTGACAGCAGGTCACAGGAGTGAGGGGCAGGGCAGCCTGGCAGAAAGCTGCTGGCCTGAGGGGAGAGGGCCTATAGCCCTCAACTCTGTGCACCTGCGACTCTCCATTGTAAGCCACTCATAGTCAACCGATAAACACGCGCCTGGTGCTTCCTGCCAGAGCCCCGCCTTCTGCGCTGATCCACAGGGGTCCTTCCACACCAAGGCACCCACTGCAGGCACTGCACTGGCCGAGGCCCGACCTGCCCTCCCAGAGCACTCACCAACTCCTTCCTTAGCTCCAAAGAAGCTACAGCCCTGCCCCACCAGCCCCCAGCCCAGCCTCACCGTCCCGGAGGAACGTGTCAGCAAAGTAGAGGCAGCGCACCACCCCAGAAAGGGAGTCGTCGGCCGAGCGGGGCTCAATGCGGCGCTGCACGGGCGCCACCTCCAAGTCGTGGGGGCAGGCCTGCTCTGCCAGCTGTGCGTTGGCCTCCTGCAACTGGGGGGGCGGGGGAGGAGGCAGGCAGCAGGGCCTGAGCACCACCTTCCTGCCCCACCCCCACCCCTCTCTGGCACCCAGCACGGTCAATTTCATTGCCCTCCTCAGCCCCCTTCTCTCGGCCGAGGGCCTGGGCTGCTGCTGGGTGACGAACCACACCAGGTGAGCCAGGCCTCGTTCGCAGCACCCGCAAAAGACGTGCCATCTGATGGCCTCCGCCCGCCTGGGCTGCTCACCTTGCTGTTGGCGTTCATGACCCGCTTCTTGCCGGAGACCCGGCTCTTCCGAATGCGCCGGAAAGACTGCCGCAGCGACTTCTTGAGGGACTTCACCCTCGAGAGGGGCCCCTCCATGGCCAGAGAGTCGTTGGGGTGAAGGGTGCACCTGGAGTCACGGGAGCCAGTCAGGAGGAGGCTGGGTGGAAGGGCCCCTTTACCAGTGGCTCTCAACCTTCCGGATGCCACGACAGTGGCTCATGTGGTGGGGACCCTCAGCCATAAAATGATTTTTGTTGCCACTTCATCACTGTCATTTTGCTACTGTTATGAATTTGGCAACCCCTGTGAAAAGGTCATTTGACACCCCCAGGGGTCACGACCCACAGGTTGAGAACCACTGCCCTATACAGAAGCCAGGCCCTCTGCCTCTTTGCTGACTCAGCAGTTAGACACACCACTCTGAGCTCTCGACTCACAGCGACCCTACAGCACAGGGCAGAACCGCGCCTAAGCGCCTTTCTGACACACACCCCCCCCCAAACTTTTTATGGGAGTAGAAAGCCGCCTCTCTCCTACAGCGCCATTACTGGTTTCAAACTGCTGACCTCGTAGTCAGCAGCCAAACTGACAACCTACCCCACCACCTGGGCTCCTGTCCCTGTTAGCACTGCCTCTGAAATGCTTCTCCGTGTTCTTTGGAGGCAGCCTGGGGGTTATGAGGCTCAGCCTCCTCCTCCCTTCAGGGGCCCAGGGGACCCTCTCACCACACCTGGCCAGCACAGGGCTCTTGCACTGGTAGTCAAAGAGACCAAAGCCGTGGCTGGTGCCAAAGGCCACGAGGCCCCACTCTGTGTGCAGCGTGACGGCGGTGACGGCAGCGGGCGGCAAGCACTGCACCAGCACGAGGGGCTGGAAGCCGACAGGCCAGGACAGCGGCCCCGTGCTGGGGCCCAGCCGGTCGTGGCCCTTCCACGTGAATCCCTCTCGGTCCTGGAGGAGATCCACGCTGGCCACACTGAGCGCCCGCTCAGCCGGCATGTCACTCAGCTCCAGCACCAGCACCTGGGCAGTGGAGGAGGGAGCGGTCAGTCCACAGCTGCCAGGTGGGCCCAGGGTTACCTCCAGTTCACCAGGTAAGTCAGCACTTACACCAGAGCCCAGGCTGAGCTCCCAGGGCCCCCAGGATCTGCCCTCCCAGCTTCTCCTTGGGAACCCCATGTGAGCGAGGGCCAGGGCCCAGCCGTGAGCAGGGCCTGCTGCCAGGCATATGCAGCTGACAGAGCTGCATCTGGATTGCCAACAGTGCTCATCCAGATGGGCCCACCTCCTATCCTCACTCCTCTACTGCTCCAAAGAGCCTCCCTGGGGAGCCCTGGTCCTGGGACGCCCCTCTGTCCCACCTGGCCTGCAGTGCCAGCCACCACCATCTGGGCGGTGTACTTGCAGAGCGCCACCTTCTGCACGCCGAGCCGGGGGTCGTCGCTGTAGGGGTCGAAGCAGCCCACCTGGGGGAGGAGGGAGTGAGTGAGGTGGACGGCGAGCCAGAGCGGCTCTGCAGGCTGGTGGGAGAGGTACGGACCTTTCGAAAGGGCGGCCAGTCGTCTTCGGCAGCCTGGCCCAGGCTGTCAGCGTGCTCAAAGTCCGTCTGGAATAGACCAGCTGTGCCCAGCTTGTAGAGGGGCTGCAGCGCCACACCGGAGGCATCCCAGAACCGCACAGTGCCATCCTCATGGCTGGGGGCAAGGGGGCGTCAGGGCCATGAGAGTTCTCACGGAGTGTGCGCGTGTGAAGACACGTGCATACATACACGCTATATACACAGAACCCACGATATGCCAGGCCTTGAGCCTAGTCAGCAGGGTAGGAAGGCAGGGATAAGTGGGCATGGAGTGCCCTCTTTAAGGGCACAGGGCTGAGCTAGTCACAAAGCAAAGAGCCAGCCTCCTAGGATGGGACAATGGGGCATGAGGCCAGACTGTGGACTAAGCAGAAAGACAGTTGGTGAGGGGTGGCAGGAGGAGGAAAAGACCAATCTAGGGGGCAACCCTGACACAGGGGGATCACTAGACACTGGTAGGGATTGAGACCAGGGCATGGGATGGGGCCTGAATCTTTGGGACTGGTTGGGACACCACCCCATCTAGCAGCTTGTGCTGGGGAGGGAATCCAGGAGCCCAGAGGCTGGAGGGTCCCAGCAGGGGCCAGGCAGAAAACCTGGGCCAGAGTCCCCGGGCACGTCAGCACCCGCCAGGCCCTCTGGAGCCTGCTCTGAAGAGCTCAGCGTGGGTCAGAGTAGATTTTCCGGTCCCAGACAGGCAAGGTAGGTGGAGCCCTGGGACCTGGCAGAGCGCAGTTCCAGGTCAAAAGGCAGGGTGGGGCGGGCCGTGGACTAGGGTCTTGGGAGCCTTTCCCGCATGGTGCAGTGGGGAGTGACTTGGTCCTACAAGGCTGGGCTGAGTCACCCACACATGAGTAGCGGGGACACGTCCACATACACGCATACACAGACACAGGTCTGCCCTACCCGGTCAGCAGCAGCCCATGTTGTAATGGCTCCTGGGCCAGGTTCCGGCCCCCAGTAATGGGCCAGCTCTAGGAGAGGGAGGGAGAGGGCTGAGTGAGCTCAAGGTGGGGAAAAATGCTTTCTCCCCAGACACTGTCAGCGTTCCCCACTGACAGCTGCCTCATGCCCACTCCAGGCCTGGCTGATAGTGCCACTGCTGGGACAACGCCCCCCCCACCTGCCCAGCAGGTTGCCTGGGGCACACACTGAAGCACTGGAGGCGGGCTGGGGGCTCTGCTTCTCGCCCGCGCTCACGAGACGGGCCCACAGCTTGGCAGGGACGTTGGCAACATGGGCGGAGCAGGTGATGGCAGATGAGTGCAGCGGGGCCAGGTATGGGGCGGGCAGGGCTGGCCAGCCGGGGGTCTGCAGGTCCAGCACCACCAGCTCCTCCTCCAGCAGCACAGCCAGAGCCTGGGGGTCGTCGAAGTCTGTGGAGCAGGCGGCAGGGTGAGCCCACAGTGGCCAGGCGGGCAGGCAGGCGAGCACCGGGCAGGGGCAGAGGGCACTCACCGTCCTTGGGCTGCATGCTGTGCACCGTGAAGAAGTCAATGACGCGGGACGTGAAGTCCAGAGTCACCAGGGTCTCAGCCTGCAGCACGCTCACGCAGTGGCGGTCTCCATAGCTGGCCCGCGGCATACCACCGCTGAAGATGAGAAATCGGCCCCTGCACAGGGCGGCGGCTATAAGCACATGCTGCCCACCTGAGCCCCCCAACCCCCCACTCCTTCAACCTGCCCAGAGCGCCCCTCCCCCCAGCTCCTTCAACCTGCCCAGAGCCCCCCACCCACCTACTCCTTCAACCTGCCCAGAGCACCCCCCCCCCCCGCTCCTTCAACCTGCCCAGAGCTCCCCCCCACCCCCACCCCGCTCCTTCAACCTGCCCAGAGCGCTCCCCCGCCCCACCCACTCCTTCAACCTTCCAGAGCTCCCCCCACCACCACCCAGGCCTGCTCCTTCAACCTACCCTGACCTGCAGTTTCTCCAAAGAATCTTGTTGATGGCTTTGCAGGGGAAGGGACCTGGGGGTGGGACAGAGCATCAGGCCCACCTGAACCCATCTCTCACTGCAGCTCACAGCCCCACAGCTGAGTCTGAACACTGCACCCCTGCCTAAAACATTGCAGGGAGTCCCAGCTCTCAGCCCTGACCGTTGGGGAGGTGGGCGAATCTCATCTTCCACAAGTCCTCCTCAGTAGAGACCTGACGGCCTGGCTTGGAGTGCCATGTCAGACCCCTGCCTCCGGAACCATCTGCTCCCATGCCAGGAGGTCCCGGGCACTCACCGTAGGGCGTTGTGGCCTCCGTGGGCTGCAGCACCAGGGAGCTGCCTGAGCCCACAGTCCAAACGGCGTAGCTGCCATCACTGTGGGAGCTGACGACAGTGCCTCCGCTGCGCTCCCAGCACAGGCTCTCCAGCTGCTGTGGGGCAGCCAGGCAAGGGGTGAGCGGGGCGCAGGGGGTAACGGTGCAGGGCATGACCAGTGCACCCACCACCTACCTGGTTGCCCAGGAAGACCCGATCCACGCAGCGGGCAGCCTGGCTCCAGATGACCAGCAAGCCCCGGCTGTAGCCAATGAGGATCTTGCTGGGGTCGTGCAAGTGGCCCTGGAGAGACTCCACGGGGCCCAGTGCCTTCCCGCATCGGTAGTCATCCGGAAGGCTGCAGATGGGACTCAGTGAGGCTGGAAGGCACATCCCCGCTGCAGAGCCACTGGGGTCAGGCACCACCACCTCTCACCTTCGCAGGATCTCATCCGGGCCCAGGGTCTGGCCCTCCAGCAGCGTCAGTGTGCCCACGTCCAGGAAGAAGACACTGCCGCCCTCGGTGCCCAATGCTGCTCTGGCACCATCAGCTACCAGCAGGACCACAGTGACCCGGGAGAGGCTGGGCAGGGAGCTGTGGGGGGAAGGTTAAGGTTGCTAGGAAGGTGCTGGGGCCCTGGGCTGCCACTGCCAGCTCCCAGCGGGCCCCTCTGCACCCGGGCATCTAATTATGGAATGGGCCAGTGGATGGGCAGGCAATGGGGGCAGCTCTGCACATCCTAATTAACCTGCTCAATTATTCATCAGGACATCTCAGAGAGAGGAGTAAAAATAGGTACCCCAGGTCTGGGAGGTGGGTGGCTACTCAGTTCCTTCCACCCACCAGAGACTGGTCCACTATCCTGGGGCTTTCCATCACCTGCCCTCGGGACGGACATCCCAACCCCACTTCTCTGGGAGGCCAAAGGGCAAACCAAGCAGCGGGCAGGTGTGTGTGAAAGTCCAGCCCCTTCCAGGCCCTGCTGTGATGGGGCCAACAAGGCTCAAGGAGAGGAGGCACCACATCCCCAGCTGTGCCCACTACTGGGGGCACCCCCACCTCATATCATCTCTTGTCTCACACCCACCCATGATGGTCTTTGCTTCCACCCCAACTAAAGGCACTTGAGGGCCCTCGCTGTCAGGTCTGCACAGCCCTACCCCAGCCTGCTTACAAACCCCCAGGCCCCCCAGCATCCCAGGGACCCAGCACTAGGCAGTCCTGCTCGGCTGAGTTTGTGCGCCCCGGCACCCAGCCTGTGTCCCACTGCTTGTGGCAGTCCGAGGCTCCAGCAAGCACTGCTGTGTGCACCTGGCACCTCCCCTCCAGACGGGGGGGGGGGGGGTGTGGAGGCAGCGTCCACTAGCACTGCCAGAGCACCTGGCCAGAGCCTGGGCAGCCCCGACACAACCTTCCCAAACCTGCAGCCCAGCCCTCATGGGTCTAAGCGTGCCACCATGAGTAGGAGGCCCCAGTACCTGGCACTGTCAAAGCCGGGGCGGCTGGGGGGCTGGAAGCTAAGTGTTTCTTCCAAGTGGGCGCAGCCACCGCAAGAGACAAGCTCCCAGAGGTGCAGGCTGTTGTCATCCAGGAGGGTCAGCAGACGGCCCTGGCAATAATAGAGAGCAAGATGGGGACTGGCCTGGCAGGGAGGGCACAGGGGCCTGGGAGAGGGTTATGGGAGGGGCGGGCAGCTTACCTGGCCAGGCAAGAAGTGCATCTGGGTGACAGTGGCTGCATCCTGGTGCAAACCTGTGAACTCCACACCGGGTGCGCCATAGCTGAGGACAGCCAGTCAAGGGCAGACTCGAGCAGACACCTGTCATCCAGCACCCGCCCCCTCCAGGACATTCCAGCCCCAGGGGGCAATGGTGAAAACCCACCAGCTCCTGCAAGCTGGCACTCCGCACCTGTCAAGTAGGCAGTGAGCCCCCCGCCTCAGGTCTGGTGTTTCAAGCAAGCGAGAATGAAAACATGCCTGGTACGCTCGGCCCAGGTCCGGGGCATGGCTGGAGGGCCCACTCTCGGCCTCGGAACACGTGTATGCACCTGTGCACGCACAAGCCCACAAGCCAGGCCCGCAGATCTGGCCAGAAGCACCTGGTCAGGACGGCACCAATGGAGGCTAGGAAGCTGAATGCCCTGGCCAGAGCGAGCGAGCGGGTTTGGGGGCACAGAGAGGGGCCAGGGAGTCTCTTCCCATAGCTTCAGGCCAAACTGCAGCTGTGGGCAAGGAAACCGCTGAGAGGAAGGCCCTGGCCTACCCATTTTACAGACGTGCACACAGAGCCTTGGAGGCCAGTGGCCAGCCCAAGGAGTTGGGTGTCAGACCCAGTGTCCTGGCAACTCTGAGGACTATGCTGGGCTAGGAGGCCTGAGGGGCCCTCGGGGTGGGGGAGGGGAGGGGTCAGTGAGGCCTAATGTTGCCCCGGCAACAGCCAAGGACGGTTGCTTGGGTTCCCTGCAGGAGCCTGGCAAGGCACACAGAGGAGGGGACAAAAGAGGGGGCAGGAGCAGCTGGGCAGGGGCCAGGGTTGCCAAGGAGACGTGGCTAGCCTTGTGGGGGGAGGGGTAGCTACAGTGACCAGGGCCGGTGCTCTCCCGCCTCAGTTTCCCCAAGCCAGGGGCCTGGCTTGGGGGCTCTGGGAAAGGAAGGCAAGGAAGGAGAGGGCTCTTGTTGCCTCCTTGAGGCAGCTTCTTGTCTGCATGTCAGGTTCTTTGTGACTTATGGAGCCCCATGAGGGAAGGCAGCCCTGAGAGCCCACAGCCAGGCAGCCCTGAGAGCCTGCTGTGGAGAGCCCACAGCCAGGGGGAGAAACCTTGGCCAGGTAATGGGTTGGGGTGGGGTGCCGGAGGACAGCAGCCAGCTAACAGGCAGTAAGGTGCAACCAGGCCTCCTCTAGCCCACAAGGAGCCTCAGGGCCCATCAGAAGGTCAGCCCACCTACCCTACTAGCCACAGTAGCCAAGAGGCTCAAGGGCCAGGCCACACACCCATTCTGGCACAGCCAGCACCTTAGCCCCACCCCTTCCCAGGTCCTGACTCACTCTCCACCAACCTGAGTCCCCAAGGAGGATACTAGTCCCAGAGGGGCACAGACAGAGGAGGGCGCCTGCCTGAGGGGCTGCACATCAAACAGTGGGTGGGATTTTCAGAGGCAGGCTAGAAGGCACTCAGCTGCAAACTGCCCCCCCCCACCCCCCCCGCCACTGCTTGCAGGAAAAATGCCTGCTTTGTGCAGCTCACACGGCCCAATTGTGCAGCCACCAGGGCCCAGGTGGGGCCACACTGTGCTCTCCGCGCCCCGCCTGGCACTGCCCCCAGCCCTCTGTTGAACACACGCATGCCCATTTGCACCCCAAGGTGCCTGCCCGCTGTGAACACCACCAGCTCCTAGCCCCCAGCTGCCCAGACAGAGTGGCTGTGGATGGCAGGGTCACTTAGGAAGACACGAGGCAAGGACGCCACCCCAGCCCCGAATGAAAGCACCCTTACAGGCTCAAAGGCTGTGCCAGGCCCCCACATGGTGAGCCCAGGTGCCAGGCGGAGTCCACCACCCCCTTCCTCCAAGTTCCCTAGAGAGCCAGCCTAGAGGCGGCGCAGGCCCAGCCACTGGCAGCAGGCTCTGTGGCCCATTACTGCAAAGGATACATCTTCACAGCTCCGGACCTGGTCCCGATGGCCATGATGCGCAGCTCTGGGTCGAAGGCCAGGGCACTGGGCTGGTTAGGGAACCCATGCTCCACAGTCTGTGGGAAGGGAACTCATTGGAGCACACTCGGGCACCCTGACAGCCAGGCTGCACCATTCTCTGGGCGGACCACACCACTCTTCACAAGGCGGCGGCCAGCACCAGGGACACCGGCTCTCTGTGCACAGCTGGCCCTCTGCCTGCCCTCAGAGTGTGGGCCTGAGCCCCTGCCCCTCCCCCAGCATCTCTGATTCCACTGTGCAAAGGTGCCGGTAACATGCTCCAGAGGGGCCGGCACCAAAGAGGAGGCCTGCCCCCACAGGCTGGGGCTTCTCAGTACCCCCAGGGAGAAGTCATGCTCTCCAGCATCCCACTTAAGAAATCCAGGCAGCACCCCAAACACAGGACCCATATGGAATTGACAGGTCAAGTGCCAACACCATGGTCAGCTTAGTTCTGAATTCGCATAGTGAGCTACTGCCCTCTACACCTGCCTCCCCAGGCCCAGAGACCAAGAGACTAAGCCCACAGAGACGCAGGTTACAGTGAAACCCACTCCCACACTTTGGTTCCTCACCCTGGAAACCAGACACCCCACTTCCTACCCTCCATCAGTGTTGGAAAGTCTTGGAGGACTGCCCGCTGGTCTAGCACAGTTCACAAAGACCACGCTCGACACCCCACCTTGGTGAGTCCAGAGTGGGGTCTTGAACGCTCGCCCCTGAGATGCGACGCTGGAGAAGTAAAGAGAGCAAGCTCCTCTGCCAGAGAGAGAAGAGCCAGATGCTGTCCTGCAACCACTGCGGACCACCCCGGGCAGGAAAACGAAGAAAAGAATTCAAATTCACAAAAAACGCCCAGACTTGTTGGTGGTAGACTGGTGGGAGCCTGCAGACTATGGCTTTAGTGGAGTGGGACGCCTTACAGGCCTCTAACATGAACAGCAGCACACGTGAGGAACGTGCTCTTCACATAAGCGACCGAGTCAGACCCCAAGGGCAGCATCTGGCCCAAACCAAGCCCAGAGGATGGGGGGAAGAAGTGGGGAAGAAAGATGATGAGAAATGGGGTCCTGCTGTCACACCGGAGGAATGGCAGCTCATGTCACAAAGCAAACTGCCTATCAATTGTTTCACGAAAACTCATTTTTCATCTAAACCACAATTTAAATTTTTTTTTAAAAATTGGTGGTGGGATTGTGCGAAAGTCAGGGAGTAGCTCCGAAGATGCCACCCACCACAGCAGAGACCAGTTGCAGGAGGTCCGGCCCCTTCCCACCAAGCTCTGCGTGCTCCTTCACCTGGGCCCTCCTCCCCAGGGGTGCCTACCCGGGCCCCTCAGGCCTGTGCTGACACTACTTGAGGGGCCACACTGCCAGAAAGGCACACACATTTCCCCAGACACTTGCCCCCCCCCCACCTCCCTCGGCCAGGCCAGAACTCTCTGGGCCCTTGGATGAGTCGCAGCATGCTCTGTTTCCCCATGTGGGCAGCAGGGGCAGGCAGGGAGTCCACCTGAGGAAAAAGCTGCCCACTGAGCGGGGGGTGGCATCCCTTCCCCAACAGCACTGACTTTGGGTGGAGCCCACAGGACACATGGCAACTGTTCAGGGTTATGAGCCACCGGCCCGCACGCTCACATGCCAACCCACCTTCACCCCATCGAGCGTCCCACACCGCGCATTCCTCCAACCTGACCAGATCCCAGCACCCTCTATGCTCCCACTGCAGTCTGCTCTCCACACAGAAGCCAGAGGGACCCTGTGAAAACCTAGCTCCAATCTCCTGCCCCCTTCCGCTAGGCCCACCGGGACTCCCACTGCTCTCAGACTGAGCCAGCGTCCTCAGCCTCCCACGCTCCCCTCGGGGCAGGCTTTGGCCATGGGGCTGCCAGGACCGTGCTCCCCTGCACCCCACCAGAACTCCTCACGGAGAACTCCTTCCCAGCACTCAGGTCAACAGCTCGAGAGGCAAGTCCTCAGCGATGCCTCCGGAAGGCAGCCCCGCCCTCACAGTGACCTCCGTCCATCACTCCCCACCTTCACCTGCTGTATTCTCATAGAGTCGGTGGGCCACAGTCCAACTTGTCACCATACAACACCAGGGCTCCGCGTACACAAGCCAAGCCCAAGCCCACTACTGCTGACTGGACGCGGCCTCACAGAGACCCAAGAAGGTTTTTCCAAAGGCTGTCGATCTCTATGGGAGCAGACAGCCACCTTGCTCCCAAGGAGCGGCTGCTGGGTTTGAATCACTGTGTGTTCCCTCGTGCAGCGCTCACCCACCAGCTTTTGTTAAGCGGACGCACAATGGCCACCCGAAAGCACATAGTGAAGCAGAACAGGGACTGGAACTCAAGACTGAGAGTCCAAAGCCCACCCCCGCCCCTGACCAGTCCCCCAACCTGGGAGCCAGGGTCGCCTCCCTGGCGATGATCACCTGCCATCTTCTTTGTTGACCCAGCCCCTTCCGCAAGTATGCCTCCTTCCCACCACTGCTGCCCACTTCTGTCCAGGCTCACCCTCCTCAGCAGGGAGCACTCCCTTTCTGCCAAGTCAGGGCCAGCAGGAGGAGGTAAGCCTCCCCATTTGTCACAGGTCCCTAGTCACACTCCACCTCACGGGCTAAGGAAGTCACACCCTGTCCCCCATTCTTCTCGCACTTCTTAGGACTCACCCTCATAGCCACCTGGGCACAAGGTGAGACATCTGAGAGTCCTCCCAAGCCCCCCCTCTCGGGTCCCTGGCAAGTTCTCAGCTACCAAGTCGGAGGATCCCCAAAACCTCTTCCCCTGCCCCCAACACACACACACACACACACACACACACACACACACACACCACGGTCACCTCGGCCCTCACAGAAAACCCATGCTCACCCTGGGACAGGCCAAGCACCTCGGCCTCTTAAGTCCAGCCCCCTAAAGCTTCCTCCAGGGCCAAGTCTCCTCCTGGTGGCCCAGGGCACCTGGCACCAGCTCAGAGGCACAGCACTCCTCCAAAATCCCTGCCACTCAAGACTGATGTCAAGTCTGACAGACAAAGAGAAGCCAGGAAATAAATCCGGCCCACTCTGGGGCTGAACCTCAACCTTCTCACCTGTAAAACAGGGGCAACAATTCCACTCTCCAAGTGCGATCAGAACTCACGTTCCCAAGAGGGGTTCACGGGCAGCAAGTGAGAGAGAGGGCAGGCATGCTACCGCACATTGGTGCATGGGGAAGGTGGGCTGAAGGAAGCCCCTTTCCCACTGCCCCTTCGGGCCACCCAGGGAACGGAAGGAAGCAGCAGCCCTCACCACCACCTCCTCCTTGGCTCCAAGTGTTAGTAGACGGCCAGCCCGTGCGAGGCGGCGAGCCAGAGCCCACAGCGGGGCAGGAGGGATGCCCTTTCACAGCAAAAGAAACTGAGGCCCCGAAGGTGAAGCGCCGCAGGGTCCCCGGGCCACCGCTCCCCAGGACTCTGAGCAGGGCAGGCCCTGGGCTGGCGGTGGGAGGAGGAGGAGGAGGAGAGCGGAACCTGGAAGGGATTTCCCAGCCCCACCCCCACGTCTGCTCCCACTCCCAGTTCTCCCCGCCCCGCCAGGGTGCGAAAGCAACACCACCCCGGGCCCGGAGCGCCCCGAAGCTGGACGAGGGCCCCGGGGAACGAGCGACGGGGTGGGGGCTGGAGGCGGGGTGAGTGTGCCCGCGCCCCGGCACAGACAGACGGGCAGGGACTCGGAGGTGCAGAGATAGAGCGGGGAGCGAGGGGCAGAGGGATGGGGTTAGACCGGGCAAGGGAAGCGGCGACACTGGGCAGCCTGACGGCCGCAGACAGGCCCGGACACTGAGGAGCGGCGGAGCCCCGCAGCCGGAGCCCGCCGAGGGTGGGGGGCGAGCGCGGGGCCGGGGGCGCCCCCGCCCCTCCCCGCCCCGTCGGCGCCCCCTCCGCCGCCCCCGGCCCAGCACCTTGTGGAAGGCGAAGAGCTCCTGTTTGAGCTTCTCGCGCTGCGGGTCGGCGCCCTGCCGCCGGAACCGAAACTTCATCATCTTGGCCCGGGCCCGCCGCCCGCAGGATGCGCCGCGCGGCCCCGCCGGTCTTGAGGGCGGGCGGGGCGCGGCCCGGGGCCGGAGGCGGGGTCTGCGTGAGGCGGGCCGCATCGACGGACGCGCCGCCCGGCCAATGGACGCGGCCGCCTGCGGTCGTCCCGCCCCCCCGGTCAGACAATGGGGCTGCCGGACGTGCCGCCGGGCGTGCGCCGTGGCGCGTGGCCTGCCGGGAGTTGTAGTCCGCGAGCTCGGGCGCGCGCGTGCCGTCTGTGAACGCAGGCTAGAAAGTGCGGGAGTATCGGAGGGGGGGTCGGGGGGGGAGCTTGAAGGAGACAGATGTTTTCCCCGCTTCAGCGAGCGAGAGACGCCCAAGTCTAAGTAATGGGGCGCCGATGAGCCAGGAGAGCTCTGAGCAGGGCAGCTCACTGGCCCCTCCGAGCCTCAGTTTCTCTGTTTACATCATGAATCGACCATTGCCCGGAGGCTGGCCTTGTTTTTGTGCCACTAGTTTCGTGGGAGTGCAGTTTGATTTCCTGTGTGCCGAGCACCTCTGCCGCAATGCTCTTGCAGGAGCTTGTGCTCCGAGGGAAAGGTTCTCAAGTCCCAACCCCTGGGGGACTCCTATGCAGCCTTCAGGGCCCAACCCGAAAGGCTCTGTGTAACTGCACGGTGTAATCAGGAGCGGCATCAGCCACAGAGAGGCAAAGACCCCGCGGGGGAAGGCAGGCGGCCCTTCTGCAGAGGTGGAGTCTAGGATAGATGGCCCTGTCACCACCGGGCTTTCATAGACTGGGGAAGGGCCTCCAGGCGGCTGGGAACCGTATATAAACAAGCTGCCCGCCGCCCCCACTCTGAGAGCCACTTGCGGCCCTTTTCTCTCCGGCACAATGGCCTGGGGGCTGGGTCTTTCCTTCCGGCCTGGGGATTGGCTGCTCTGGAACCAGGGCTGTCCAAGATCCGAGCTCCCAGAAGCTTAGGTGAAGCAGGTGGGCCAGGCCGGGAACCCATCAGGCTGACATCTGACCCCTACACAGCTGCATGGACACCCAGTTCCATCCGCCCTTCCCCGGGGCCGGGCTGGCTGGCTGCGTGGAAGCGCAGCAGGGAAAGGAGAGATGCTAATTAGAAGCGCCTCCTGTGTGCCAAGCGCTATTCAAAGCTCTTTCCTAATTTCAGCTGATTCTTGAAGGGGTCACCGTACTTCATTGCCTGTCTTATTGATCCAGATGGGCACAGGCAAAGGGTTTTTTAAGCTGTGAGCAGAGCCGACGAGACTGAGAAGGATCAGACCCCTTCAGCGCTGAATATACACAGACTGACGAGGTCTGAGCTCCAGTCTCTTCTTCCAAACGAGGCAAAATGACTGCCTGCCTGCTTACCAGGCTGCGTGTTTTGCGCAGGACCTGGTGCGAGAGGTGTGAGGGAGGTGCTAAGGAGCCCTGGTGGTGTATTGGCTATGTGTTGGGCTGCGATCTACGAGGTCAGCTGCTCCAAGGAAGTAAGATGATGCATTCTACTCCCATAAAGAGTTCCGGTCTCAGAAACCCACTCTGGGCAGTTCTATTAGAGTCTCCATGAGAAGGAATCAGCTCTATGCTAGTGAACTTGGTTTGAAGGGAGTTGCTACAAGAAGCCCCGGTATCATAGTGGGTCACCAGTTGTGCTTGCTAACAGCAAAGTCAGCTGTTTGAACCCACCAACCGCTTCATGGGAGGAAGAGGAGGCTTTCTGCTTCTATAGCTATTTACAGCCTAGGAGACCCAATGGGGTTATCGGGAGTATGGAGGGGCGGTGTTGAGGGAGACATGTCTTCCCCACTTCAGCAAGCGACTCCAAAACCCAAGTAATGAGGCGCTGATGTCCTGAAAGCCAGGAGAATTCTGAGTGGGGCAACTCACTGGCCCCTCCAAGCCTTGGACCGACCATTGTCCGGATGCTGGCGGAGTTTGTGTGCCACCAATTTCGTGGGACTGCAGTTTGTACCCCAGTGTGCCGGAGCCCATAGGCTCACTGCGAATCAGAATCAACAGTGAGGGAGTTGCCAGTTCAAATCTAGACCTTGCCCTTTAGAAGCTGTGAGACCGACAGCAATTTACTTCAGCTCTCTGTGCCTCAGTTTCCTCATCTGTAAAATGGCAGTCATCCAAGTCCCTAACTCGGAGTGTTTTGTGAAGAGTGAATGCAGACCTTGCGAAGCCTAAAGGATATGCCAGGCACCCAGGAGGAGCTTGTAAGTGTTAGCTATTATCATCATGGCCCTTGTTAATTGCAACTTGAGCACTTCCCCTCCATTAAAGAAGACAAGTCCCTGCCCTTCCTCTGTGTGCATCTCCATTTATCTTTGATATGGGCTCTAGGCATCAGGCATTACACAGCCAAAGCCCCTTACCACCTCTAGGTCTGACCAGGACCTGAGGGAAGACCATGGCCACTCACTGTGGGGACTTGCAGGGACTGTGGGAGCCAGGGAGAGCCAGGGTAGGGGTCCTGAGTTAAATAAAGCTGGGCTGTGATGGGTGAGTTTCCCAGGCAGAGAGGAATAAGGGACAGGCAGGAAAGAATGCTGTGGCAAGCAGAGGTCCTCAGATGGTCAGGAGACCCTCAATGCTTGCCAGCAGTGCAGATTTCAGGCCTCCAGATGTGGATTTCACAAGGACTGGGTGGGCATGCTGAGGAAAACGGAGGCTTGAACACAAATGGCTTGGCCCTTGCACACAGCTAGGCAGGACTCAGGGCTGGCGATAGGGAGGGGGCCATCTCCCCAGGCTGGTTTGACCCCTCCCTGACAAGCCCAGACAACCTAGGTCTGTGATTACCAGGGCGGCCGAAGAGGACAGGGCCAGCCAGCGAGCCGTGTCCTTCTGCGGGGACTGCTGTGTGCAGGCCCTGGCTCACAGCAGGGAAGTGTAAGAGAAGCCCAGGCAGGGTCCTCAGGCATTCCAGGTGCCCCCACACTCATCCTGAGGGTGGGAGGGTGTCAGGAGGGTACCTGGTTAGTAGATCTGAAGGAGGAGCTGTTCCTCCCTCCTCAACCTCCCAGCACCAAGTCATCCAGAGGCCAGGGAGAGGCTGCTGCCTTCTGGCATTTCCTGGGTGGGGCAGCCTCTCCCACACTCTGTAGCTGGAACGGAGCTCTGGGGAGGGACCCTCGTGTCTGCGTTCAAATCTCAAGCTTTCCCCTTGCTACAGGGGTCACCTGGGCTAAGTCACTGGGCCCCACTTCCTCATCTGTAGCCTGTGTTGTTAGAAGGCCGTCTGACTCCGCTCCATCCTCAGCACTCATCGCTCACCACAATGTTTGAGATACGGTGATGATTCGAATTAGGAGTTGAACAGGAGGCCTCAAAGGGTCTATACCTAATAAACCTAGTTATTTAGTAACCTGGTAAACTTAATGAAACAGCCACATGGGCTACCTCCCCTTTCTTCAAAGATCTCAGACAAGGCCCTGCCTCAGGGCCTTTGCACTTGCCAATTTTCCTCTGCCGGGAACACTTTTCCCCCAGCTGTCTGCTATCACCAAATCCCTCAAATCCTTTGGATCTTGACCTAAGTAACACTCTCAGGGAAGCCTCCTCACACATCGTTCTAATGACAGGCTGTAAAATGGTGGTAGGAGGCGGTGTCCGCATCAGAACCTGTCTAACGTCAAGGGGAGTACTATGAATCAAGATCAGCCTAGGGCTGATCCTTCTCAGGTGGAGACCAGCCTTCCCCCCAGCCTGCACTCGCCAAACTTTGTACCGTTCAGACACAGCCCTCTCTACTTCTCTTCCAGGCTTGGCCATCTATTGTAAGGATCACATAGAAATGCTGGTCATATTGACAGTCAAGTGGTTTGTTAAGGAATAGAGTACAGCGTGGGATCAGGACCAGGAAGCATGTAAGCAGAGTCCCTCCTTCAGGACAGGACAGCTCTCTTGGCTCTTGGCTCTCATAGAATGTGCAGGCCTTCCCTTGGCTCTCAGTTGCCTCTGGCTCTGCCACTCAGCCTCGAATTATCGTCAGTGTTACAGCCAGCCCTTCCCTAGGCTATAGCTGTTTCAGCTCTCGCTCTCTCTCTCTCTCTCTCTCTCTCTCTCTCTCTCTCTCTCTCTCTCTCTCTCTCTCTCACTCTCTCCCTCTCTGCTGCTTCTTTCTTCTCCCCCTTTCTCCTTCTGCTTCTGTGGGGTTGCCTGCTTACACAACTCTTTAACTCTCACTGTCATCAAGTGGATGCCAACTCATCATGACTCTATAGGATATGACTCTATAGGACATGACTCTATAGGACAAGCTAGAGCTGCCCTGTGGGTTTCGAAGACTAACTGGGAGTAGGAAGCCTGTCTTTCTCTTGCAGAGCAGCTGGTGGTTTTGAACTGGGATCCTGGCCCAACGTGTAACCACTGTACCTCCAGGGCTCTGTGTAAATTTCAAGGCATGGCCTTTCCCAGTGGAAGGCCACAAATTGAACCATCCCCTCTGGATAGGTCAAAGATGCTTTATTTGTATAGTCTTATGACCAATCCCTGGCGAGATACATGTCGACAATCACAGGGCATGTATCATCCCAGATCAGAGAAAAAAATAACAAACCAAATTGCTTACAACTGACGGTGGTTGGAGCAGAGGCGGGCTGGGGCTATGGTGTTGGGCTGCCAACCACGAGGCTAGCAGTTTGAAATCAGCATTTCAGAAACCCACAGGGGCAGGTTCACAAGCATGACGCCAAGGGTCTCGCTATGCGCTGGCATCGATGATAGCAGTGAAAGCTTTGGTTGGACCAGAAAATACCAACCTGGTTACAAGCCCTTTGGGATGAAAAAAAATACCCCAAATAAAAAAAGGAGGACAAAGGTAAACTCTTTAGGGCTTGAGGGGCGGGGGTGAGTGGGGGGGACGGTAATCTCTCAAAGCCATGTTTTTAAAGTATCAAGGCCAAATGTGGCCATATCAAAGAACTAATTTCACCACACAGCCCTTGCTAATGCTCCCCCATACACACAAAGACACACACACACACTGCAGGTCACCCTCCCCTTCTGTTTTTCGCCTAGGCTACCCCTGGGAAGTGCACACGGACACACTGGGGGGAATGTTGGGCTGTTAATTCAAAGGGCAGTGATCCAAATCCAGCCGGCACACACCGGGAGAAAGACGAGGAAGACTGGTAGCCTCAGAAAGTCTACAGAGGAGTCCTCCCGGGCTTATAAGGTCTCAATACCAGTGGGTACTTCTGAGGCGGTTGGGAGACGGGGTGTATATACCTGGCTATCTCCCCAGCCCGAGCATGGATTTTAATGAATTGTTCACTGCTGTCTCCCTAGTACACACAACAGTACTTAGCACATCATAGGTGTTGATGGATTATAGATATATGAGGGGTACCCCCAAAACACAATTGTGCTGGGTGGAGTGGAACTTTTGTAGTACACATTTTTCCTGCTAGGTGAACATCAAGCAACTCACTCAAAGGTACTGTACCCAGTGACGTTACCTGGGAAGGTTCTCTCTGGTCACAGTCAACTTTTTCGTAAAAGCAGTTTCGCTTGAACCTCATTTTTTTGTGATGTCCAATTTCAGAGAACAGAGTGTGGTTAAGAAATTTTGTTTCTGGATGAACTATCTGGAGGAAAAACAACGGGACCGACAGTTCCGGGGGGACTTGGGGTGGGGGGGTAGGGGGGGTAAGGAAGTGGTGTTAACAAACCCAGGGACAAGGGAAAAACATGGGACCCCAAATGGTAGAGAAGGGGGAGTGGCAGGTCTGGTGGGGAATGATCAAGGGTAAGGTTGCTTAGAGAAGAGGTATACTCTAGCCCAGGTGGCGATGAAGCGTGGTAGTAGGGCAGGAGGAAAGTCAAGGGAGATGGAGGAAAGAGCTAGGAGTCAAAGGGCATTCATGGAGGTCTAGACAAAGACATATACGTGCAAATATATATAGGAGGATGGGGAAATAGATCTATGTGTCTATATTTATAGGTCAAGTATTAAGGTGGCGGAAGGACCTTGGGCCTCTACTCAAACACTCCCTCAATGCATGAATACCTTCTTTTATTAAATTGGAACTCTATGATGCTCACTCTCCCGACACACCGGCTGGAGCCAAAGTGGGTGAACAAGTAAATGTGGTGAAGAAAGCTGATGGTGCCCGGCTATCAAAAGAGATAGTGTCTGGGGTCTTAAAGGCTTGAAGGTGAACAAGCGGCCATCTAGCTCAGAAGCAAAAAAGCCCACATGGAAGAAGCACACCGGCCAGTGCCATCACGAGGTGCCAAGGGACCAGGTATAAGGCATCATGCAAAAAAAAGATATAAGTGTGTGTATGTATGTGTATATATGTGTATATGTATATATGTATATGTATATATGTATATATATACCATATTAAATGAAGGGGGAAGTGCAGAGTGGAGACCCAAGGCCCAAATGTCGGCCAATGGAGATCCCCTCATAGAGGGGTTTAGGCGAGGAGATGGGTTAATTAGGGTGTGAGGTAGTACCGATGAAGAACACAGCTTTCCCCCAGATCCTGGATGCTTCCTCCCCCCAACTACCATGATCTGAATTCTACCTTGCAGGGCTGGATAGGACAGAGGCTGTACACTGGTACATATGAGGGCTGGAGGTACAGGGAATCCAGGGTGGATGATACCTTCAGGACCAAGGGTGTGAGGGACGATGCTGGGAGAGTGGAGAGTGAGTGGGTTGGAAAGGGGGAACTGATTACAAGGATCCACATGAGACCTCTTCCCTGGGAGAGGGACAGCAGAGAAGGGGGGAAGGGAGACTCCGGATAGGGCAAGATATGACAAAATAACGATGTATAAATTACCAAGGGCACATGAGGGAGGGGGGAAAGGGGAGGGAGGGAAAAAAAAAAAAGAGGACCTGATGCAAGGGGCTTAAGTGGAGAGCAAATGCCTTGAGAATGTTTGGGGCAGGGAATGTATGGATGTGCTTTATACAATTGATGTATGTATATGTATGGATGGTGATAAGATTTGCATGAGTCCCTAATAAAATGTAAAAAAAGAAAAGAGGAGAAAAAAATGATTAGGGCAAAGACTGTACAGATGTGCTTTATACAATTGATGTATGTATATGTATGAACTGTGATAAGAATTGTATGAGCCCCAATAAATTGTTTAAAAAAAAAGGAAAGAAAATGATTAGTGCAAAGAATGTACAGATGTGCTTTATACAATTGATGTATTTATATGTATGGATTGTGATAAGAGTTGTATGAGCCCCTAATAAAATGTTTTAAAAAAAAAAAAGAAATAAATTTTGTTTCCTGCTCAGGAAAAATACCACAGAAACGTTTGGTGTTGAACGAAGCTTACAAGGACAGCGCTATGGGAAAAACTCAAAGGGTTGAGTGATTTTCTCATTTCAAAGGTGAAATGCCGATTAGTGACAAACCTTGTTCTGAACGTCTGTCAACTTCCCCAATGGATGAAATGTTGACTCACAGTGCATTTGGAGTTATACCAGGTCAGACTGTTAATCAAGCTTTCTATTTTAGAGGTTCCAAAAAATAGTATAACAGTGTGTATCAAAAAAGGCCTGATTTGTGGCAGACATGGGGATTGGTTTTGCCACCATGACAATGCACTTGCTTATGCAGCCATCTCAGCGTGCCAATTTTGGGCAAACACCAGGAGGCCTCTCTTGCCCCAGGTACCTTATTCACCTGACCTTGCTCCTTTTTGTTTCTTCTTTTTGTTTCCAAGAATGGAGAGGGACATGAAAGGGCAGCTATTTGACTAAACAGAAGAGGTGAAGAATCACTAGGTGTCGACAGGATCAGTTATCAGAAGATTAAAGAAAACAATTATATCCATGTGAAGGAGAGAGGTTGGAGTGGAGATGCAAGTCCTGTCTGTAGAAATGGCTGACAGCACGTCCCTCATTTTCTTGTTCACTTTTTATTTTTTAATTTATTGGGGGCTCTTACAGATATTATAACAACCCATAAATCAATTATATCCAGCAAACTTTACATATGTTGCCTGTCATTTTCAAAACATTTTCTACTTGAGCCCTTAGTATCAGCTCCTCTTTGTTCCCTCTCCCTCCCACTCTCTTGAACCCTTTATAAATTTATGTATATATATATATTTCCCGGTATCTTACAACATCCGCTGTATCTCTTCACCCATGTTTCTGTTATTCATCCCCCTCGGGGATGTTTTAAATCCATCATTGCTATTGGGTCCCCCTGTCTCCCCCTTCCTTCCCTCCCCCCTACCCTCATGGTATCACTATTGCCATTAGTGTTTCTGAGGGGGTTATCTGTCCTGGCTTCCTTGTGTCAAAAGCTCTTATCTGTATTGATGTACGGTAGAACTGGGGTCATGATAGTGGGTGGGGCGGGAGAAGAAGCATTAAAGAACTAGAGGAGTGTTGTGTTTCATCCGTGCTAAACTGCACCCTGGCTGAATCATCCCTTCTGTGAAGGGATGTTTGCAAGAATGTTTGCAAGAATGGAATCCCAGATTTGATGAATGTATTCAGTGTAATGGAGAGTACTTCGAAGGTGATAAGGTTGCTTTGTAAAAAAATTTTTGAATTACATAGCTTTGAATTTTTTCCCTTTTTTGGGGGGTATACCCCCTCTTATGTATAAATTTTTTAAAAAACCCAGATCTGAAGCAAGCATAAAATTACTATTACTTGATTGGGCAATGAGTGCTTTGTTATTTTGGTACAGGTCATTAAAAATAATAAACCTTGGATTAGAATAGTCCACACTGCTCAGAAGTGCTGGTTGATGGGATGTTGGGTACTGATGAGGGCCAGATGAGAGAACAGAGGCATTCCTGTGGAAGGTTGGGTTGGGAGCATTTCCGGTCTCTGTCCCAAGTCAACCTCCAGCCCCCTTTCTGTCTCATCTCCCCCCATCCTCAGGGCAGTCTGGCCCTTGTGGCTTGAGCAGCAGAGGAAGGCTCTGGCCTCAGTCAGATCTCTGGGGAAGCTCCTGGAAGGCAGGGCCTGCTTTGGCTCTCTGCTGGGTGTCCTCCCACCCCTAGCTGCTTCACTGTCTCTTTATGGACCTTTCCTCCTGTCCTTTCCTGCAGTCACCCAGGACAGAAGCAGAACATCTAAATCTCACTCCTGGGTAGCCTCTGCTAGGGTCCAGGGCTTCTGGGGGCATCTGTTCCCCACCCAAATCAAGGGTGGTCCTCTGCCCCAAGTCCTTATCATGCTCAGACTATGCTGCCACCAGGTGGACACGAAGGAAAACTGCAGCGTCAGCTCTGATACTGAGTTGGAGGGACCATCCTAATGACCTACCTAGACCCTACCTGTCCTGAGGCCTAACTTGTGGCCCTCCACTTTTGGTCCCAGTCGGTTGGTTTTGAACCCCTTAGGCTCTCATTGGTTCTAATAAGCAGTGACTACCTACTTCAGTTTTGACTGTCCTTAACATAGCCAGATTAGGGTCCCTTGGTCTCATCGTCATCTCCTTTCCCACTTGCTGAAATGTCAGATTTTCACATTTTTTTTAACCTGAGTCACTTGTTAAACATAGCCATTGTTTTAAAATAAATTATATAAGCTAAAAAATTTAAAATACAGGTGATAATATCCAGAACTTATTACTTCCTAATGACTGTGCTACTGTTTGGGCTCTTTTAATGGTACAGTACCAAGCTCCAGCAGTTGTCTTCCCAATTCCATGTTCTGTGACCTCACGCTGGAGGCTTTAAGTCAGCCCTGATGGAAATACAAGGTGGCTCTTACAAGTTCCTGGAACTGCCCTCCACCCCCCCACCCCTCCCACCCCCGAGCGGGACAAACAACAGAAACATGGGTGAAGGGAAATAGCGGATGGTGTAAGATATGAAAATAGTAATATAATTTATCAGAGACTTTATAAATTATCAAGTGGTCACAAGGATATAAGGGTGGGGAAAGAAGGAAAAAAGAGCTAATATCAAGGGCTCAAGAAGAAAGACAATGCTTTGAAAATGATGGCTAAGCAAATGAGGCGAAGAAAGCCAATGGTGCCCGGCTATCAAAAGAGATAGTGTCTGGGGTCTTAAAGACTTGAAGGTAAACAAGCGGCCATCTAGCTCAGAAGCAACAAAGCCCACATGGAAGCACACCAGCCTGTGTGATCACGAGGTGTCGAAGGGATCAGGTATCAGGCATCATCAGAACAAAAAATCTTACCATAGTGAATGGGGGTGGGGTGGGGTGGGGAGTGCGGAGTGGGGACCCAAAGCCCATTTGTAGGCCACTGGACATCTCCTTACAGAAGGGTCTTGGGGAGGAGACGAGCCAGTCAGGGTGCAAAAAATACAACTTTCCTCTAGTTCCTAAATGCTTCCTCTCTACCAACTATCATGATCCCAATTCTACCTTGCAAGTCTTGCTAGACCAGAGGATATACACTGGTACAGATAGGAACTGGAAACACAGGGAATCCAGGGCGGATGATCCCTTCAGAGTGGTGAGTGGCGATACTGGGAGGGTAGAGGAAGGGTTGTTTAGAAATGGGGAACAGATTACAAGGATCTACATGTGACCTCCTCCCTGGGGGATAGACAACAGAAGATGTTGGACAGGGCAAGATATGACAAAATAATAATTTATAAATTACCAAGGATTCATGAGGGATGGGGGAGCGGGGAGGGAGGGGAAAAAATGAGGAAATGATGCCAGGGGCTTAAGTGGAGAGCAAATGTTTTGAGAATGATGAGGGCAATGAATGTACAAATGTGCTTTACAAAATTGATGTATGTATGGATTGTGATGAGTTGTATAAGTCCCTAATAAAATGATTTAAAAAAAGAAAATGATGATGGCAACATGTACAAATGTGCTTGATACAACTAATGTATGGATTGTTATAAGAGCTGTTTAAAAGTCCCCCAATAAGATTATATCTATATAATTTAAGCTCCTGGAAATATTTCATTATGTCTTCTTCCATTTTTCCAGAGGCTTTTTGAGGTCCTCTTGATTTACACCATGGAATTGGCCAACACTGCACATCAGGCTTGATTTTAATGGCTGATGTTCTAGATGAGTGCTGACACTCAGAACTATAATGCAAGTCACATATGTAACTTGACATTCTCAAGCAGACCAATTTAAAGCAGCAACCAGAAGCAGGTAAAATTAATTTAAATAGCATATTTTATTTAATACAGTATGTCCAAAATATAACCATGTAATCAATATAAAAGTTATCCATGATAAATTTTACATCATCTTTCATGTGTATTTGATCCTTACAGCACATCTCAAATTAGCCAATTGTGAAATGTTCAGTGGCTTCTATATTGTACAGCACAGGTCTAGACTTAAGATGTCAGTGATGCACATTCAAAAGTGTGCTGAGCTTAGGCGAAGCTAAGATGAAATAACGCCCAGCTCTCAAACCTGTGGCTTCTGGCCACGAAGATTTATTTCTTGTCGGTGCTGTGTTACAGGTCCATTGGGGCTTGGTTGCTCTTTATCCTTCTGTAGCCCAGGCTCCTTGAATAGCTTCTAACTAAGACATTCTTGGTCTTATGGACAAAGGGAAGAAGAAAAAAATAGTGGAGCTGAGAAGAATTTCAACCTAATTAATATGTGTATCATTTGCTCAAGGATGAGAAACCAGCCAGTCATATATCAGGCTTAATGATGACTGTACTGGGAAGAGCAGGGTAGTGATACCAAGTCCCTCTCTCTGGGACATGTGCATGGACCTTCATTCACAGGGAAAAAAATAAAAGGCCCTTGGAGAAGTGACTAAGGATCTTGATACGGGAAGATTGTCCTGGAATTATTACCAGAATAAGCTCTAAGTCCATCACTGTCTGAAGAGGCAGAGTGAGATTTGAACAAACTCACTTCCAGTGACTCAGTGCCCTCTCATAGTGATCCTGTCCCTGGGAGTTTCTGAGATCCTAACTCTTTAAGGGAGCAGAAAGCCCATCTTCTTCCCGAGTGGCTGGTGGTTCAAACTGCCCAACGAGTAACCACTCACTGCACCACCAGGATTCCTCGGAAAACTTCACACACACACACGCACACACACACACACACACACACGCTTCTGCGGTGGCAGAGATTGGAGTGGTGCAGCCACAAGTCAAGGAAAGCTGGCAGCCACCACAAATTGAAAGAGGCAAGAAAAAAGTTCTACCCTGGAGTGTGGCCCTGGCAACGTTCATTTATTCCCAGTGATAGTGTTTCAGATACGTGGTCTCTAGAATGGTGAGAGAATACATTTATATTAGTTTAGACCAGTAGTTCTCAACCTGTGGGTCAAGACCCCTTTGGGGGTCGAACGACCCTTTCACAGGGGTTGCCGGATTCACAACAGCAGCAAAATTACAGCTATGAAGTAGCAATGAAAATAATTTTATGGTGGGGGGGGGGTCACCACATGAGAAACTGTATTAAAGGGTTGTGGCATTACGAAGGTTGAGAACCACCGTTTTAGGCTATCATCAAAAAAACTAACACTAACACACTGCAAATTTCCAACTTATGGATACAAGTGTTATGAATTGACTATATCCCCCCCCCAAAAAAAAGCTGTGTTGTCAATCCTAATATCTGTTTGTAGTTACAATCCTATTTGGAAACGGGCAGTGTTTGTTTTATCAATGAATCAGGACTAGCTTGAGTCCATCTCTCTTGAGATATAAGAGAGTAAACCGTGGAGAATCAGAGATGGGGGAAGAGAGAAGCCAAACCACGGGAAGATCACGGAGGAGTAACACCTCAGACAAAGAACTCCCTCCAGAGCCAACACTGGATGTCTTCCCCTAGCTAGCCCTCTAACCTGTAAGAAAATTAGTTTGCTTACCAAAGCCCCCCCCCCCCAACCCCTGCCCCCATGGTATTGATTATAGCAGCACCAGGTAAGTAACTGCGTTTGGTTCTGCAACAGGCTGCTCTTAACCATTTCTAAAATGTGGAAAGTTTTGGAATTGGGTAATGGAAGAGGCTGGGAGTTTTAAGGTGCCTAATATTGAAACTACCATGGATTGCCAGATGAACAAACCAAACTGTCTTGGAGAAAGAAGTACAGCCAGCATGCTCTTTTGACGGGAGGATGATGAGACTTCATCTCTGGTACTTTGGGCATCTTATCAGGAGATCAGTCCCAGGGAAATGCCGTCACTCTTGGTAGGAGGCCAGCAAAAACGAGGAAGACCCTCGATGGGATGGATGAACATAGTAGCGGCAACAACGGGCTCAAACTAACAAGTGTGAGTGGTGCAGGGCTGGGCAGTGCTTCAACCTGTTGTACATGGCTTTGAGTTGGAGCCAACTCAGTGGCACCAACAGTAGCAAAAGCCTAGGTCTGTCTTGAAGGGATTACTGGGAGAATTATGGCCACCAGAGACTATTAGGTGAGGGGTTGGGAACTAAAGCGAGCTGTAGAACGGCCTGTTCTTACTAGCATACTTATGGCACCAGCAACAGCAGTACTAGCCATATGGGCAATGAGGCAATGTTTGTGGAGTGGTAAGGAGCTATATGAATGATGTTCAACTGTGTACTTGACTAGCTGGCTGACGAGATTGCTAAACAAAGATCTTCGAAGGGCCAGGTGAGGAAAGAGATGGAGTAAAAATTAAATGGTGGAAAATTCTGCTGGACCAAGGACACGTCCTAGAATGTTCATTAAGGAGGTAGCTTCACAATCTCTTGTTAAAATGATTGGCCTGTAATTACCACAGCAGAAAACCCATTAGTTTAGGCTGAAGAGGTCAAAGAACAAAAGGAAAAGTTATGTTGCTTGCAGGAAACCAAAGGAGAGACATGTTTCCCCCTACGAAAAGGCAAGGGCCAACTGTGGGATACATTTGAAATCGGCAGAACTGTGGGACGGAGCATGGAAAGCAAGGCTTTCTCAGTTGCAAAGGGTGGGGCCACAATCTCTTCAGTCTCTAACCGTGAGGCAGTCTTCTAGGTTTCACGAAGTCCGATCTTTACCAACTGTTAGTGTGAGGCTACTGCTTAAGGTGTGTTGGGGGATGACACTATAGCCCATGGCTGACAGGTGGCACTGCCAGTCAAGGGGCAGAAGGCAAAATGGGGCCTTGTAGCATTGCCATTCAGATGGACCATGACCACTGGGCTACCCCAAGTTGAGGGAGTACCATGCCAATGGGCCTACCCAGAGCTGAAGCCTAGTCCCAAAAGGTTTCTGAGATGGCCAGCACTCAGTCTGGATGGCAAGGCCACTGCACAGATGGTCCCAGAGAATAATGAATTATTTTGAAGCCTTGAAAGTTATTTTTTTCTGTTGGGTTTTAGACTTGCTCTTCTTTTTCAATTTCTTCCATTTGTAATGGGAATGTCTGTATGTTGTGCCTGTTTCACATTGGTGCTTTGGAAACATAACTTTGTATTCTGTATCTCACATTTACAGATGAAGAATTCTGCCCCAGGATGGAATCCTAGTCTCATGCATATTTGAGTTAGAGGATTCTTAAGGTATTTTTGACTTGGAATTAAAATGTGAAGTGAATGTGTTTTACATGGACCAAGGGGTGGAATGTCATAAATTATACCCCCCCCCACATATGGCTGTAAATTCAAAACTCTAGGCCTGTGGTTATAATCCCATCTGGGACTGGACTTTATTACTGAGAAATGGTTTCTGTAAGGTTATCCTGAGTCAATCCCTTTGCTATATAAAAGAGATGAAATGTGTGAGAAATAAGACACAGGAGAAATGCCAAGCCGCATTAAGACCGTCCAGGAGCAGAAGCTCAGAGACATAAGAACCTTCCCTGCAGAGCAGAATGACTTTCCCGAGAACTAGCACTCTGAACTTGGACCTTTCCAACTGGAAATATATAATTGCTTGTTAAAATCAGTTACCTGTATCTGTTAAGGCAATAAAAATTCAGAAACATTAAGAATTATGAGAAACCACCAATGGCATGAAATTTACAATCGTATTTTGTTACTTGTAAGTTGTGACAGATCTTCAACAGTAAAAATTATCACTCTATGTGTAGGTGTGTATGACTTCATGATTGCCGTCTTCCCATCAACTTGTCAGCTGTTGACTGCAGCACCAGGTCTCTTACATCCACAGCAGAGGACACACAGCACACAGTTTTCTGAATGAACGCGACCTTGCTCTATTCCTTGATCTCTGGGTTTTGACTTGCCCATGGGACTGGTGCCAGCTGTTAAAGTACCTATTTTGTATGCAGAACTGGGGTGTATAGCACATCTAGGGTGGGGGGACGGGGTCACATGGACAGATTCAGCATCTGGCCCACTGTCATAGATGACTAGGGATGGCAAGATTCAGGTTATCAAGGTGACAGTCCCTACATATCCTTTAACCCCCCGAGGGGCTGAGGGCTGGTAAGGATTCAGATGGTGGTGAACATGGGTTCACAGCACAAATTCTGAGATTGAGTTGCCCCAGTCCCTGTCTCACATTTCTGTACCACAGGGCTCTTTCACCAGGGGTTGCACAAGTATGGCTTTATCACAAGTACCCATGGGGCTTCTTTTGGTTCCCCTTCACATGCAATCTGAATGAATTCAGGCCAACCCTTATCCCTAACATCCATGTCTCATGAATTCTGGGCTACTGTCTGCCCAGCCCAGTGGTTACTGCTGCTGGCCCATCTAGCAACAGCTACATCGAGGTGTCAAGCTACCTTTTATGGACCCATTTCCAGAAAGAGTCCTGGTCAGCAGCTTGCTCCCTGCAGGGTTCCACTTTTCTGGCTAAGCAGCCAGTTAATTGGCTGCCCAAGTTTCCAGAGGAAAGCTCTACCAGGCTAGCTCTGAACACTGAATAGAATAAAATACTCTCACAGCCTTGGGTCAGCCCCTGGGAACTGTATCTCGTTTTGAGGGGGAGACACAGACAGGACACGATTCCATTTCTGGGCTCCCATCTATTCCACTTGGAAGCACCTGTTTCTCCTGTGATGTCTTAGAAAACAATCCTAAAGTGATTTAACTGCTCCATATAACCACACATACTATGTTGGAAAGAAGCAACCTAGCAAGGGTACAGTGTAAAAATACTTATCTTCTACAAAGCCAGGGCCTTCTCTTAGGCCGCTATGCTGCTGTGCCCTCTCAATTGCAAGCAGTCTCTGACCATCCCAGAGCTCAGTAGGGGCATTCTAGCCCTGGGGCCAAGTTTATGAAGCCAATCTTCCTTGGAGAGGGAGGGCAATGGGTATGCCACAAGGAAGGCCTGTGTGTCCATGACAGATCCTCTCCTGTGGAGCCCTGGTGGATCGTAAGTGTGGCCCACCTCTGTCCAACGTTGAAGGGAATAAGGAAATACCAAAGGCAAATCTTCTCTTAGGACAGCATCAGACAACCGTTTCAAAATATATTAGATTTGGTTTTTATTGTAGAGCACAAATCTCAGGGCAAAGTGCTGCACATACAACTACAAATCTTTTTTTTATTTTTTGGGAAAAAAGCTGTAAAAAAAATAAACCTGCAATTGCTTAGTTACACAGTCCCAACTTGAGGAATCCACGCTGGCACGAGTTCTGTTCCCTCAGAGGGACCGCTTGGTGGCGGCGGTCCAAATTCTCAAACTCTGCAGCCTCGGACCAGCACGACATTTACAAGTTAAGGCCTGGAGGGATGTTGGTACCTAGAGGCTCAGAGAGCCTCTGCTTTTAAGAAAGCCTGGGCCCCTGGCCTCAGGTGGCATGGAGAAATTCCTAATATATCTAAATTAGCAAACCTTGCAGCCTTTGAGGATCTGAGTGGGTAGAAATTGCCAAAGACTTTACATTGTTTATTTCTTTTATTACTTTTTTAAGGTCCGCTCCCGGCTCCCACCCACCCTGAGGCAGAGGGGCACCCACCTGGTCTGAAGGCCTGAGCCCTGGCCTTGGATGCATGCTGCAGGCAGATAGGTGTGGACACTTCCCCAAGAGGACCCCATGGGAGAAGGCCCAAGCTGGCCTTTGTAGGAGAAGGAAAGGGAAAAAGCCAGGAGACCAAAGGAAAACTAAAAACTCAAAACAAAAACCCTACCACACCACAACAATATTCCACACCCCACATGCTAGACTTGGGAGGACACCAGTCCCTCTAGCTAGAAACAATCCTAAAGTGATCTGACATGGCAAGTCGTAACTGCTCCATATCATCACACACGTTGGAAAGAAGCAACCCAGCCAAGAGGTATGCTTTTGGCAAGAGAGGTCAGGACCATGGCAGCCCAAAGGAATTGTGGGTAGAGCATGCCAGTGGGCTCAGGGGCAGCCCAAGGGCACAGCAACAGCTTTGAGGATGTAGGCCTGGGAACTGTGCCCCACCCAGCCAGCCCGAACAACTGTCAAAGGAGGAGAAATGGTGTTTGCATGAGCTTCCAGGACCTGGAGAGCAGGTGGGAAGTGGGGGGGTTAGCAGAGCCAAGGCTGAGCAAGCTACAGGCAGACCTGGTAAAGCTCCCAGAGAACTCAACCAAGCACAGATGTCAGTGGAGGAAGGGGTGGGGCGGAAGATCAAACTTTAAAATACTGAACCGATTTAAATTTTAAACCAAACCAATTATTTCCTCAATCAAAACATTTTGTTGCTTTTAAATAAACCCAGTTTAACACAGGTCCATTTGAAGACTACTGCCCCTCCCGCCCCAACACATCTACTGGCCACTTCAGTGTGAGCCTCTGTGCTCATCCAGGAGGAGAACCACGAACACGAGGACCTAGGTCCTGGCCAATTCTGTTCTTCAACCTTTGAAACAACAAACCAAGGGAAAAATAACTGGATTTTAAGAAACCCCCAAACAAAAATGAAACAAAAGGAGGGGGCAACTATGTGAGGCTAAATCAGAGTTCCCAGAGGGATGCAGGCAGCAGGCCTCAGTGCCTCCTCATCTTCACCTTCCGGGTAGGGCTGCTGGCTGCCTCTGAGCAGTCCTCTGTGGACTCGTAGGACTTGCGCCAGTAGTTCTCCGAGCTGAAGCTCCCCCTCCGCCGGTGAGTGGGCAGCAGCACTGAGCGACGGTTCTCTTCCTTGTCCATCTCCAGGATCCGGGGCCTGCCAGGATAAATGGGCACCTGGATAAATGGGATGCGCTTTGGCTCCAGGGTTCTCACGGGAACACACTGGCCTCACAAGCCAATGCTCATTGAGCCACCCTGGTCTTTGAAACATTTCCCATGGCCCTGTGTGATCTGCTTGGCTCTGAGGGGCAGTCTGATGCCCAGGACATTGCTAGAGCTGCGAGACAGAGAGGCCTTTCCTATCACTGTCTCATCATCTTTCATGGTCCAGCCCATATACCTCTACTTCTCTGCCCTTCTCACCCCTTTCTCTCCACCCCGCTTGCCTCAGAAACCACCAAGCTCTCATCTTCCTTCCAGCCTTAGGGTTTGGCCTACCCAGCATGTCTCCCTTATCCTCTGGCCTTAGCCTAAGCACGACCTCTTAAAAAAATCTCTCCTCACACTGAAGTAACCTCCTGGGTTTCTGATCTTCCAAGTCCCAAGTTTCTCTCTAGTACTAAGTATGAGCCCATTAAAGAATTTGTCTGGGTAGGAATGAACAAACAGGCAAAGACATGGAAAATCGACAAAGTATTCTCATCTGCCAACATCTTTGCCTAATCTCATCTCTTCGGCATTAGGCGGATTAGTGCCACCGATCCAGAAGAAGCAGATGTGAGGGTGGGGATCCCAAGCTTTCACTCAGCCAATCCCTCACCTCACTTACTCTACAGCGTGCTGGCCTTCAGAGAGGGGCCTCTGCTGAGTACCTGTGGGCAGCATCAGGATCTGCCTTGCGATGGGACCGCTTGGGCTTCAGAGCAGGGTCTCTGTTGTTTCCCGACAGGCGATCTGAAGCATAGCTTGGTGGCAACAAGGAGCTGCTCAGGGACTTTGTTTCCAACCGGGGTGCATCTAACCTCGTCCTGCAAAAGAAAAGCACATGGCGCTAGCCCAACTCAGGCCAGTCAGCCTTGTCTAGCAGTGTCTGCTCTGGCCTCAGTCTCCTCCAGAAGTTCAACCTTAGGAGCAGGGAGGGTAACATTTCTACTTGGGAACTGCTGCTTCAAGAAAGACCTCAAGGTGCTGTCTTGACAGAGTGAAGCACTTCGGTCCACTCAGGTCCAGAGGCGCTTGGGAAGCATCTGTTTCACTTGCCAGAGGACAGAAGGCCCAGCATGCTGGCACCAACACACTGGAACAGAAACCTCCCTCATCTGCGTGTGAAGGCCCGAGCCTGTAGGGGGTGCTAGAGGAAAACATCAGAGATTCCCTCCTCCCCTAATGTACACACAGGGACACTAAAGCTGGGGCACAATGTGCCACAGTTCTCCCACAGAGCCAGGAGCCCAGCGCACTCCAAGCCACAGTTTGGCTTGGGTGATGCTCTGGCCCTGACACACGTTTGGTTTTCTGCTTGTTCCAGGGTACTGAGCCTAGACCAGAGTTTGCACGGCCCCACTTAACAGCATCTAGTGAAGGGAATGATGTAAGTGTGCCCTGGGAGGGCGGGGTAGAAGAGCTGGCCTGCAAACAGGGGGCTCTGTGGCTTCATGTGTGGCACAGAGAAGGCTGGAGGGTCAGGCCTAGAACAGGAGAGGGGCAGCCTAGGGTAAGAAAGGGTGGGGCACAGATGGTGCTGACTGCTGGCCATGAAGAAGTAACTTGGTATACGGAGACACAGGGGCTGTAGGCAGGGCAGGGCACGCATGGCACACCTCATAGGAATGCTGCAGGAGCACGAACACAGGCGAAATCTAAGAACTTCCTTGGGCTAAGCTGCCTGAAACTCTTGGTGAAGCTGCACCCAGTCCTCAGAGCTCCCCTAGGCTCCATGGCCCCAGCTGTAAACAGGTGGGCAAACAGGGTCAGAAGGCTGAAAGTCATCTCCTTGAGGAAACACCAAGCCTGCAGGTAGGAACTAGAGCTCTGGCCTGGCCGAGGTCCGTGCCCTGAGCCAGCACGAGGTTCTCTCTTCTACCAGGTGGGAACCCAAGGGGTTTGAAGAGTCACAGAAGCCTGGGCTCCACCCTCAGGTCTGCTGCTGAGTGGTGGGCTAAGCAGTCATCCCTCCTTGTTTCTCCCCTCCCCTTGCCTTGGTATCTAGACTAGAAGGCTGAACGGGTGCAGCTGCACCCTACTGCCCATGAGCCTCAGGCTCCACAAGGCTTCTCTGGCTCAGGGACCTAAACTGCTAAGGAGAGAGAGCCGCCTGCCCCAATGGATGCTGCCACCCAGGCCTGTTTCCCAGCTGAGTCAGGAGGGAGAACCGTGATAGGGTTTACACCCTAAGGCAGTGGTTCTCAATCTTCCTAACGCCACAACCCTTTAATACAGTTCCTCATGCTGTGGTGACCCCCCAACCATATACTTATTTTCATTGCTACTTCATCACTGTCATTTTTCTACTGTTATGAATCAGATGACCCCTGTGAAAGGGTCACTCAACCCCCCTAAAGAGGTCTCGACCCACAGATTGAGAACCGCTGCCATAGAGTCTAACCGTCAAAGTCAAGTTGTCCTCATGATAGCCAATATTCTGCAGAGGGCACCGCCCAGGAGTTGGCACTAAACAGCACCCACACTAAGGATGTACATGGGAAGCGCCTACGACCGAGGCCCTTTCTCTGCCAGGTCAGGCTTCCGACCCTTGAGGTGACAATTGCAGGGGGCAAAGGGTCGTAAAGCCTATTTTGGAGGGCTCCAAGGGTCTGAATCACATGGAATGAAGTCCATCCCTTGACACCCATAGAGCTAAGTCACACACTAAGACCCTGATGGTATTGGGGAGGCCCTGCTTAGGGAAGGACGGACCCTGGTGGGCAGGGTCCAGCATCCCGGAGTTGCTTTCTCAGGAGGAGGATGCAGAGAAAGAGACAACAGAATTATTCAGGGCTGAAAGTAGGCTCAAGTGAGCCCACATATCTGAGCATGGGAAACCCTAGGGGAAATACAACTTTCTGCACATTTGGAAAGTGGGGCCAAGAGTTCTCCATCTAGGATGAGATAGACTGCAACAGCCCTAGGGAATGTTTGGACTCATACTGTCCCCAGATTAGGTCCCACCTTGCAGACAATGCTAAGGGGTAGGGGGGGGGGCACGCGGTGCCTACTTGAGGGGAGTCACATAGAAACTACCCCACAACGGCCCAGAAGCCCAAGTTGAGCTCTTCCACACAGAGCAGAAGTTGTGCTGGCAGCACAGCCGGTTCCTAGGAGGCAGAGGACCAGCCTCGACCAACGAGGTATGGAAGGGCAACTGCCTCCCAACACTTGGGCCACACCCTCACCAAGTAGCCTGTGCTACAAACCTGGCTTTGTAGGCCTATCCAAACCCTTCCTGGTATACACAGTATCCTGGGTCCCAGGACCAGCACCTCTGATGAGACTGCCCCAAAGCCCAGACCTAAAGCCCTGCACAGGACGGGCAATAGTCCCCATACATTCCTTGATAGCAGGGTCCCTCCCACATCATGCTTCCCTTGATCTTCTTCCTTGCTCGCTGCACAGAGCAGTCCTGAGGCAAGATGGAACAGTTATGGTCAGAAGAGGTGAAGCACTCCAAACCCATGGCCCAGTACTCCGAGCAGCACACCTTCTCTAAACACAGGCCTGCAAGACATCCCCCATCTCTCTTGGGGCTTCTCCAAATTTTCTGCCTGTTTACACCATCACACTACACCCTTGCACACCTAAGCCCACGAGTCCGGGCTCTGTGGCTGTCAGCCAGGCCCTGCCCCCAACCAGCTGGGTCACTGAGCATCACACCTCTCACTCTGTCTGAATTTCTATTTATCTTAGAAGCTAGTGAGCCTCTCATTTCCTTTAAAAGACCCTCCCAGGAGGATTAAGGTCCAGAATGTGCCAAACCCAGGGGGCATGCTAGAACATATGCTCTTATGCTCATCCTCCACCTGAGTCCTCTACCTCCCCAACTCTATCCTTCTGGCCAGACAAGAGCAGATGGCCACCTGAGATGAAGGCCAGTGCAATGAGCTGCCAACACCAAAACTGACCAAGAAAATATGCACACTGGGTGGACTAAGATGCAGCAACATTCAGATACAGTTAGGAAAGACTGAAGGGTACAAAGAGCTGGCTAGTCTATAGCCTGCTGCCTCACTCCAATCTATAAAGAAGCCTCACCATCATTTAAAAGTTACGGAAGTTACTTGTACAAGAGAAATAAGGAGCCCCTTCTCAAAGCTCCATTTTCTTAGAAACTCAAAGCATCTACCTCACTGACACATGGCATGGGCAGTGCTTGGGTGTTCCCTTATGCCAACCACTGAGGGACCACCACCAGATCTAGCATTCAAAGTCTCACTCTGATTTGGTCTCACTGCCATCTAGTTGATTCCGACTCACAGCGACCCTATAAGACAGAACAGAAATATCCCTCCGGGTTTCTGAGACTTTAAATCTTTACAGGAGTTGAAAGGCTCATCTTTCTCCTGAGGAATGGCTGAAGGGTTTGAACCACTGACTTTGTGGTTAGCAGCAGCTCAATGTGTAACCCACAATGTAAGGTGACTCAAACTGTAATACCAACTACCCTGAGGATTCTGCTCCTGGAGAAGTTCTTGGGAAGACATCTAGCCACCAGTCCTAACCTTCCTGGGGTTGCTGTCTCAACCCACCCACCCATCAAGGGCACCACTTCCTTGCTCAAAGTAATGTACACGTAGGGAGCCAAAGAAACCCTTGACAGCTGCCTACCCCTTTCCCTTCATGAGCCCTTAGAGTTTTCCAGCTTTGACTGACCAGGGTCAGTGACAGAGCCCCTAGACCTTCCTTAGCAGTTCATGCACTCTTTACCCAAACTCAGAAGGCAGGATGTCACCAACTCCTCTGTCTGAACATGGCTTTGCCAAAAGACATCAAGACTGCCAGAGACCCTCCAAGGTCACAGTGGTTCCTGGGTCAAGATGGTCCTCTTTCTACCACATCCCCAGCTTCTTCTTTAGGACAAGCCCCACAGTTGCTCTGGAGCTGCTTCCCCACCAGTGACTGATACATCCCCCACACCAACAGATCTCCCAGCCCCCAGAGAACACAAACTTGGACATTCAAGCAGAATGTAGGCTATGAGAGACTACACAAAGGAGTGCTCAAAGAACTTCAGATGGTGATATAATTCTTACTGCAGACTTGAAGGTCGGGTAGGGTGTTTATGTCCCTGATTGCAGTTGGAAATATCAAGGGTAGCTTAAAAAGAAATGGCTTAGGGGGAGAATGGTGCAGAGTGCAGGAATGCTGTACTATTGGGCTAACACGTCCAGGTTCCGGGATTTAACCTATGCTGGGAACCAGGAAAAAAGGAAGTGGGAAAGCAGATAAAATCTGCCCTCTGGTCAATTCTGGGGCTATTTACAGACCAAGGGAGAGAGGCAGAGCTCTGCCCAGAGCCCTTGAATTTCAGGACTGCCCCAGAGATTGAATTCATGTCCATTCTACAGATGAAACAAGAGACTCAAAGTTCTGACTTGACAAAGTGTCAGAGACCTCATATTCTGGGGTTCTGGGTGGTCTCCATGGCCAAAATATCAAAATTGGCAATCAAAGTTAAAAACATAAAAAGCCAGTCAGCAAAACAAAACAGCATTAACGCAAAAGTTTAAATGTCTGAGTCCATACTGATATAAATGATTGAATACATAAGTAGGAAGAAAAAAAGAGTTCTAAATAATAAAAAACCCACCCTCAAGGAGGTGGAGCTTTAATTCCCCAGTCTTACATGACTTATGACTTGGTTCCAAAGATCACAGCATGAGAAATAGTAACTGTACAATGGAGACACTTGAAAACTATGACCTCAGAAAGGTGATCAAAGTTAGCACAATGAGAATGAGAAGCCATGTTGATAGTGTATGTACCCTTGATAGGATGTGGTAAGAATGGCAATTCATCTCCAGTCTTCCCCAAACCCCGAATTCCAATCTAACCACGAGAAAAATGCCAATACTCAGGAGCAGTTGCAAATTTCCTAACCTGTACCCCTCAAAACTGTCAATGTCATCAAAAGCAAGGCAAGTCTGAGACACTGTCACAGCCAAGGGGAGCCCAGGAGACATGATGACTAAATAGAACGTGAAATCCTGGATGGGGTCTCAGAACAGAAACCAAGGAAAAACTAAAACTGGAATGAGTTAATGGAATGAGTTCATGCATTCTGACAAGCGCACCAAGGAAAACCAGGTGTGGACTATATTTGGCAATTATCTTTACAGTTTTTGTGAAAACCTAAAACTGCTCTCAAATAATAAAGATTTAAAGTAAAATAAAAAGATAAACTATATGATATCCTGACCAAGCCCGAGTGTTGTCTTGCTCCTGGCCTTCTATATGAACCTATGCAATCACCCACCCCTCTCTGGAGCTTATGAAAAAAGCTTGTTTCGACTAAATCGACATGGCTCTGGCTTCTACAAAGTCCAGTCCACTCACCCATGAGAAGGGCAGAAGTGCCTCCAGGTTCATCAATTCTTTTATGGGGGGTGGGGGGGCCGGGGGCCAGGCCAGCTGAGCACAGCTATAAGCTGCAACTGAACATTCCGCCTATTTTCTCTTCTCACTCCCTGCTTCTCACAGAAGTGAAAACCCAAGCATTTTTAAAGCAGGCTGCTAAGGCAGAGTCTAAAAATAATCAGTGAAAGCACATGTGACAAATAAGGCCAAGGAGGTGGGGAAAGGGGGGGGGGGGCCCTGAAAGAATGTTTCCCACTTCTCAAGGCTATGGCCATAAACACTGGGAAAGTGTGCCTTTGCTCAGGCCTAAACTCCATAAACAACAATCAAATTTTAAAAAGGTAAGAGAACTCTCTCCCAGGCTATTGATACAGAATACCCATGAGCTCTAAGGGCATCGAGCTGGCTATAGGCCTGAAGGCAAGACAAAGGCGCCGGGCATAGGGGTACTTACTTCCTGAGGATGATGACTGCTCGGCGCTCCTTGATGTCCTGAGGCCGTATGCAGTGAGTGATTTCATCAGCAGCATATCCACTGAAAACAAACAGAGAGCATGTGAGTGGGGAAAATGGACAAGCAACTGAAGTCCCCTGGGACAAGGAACAGAAACATGGCTGCCCGCTGTCCCATCTCCATGCCACAGGGGAAACAGGCAGTGATTTGAGAGGTTCAAAGATCTCCATGGATGGAAAACACCAAATTAAGCTTTCAGCCAGATAACACTCAAGGAAAAGCCTAGGGTAAAGTGTTCCAATTGCCTCTTAAGGCAGAGTCAAAGCACGAATAGCTGCCTACAGATTAAGAGTCCTTCCTTTTTAAAGGGTTCTCAGAAGGGCCACCTTTGTAGCACCTATGAAGGTAGTTGGAGTGACTGAAGTCAGACCTTGATGAGAGACAAAGAGCAGCAGATCTCTCATTCTCCTCCTTCCTCTATTCTTCAGCTTGCAGAGGCAGTCAAGGCAGATGCTAACAATAATAGGTCACACCAAGATAATCTAAGACTGCATTGTTCAAAAAGGAGTTTGTCTACAGATAAAAAATAAAAACAAACGTTTCAAAGCTTCCATTTACAGAAATCCAAACTTTTGAGGATTGCTGTGCTTAGGATATTCCAGAAATTTCCATCACACTCAAATATTTTTAACAAGTTACTTGATTTTCGAAACCGCTTAGAGATCAATGAATGTGGATAGATGATTGTCCTTTTGATAGTTGTCTTTCTGATTTGAAACCCTGAAGCCAGCTCCTCACTGAGAGAACGGCACCCACATGACCACCTCTCAGGTTCCATCACCACATGAGACGACTTACACAGCCAAAAACATTCTCAGCAATAGGTCTATAGCAGGAGATGGGGACTTTCTTAGGCTTCCTGACTGCCCCTGGACCACAAAGCCTGCACACTCCTTGACTGCTAATCAGCTCCCTTCTCATGAGCAGCTAGAGACCTAGACTAAATTGTATGAACTCTGCAAGCCTGGGAAGGACTCCTCAATTCAAAAAAGATGGGTTGGTCCAACCACAGATAAAAGTTGGATGAGAGTGAGGAGAAAACCCCAGCCTCCACGACCCTAGCAGAAGAACTAGACAATGCCAAGCTACTACACCGACCACTCTGAAAAGGACTCACAATAGGAGGTTCTCACTAGTGGGTGAAACATGTGGAACAAAACTCAAACTCACAAAAAGATCAGCAAACTGGTCTCCTAAAGACAGGCTGTAGTCCTTACACACCTTTCGAGCCTGAAACCGAACCCACCCCACAAATCAGCTTTCAATTCTAAATTATATAAGCCTATAAGGTGAACAATAATATTGAGGTATGAACCCCTTAGAACAGTGGTTCCCAACCTTCCTATTCCTAATGCCGTGACCCTTTTAATACAGCTCCTCAGGTTGTGGTGACTCCCCCAACCATAAAATTATTTTCATTGCTACTTCATAACTCTCATGCTGCTACTGATATGAATTGGGGTCATTCGATCCCCCAAAGGGGTCAGGACCCATGGGTTGAGAACCACTGCCTTACAACAAACAACCATTTGAGATCAGAAGGGCAGCATTTGCCCAAGGCAAAAACAGATGGGAAAGGGAAGATGGAGTGGTCAACACAAGGGGGAAGTGAAACAAATGCTATAATTATATTGTAGGAATTACAATCTGTCATGAAACAAAAGTGAATTGAATGGAAAACCACTGTGCTCTGTAAACTTTCACGCAGATAACAGTTCAAAATGCAGTATGCTAAGGGACCAGAAAATTATTACAGCAAAAGAACCTAACTTTAACTGCACACTGACCAAAGAATCACCTCTCAAATAAGATCTTCTATCAATATCCTTTAACACACAGTGAGACATGCTACACTGTGACTGGGAGATCTGGTATGAACTTCCACGTTGTCACCTTCGAAACCTTACAGTGCTGACCCTAACCTTGTTTCTTCATCCGTAATAAGGGTTCATGGCCATTCTTTTGTGGCTACCAAATGATTTTTAACAGGAGGCAGGCAGCATTGCTTCCCTTCCAGCATAATCAGTGTTTATGATTACATGATTGAGGGCCTTGGGGAGGAGGGCAGTGGAAAGACTACCTGCAGGTTGTCTTGAGAGAGCACTGAATCCTAACACTGAACCACCAGGGATGGCTTGAGATTTACCTAGATAAGACAGGGAACCTATTGTAAATCACTCCCATATACTAAGCACTTGACATTGGACCACCCTGGGGTAAGCCAGAGCTTTGAGTTTTCAACGCCTGCCAACTGCACGTCTCTTGGGCTCCACTCCCAGACCTACGAGCTCTAGTTCTCATCCTGTGCGCTTGCCATTCGCATTTGGGAGGATGGAGGTCCAGGATTCACAAGTTGCGCGCGCGCACACACACACACACACACACACACACTCTCGCACTCTCTCTCTCTCGCCCTAAAACAGCTAAGCAACCCAACATTCCAAGGCATTTTAAGGCCCAAACCGAGTGCCTGTTGTAGGCAACCTTCCATACTATTAAGGAGTGATATCGGTTTCATTTGCCAACAGGCACTTTAAGGGCCCTGACTTCCCACCTCCAAGGAGCCACTTTAAAACTATAGTTCTGAAAATAATTTATGTATGACATTTTTTCTGGAGCTAATCTAGACATGTCAAAATTTAAATGGTCCCAGTCCCTAACAGGGTTCTAGAATGGAGGACAAGCCACGCCAGGTTTCTGCTGCTGCACCCAGGTCTTGGAAGAGGTAGCTTAGCAATTGACCGCACAGCCCCACAGAAAGGGGACTTGGTACTAACCCTACCTGGAAGGCTCATTAACCTCCATCTCTTTGAACTTCCTGGCAGTTTTGGCTTAGCCTACCGACACTTCCTCAGAGAACCTGTTTTCTCTGCAGTCGGAAGGAAGGTTGAGTTCTGTCCAAGAAAAGTTCTCCTAATCAAATTTCAGCAGGAGCTATGAAGGTAGGACCAGAAGGGGGGTCAACCCAGCATAGAGAAACTGAAAGTCCCATTTGGCCAGCTGGAAACCTAGTAAGCCCTAGGTCCAGCCCTACTCTTGGCATGTTTCAGTGCCTCCAGCTCTTGTTTTCACAGGACGTGAAAGGAGAGCCTGCTCCATGCTGGTCAATTTGCATGCCACCTGGGCTGAGCCCCCATGGTTCTCTGCCACATCCACAGTAATGCGCATCCACAGCCTGGCCTGTCACCCACTAACTCCAGATTTTAGAGTGATGAGGTCAATACTTCCTAAATCCTTCTCTGGGAAGTGTTTATCTGACTCCCCCTCCTCCCCTACATTAACCCATACACCTCTGTCTGTACTACTATATTTGGCATTGGAGAAATTGTCTACCAGAAAAAGTTACTCATCTTTGTACACAATGGATGTTGGATGAAATGTTTGCAGAGTTAACTGTTCTACTAATTTAGTCTCTTTTTATATCCACAAAACACAGCAAAGCCCCTCCTCCAAGAATTAAGGCGCAGGTTAAATGAGTCTGAAAAATCTCTAAGAAACTGCGCGCTTCTCTCCTGACTAGGGAGTCTTGGAGAGTAAGTTGTCAACGTGTATTTCCAAGATGGCTTCCTACTTCAGGCCCTGTCCAGGCTGAAGTGGACCAGAGACAGAGGGACTAGCCAAGGTCTTGGTATAGGGACAGCTTTCCTGGCAGCTGAGGCCACTTGCCCTGGGCAGCAGTCACCCTTACCACTGATAAGACTTGAAGGCCTGAAATTCAAACTCCAAGTTACTTACCAGCCCCAGTCCCCATATGACATGTGAACTAACTTTATGAGAAGTGCCAGGGTTTTCTCAATCCAGAAGGAAGTTGTCTATACACACTATGGTACAAAGAGCTGAGTAGAGAGGGCAGCACAACTTCGGAGACATTTTTAGCTAAAAATATGCAGCAGTGTAAGAGAAAGATGCAATCTTCTATAACAACGCTATGGCCTTAATCTTACTTTGCAGATAAGGAAAAATTAAAGTAACTTGTCCAAGGTTAAACAGCTACAATGGTGGGGCTGGGACTCTAATCAGGTCCGACATCAAACTCTGTTTCAGTGTCTAAGCTAACCCATTTTTTTGGGGGGGAGGGGGAAGGGGGCCGTGTGTGCACATGCACAGGGTTGAGAGGGGTATTTGTCATTTGGTTTTGTTTTCCTGGCTACAAGGTTCAACTCTATCCTGGGTACCTCAACAAAGTACCAGCAAAGAAGCCTGGGGCCCAACCCTAGGAAACAGATCTATAAAGATGATCTCATACCCCTACACAGCTAGCACCACATCTCGGTGAAGGTTACGTAGCAACTGGCCTGCCTAAAACGGTCAGTCAGACCTGAAATTTTCATGGCCTACTTATCCCTCTATTTGCTCAGAGCTTTGTGATGAAGACCATAGCTTGCCTGCCAGTTTCCTTTCCTTTGACAAGCTCTGTTGCCAGGCCTAGCAGCACTAAGGGCAGCCAAAGCCCCTAGCCGCAGAGAGTATGCTGCCCTGGCTTTACCCCGACTCCTTTCTGTCACAGGGAGCCAGAAGACTCAACATAGATGAAGTCCAGGACCTCTCTGCCCTACTTCCTTAACTATGTTTAAGCAGAACGCTGAATTTTGTTTTTAACCTAATGCACAAACTCAGCTCTTAGCCCAGAACTGATAGAGGTATCCATGCTCCCCAACACCAAGTTTTAAATGGATGCCACAGGCTGAGTTCATCAGTGTATGTGTACTTATGACTGGCGAGAGACAGACAAGAGTCATTTCCACTTGGGCAGCCAAGGCCAAGGTCTCTGGGAATATGGCCACAATCACAGCCCAGGTAGCAGTAGTTAAAAGTAACAGCAAGCAATTAGCTTTGAGATAATTATTCCAATTAATCCTTATGAGTGTTTTAATCTGCCCTAATCACACTATAGAAGGGAGCACGTGGAATGGGTTAATATTAAATACACACACACACACACACACACACACACACACACACGAATATTTACTTCCCTAAAGAACAAACATGAAGAGGGACCCACGCAGGCCCAACACTGTAAGGTTAAAAAAAAAAAAAGCTACCTGCCAACTGGGTTTGGAAAGGAGTACTTCAAAGCATGTCTATGAGACACTGTTCTAAGTGTCCAAGCTTAGGCATCGGCCACTGAGCCAATGTTTGCTACATACACAGACAACTATTAAAATAAAACACTTCTCCTTGCCACGTTTCCTTGGACAGGAACAGGCACCACTGCCACGCACACCAACTAAAGCCTGAGTCAGAGGAGAGTTACTAGAATCCCTCCCCCTCCACAAAGTGCCGCTATTTTAAATAGCCCCTACTAACTAACCTTCGATGTAGGAGTTTATAGCTATCAGCTCAGGGCTAGGATAGGTGCAAAGAACTGAGAAAGCATCACCTTTCCTCCCAGCGTGGGGAAGGGCCCAAGCAAGCATTTTAAGAGGGATACCGCTAAGAGGCAAGCACGCGTCCACCCACCTGCACACTGAGCAAGCTAAAAGTACTAAGTGAACAGGGGCTAGGAGATACAAATTAGAGGGACAGTGCTTCAGAACCCCAGGGCCGTGTTTTCAACCGGAGCTGGATGATTGTGTCTTCCTTTTTGTCCTGGGAGAAGCTGCTACAGCCACTGCAACTGCAGCCCTACCTGCTGCTTTACCTGGTGAACTCCTAGTCATCTTGCAAGTTCCAGCTTACTTCCTCCTCAAAACTTCCAACATGCCCTCAGTATACTCATGCGGTTAACCCCCTGGGTTCTGATTCCTCATTGTCTGTGGTCCCAGCTGGGCTATAAACTCCAAGATGAGGCATGATTCATGCTTCAGCAAATTCCTAGCCCTCCCCCAGCAATAGAGCTGTGTATGAAAGAAGCACCATTTTAAGGACCTCCCATGTGCCAGGCTCTGTATCACACACCAAAATCACCAACCACACTGAATTCTGATAGACATCAAAAGTCCGCAGGGCTCCCAATTTGCAGAGGCGAAACCGCTCCAAGATCGCCCACAAGCTCTCAATGAAAATGAGAACACTGGATTCAAAGCCCGGGGCAGCATTTTTCAGAACAGGGCCGAGTTCCACTTAACTCCAGAGCCACACCAGCATTCAGCAGGTAGAAGGGACTGGGAAAGCTTTAGGACTTTACTATTCCCTGCTACATACCTGCCACTGCTCCACCTCCTGAAAACAATCCTGAAGGCCCGTGACTACATGGAAAATTAATATCTGACGAAAGATCAAATTGCTCTTGTATTATATAAGGCCTTTCAGGCCTTGTAGTAAGCAGCAGGCCTCCTGAGAGGGTCTGCCCTAGAAATCCTATAGTAAAGGGATATGCCCAGACACTGCTCTGGAAATGCCATGCTCTTAAGTCTGAATGGCAAAGGTACACTGAACTGGTAAATGGCCCTCTGGGTTCCTGTTGGGGGCACAAGGTCAGTGGTATAAAGAAGCCAAAATACAACTTCCTTTGCCACTAACATCCCATACTTTCCCAGTAGGAGACCTCAGACATCACAAGGCTCTGCCGCCATCTCATTAGGGAAGCAGCCTCAGTTGGTCAACCAAAATGAGACAAAGGTCCTGCCCATAATATAAAAAGCACCCAGGTACCCTACTATCACCATGTGGCCTCAAAGCCTACACAGCAAAACCCCGACGTGTCCTAATCCTGTCGCTTAATTCAGTGCTCCACGAAGCAGGGTAGGGTAGCTGCAGCCTAGACCTAAGAGGTGTCTGGGGGATTACTGAAGTAGAGCCCTAGGTTTACCTTTGAATAAATTCTTCTGCTTTAGATTCTTGGGGTGGGGGGACAAGCAAGGAAAGCACTAAGGCTGGCAAGGGCAGAAGCTCTGCTAATGACAAAACTACAAGGCTCAATGGCAGCTCAGGAGACTCGCACTTCATTTCGTTGCATAGAGTCCTGAAGACAGGAAACAGCTTTAAAAGGACCAGTGGGCTCTTGGGCAGCCAAGAGGGGAGAAAGCTTAAGATTGTGTTGAACTCTGCTTCTGCCAAGTGCTACTCCTGGGAAGTCACTGCTGGACACACTGACAAGACACAGGCCCACCCCCAGGAAATAGAGACTGCTTCAATTAAGTACTCTCAAGTGCCTTCTTCTGTAGGCATTTGCTGTTAAGGAATCCAGCCCCTCTGTTAAGCCCAACACACAGCACTGCCGGCCAGCCTCTCGGATGGCTGACGTTCAACTTGTCTCTGAAACGGGCGGAGACCCGGAAAGGGCAGGTGACCAGTGCTTTAACAGAACACAGGGAAGCAGACCCAAGGGTCCTGAAACCCAGCCCCACTGCCTTCTAGGACAAAATGCCTTCGGATGAATTCTCCATCACATCCATGACGGCGTCCAGGCCGCCCACCAAGGGGGTACAGGAAGCCAGATCCGTTCCTGGTCCCCTGCCATCTTTCCCCCAAACCCCCAGAGCCTACGCGCAGCAGAGCGGGTCAGGGCTGGCAGGCGCGCGTGCGTGCGGGCGGGCCGGCGGTTACCTGAGCACAGTCACGCTCCCCCTGCGCACAGGCAGGGAAAGCACAGGTTCCGACACCCGGATGGGCTTAAACTGGAACTTGCAGCCGAAGCAGAGGGCCGAATCGCTGAAGAAGGACACGGACACGATGGGGCGCTCGAAGATGTGGATGGGGTCCACGTGCGACACAATGCAGCCGCCCGGCTGGTAGTCGTTGATGACGGCGCTGTTGACGAAGCCCTCGGGGATGACGCGGTGCTCCACCAGCTTCTGGATCACCAGCTGGTGCACCCACTCGGGGATCTCGTCCACGTCGCCCGGCGGGTAGAGGCGCTCCTGGCCGGGCCCGCGCTTCTGCAGCTGCGCGCCGTACGTGTAGCCCTCGCCGAAGAAGTACTTGTTGCGCAGCGGGGCCCGGTCTACCGTGTGCTCGTTGTACAGACCCTTCTCGGCGCGGGACACCACCTCGTCGATGCGGGCCTCGATCTTGGCGCACTCGTCCTGACTGAAGAGGCGCATCTGTCGGATGCCGCTCTTCACCTTACGCGCCTCCTCGTCCCGCTGCAGCTGCTGTTCCTCGTAGTCGCTGCGCTCCGGGTCCGAGTCTTCCTGGAACTTGCGCTTGGCCCCGGGCCCCGAGTAGGGCTCTGCGGCGGCGGCGGCAGCGGCGGCGGCAGCCACGGCGGCGGCGGCAGCGGCCGCCGCCTCCCGACTGCTCGCCTTGTAGTTGTCCCGGGCCGTCATGGACTTGAGCTTCTCCCGCAGGTCCGTGTAGCCGCCGGCGGCCGCCATGCCCCCACGCCGCTCTCTAGGGTCCTCTGGGGCGGGCGGGCATGGCCCTCGGGGGACGCGCCCTGGCGCCCCCGGAGAGGAGCACTCCTCAGCGCCGGGCCCCCATGCGTGGCCGGAGGACCCGGCGAGAGGCGACCTGGAACCAGGCACGGGGTCGGGCCTCAGGGGCAGCGGGTCATGCAGCGGTGCTGGCGACGACGGGAATTCCTCCTCCTCCACCTCCTCCACGTCCCGCGGGGCAGGGGCGCCGACCGCGCCTCATGCCGCGGGGGCTTCCGGGGGTGGGGGTGGGGGGCCGACTCCCAGCCGGATCCTTCGACACCCGGCCCGGGCCGCACTTTAAGGCGCTCCTCAAGACGTCACGGGCCTCCCGCCCGACGTCCACCAGCGCAGCTCCTCAGTGGGTTCTTGGGCGCGCACGCGCAGTGTAGTCAGCCGCCGCAGGACCCCGCGCGTCACGGACATGCGCAGGGGGCGCGGACTGGCCGGCAGAGGTGCCTGCGCAGGCGCACAGGGGGACGCTCGTCGTCTGCCACCCCTCCCCCACTCGCTGAAGGGCTTCGAAGGAGCGCCTTCAAATGGCACCCTGACCCAAAGCCTCCAGGTCGAAAGAGTTCCCTCCGCAGGGGTGCGCTCACACTGTCAACGCCGTCACTATGCGGTGTCACGACATCGTCCGAAACTCGTAAACGCCACAGCCCGCAGAGCGCAATCACCGGGGAACCGCCACAACCTCGGCTGCCCGGTTACCGCCCCCTTTGGCGCTTTCACTCTTTCAATTGGGCCGCCGGTTACTGACTGGGCGTGCTCAAACAGGAGCTTCCTGAAGTTGGTTGGTTATCACGTCTGTCAATCATGATGTCGCCATAGCTACTGCGTCCGTCACTTAATTAAGAGGAGGGGGGCAGGGCGGGAGGACCCCTGAAGGGCATATGGGTGGCTAAGAAAGTGCCTGAGTAGAAGCCGGAGGAAAGCCTTCATGACACTGACGTAGGACTTAGGTAAACTTCTGAAACCAGCAGAAACTTCTCAAACTAGGGTCGAGAGCACCAAACCCCAGCTCTGAACCCGGATGGACACGTGTCTGGGGTAACCCTCGGGCCGCCGCTGTAGACGGGAGCGGACGTTCCCCTAGTCACGTCCCGGAGGCGGTGGGCGCGTGCGCAGCCTCGGGAGCGCGCCGGGGGCGGGGGTCGCCTCCGCGCCGCCTCAGGAATATTAACTATGGGGGCCCTTCAGAGATCGTCTGGGGAAAACTTTAAGGGAACCAGTAGGCGCACTGTCGGGAATCCAAAGTTTTGAAAGAGTGCGGTCGTGCGGGAAGATACAGCGAGAGCAAAGGCTCGGCTCGGCTCGGCGAGATGCGCCGGGCAGGTCCGGCAAGACGGTGTTCCTGTTGGAAAGCCTCTGGTGGCTCGGCTCAGTCCAGCGGCTCTGCTCGGCGTCCCAGGCCTTTTGTTCACGAACCCCTCCGACCTTGCCTCCTTGGCCCTCTATTTAGGCTTTATGGAGACCAGCCTCACCCCTACACTGCCAGGTTTACAAACATAACGCTGCTCCACCTCCTGACCTTTGCCTGTGCCGGCTCTTCCTCACGGAGCACCAGTTCCCGGCCACACACCTCCATTTTGATTCTTTGAGGCTCCACACACCTCCGCCCGGCATCTGAGTGCCTCCCCAAATGAACCCCTGGAACGAAATGCATTTTAGCTTTCAGTAACTGCCTTGAGCCTCGCTTTCCTATTTTGCTCTGGTCCGGTGACATATTCCCGTACACTCCTCCCCTGTGTCAGAGAAAGCATGACCTCGGCGCCAATGGACACCGGTTAGGCCCTTGCCATCCTGAGCAAATAACTGCCACACTCGGAACCTGGTTTCTTGTCTGTGAAATTGGGAATACCACGAGTATCCACCTCATACAGTAGTAGTGACGATGATCTGAGGTCCTGCAGGTTAAGGGCCAAGGTGCGTTGGTGGTTCTGTAACCTTCCACATCATGTGCAGCGGGTCGCAGCCACCACCCATCGGTCAGTGGAGGCTTTGGGCTGTGCTGTGATGCCACACAGGTTTCAGTGGCGCTTCCAAAAACGGATTAGGGAGAAAAGCCTGATGATCTACTTTTGAACATCAGCCAGTGAAAACACAATGGATCACAATCCTCCAATACACAACTAATCGGGAAAATGGCACAGAACCAGGCAGCATTTTGTACTGTTTGCATGGGTTTGCCAAGAGTGAGGGAGCCAAGTGAATGGCAGCTAAGAATGTTAGGCAGAGGAGATTGCTGACAATGATCCGAGGCTTCAGCTTCCCCATCTAGAAACTGGGTCCCACCACTCTGTTAGAACGTGAAGGTTGTGTGGTGATTTGCCAATATCAGGCCGGCAAGGCCTGTGGGATGGCAAAGCCCAGACACCTGGCACTCAAGCCCTCCCACCTGGCCACTTCTATTCTGATAACCATCTGCAGCAGTTGCAGGGGAAAATGGAGCAAGCATGCAGTTAATTTGGTTCCTGCCCTTTTTAAATACAGACGGAAAGGAGCATTCGTGGGGACGAGATTACATGTTGGGCTTTGATCGGAAAGATTCGAAGTTTGAAACCACTAGGCGCCACTTGGGAGAAAGATGGGGCTTTCTACTCCCATAGTTACAGTCTCAGAAATCCACAGGGGCAGTTTGACCATGCCCTGTAGGGTTGCCATGAGTCAGAATTGACTCGATGGCAGTGAGTGGAGCTGGGAGAGGGTACTAAAAAGGTAGCTGCAGGCGGGCAGGGAGAAGATGGCTCAAAATAGAGCTCCTTTTCTATTTGGTGGGGAGGAAGGTTAATGTGAAGGTTTAGACCCTGAAACTCCATGCCTACTACCTCTCCCCTCAAAACGATCCACCAGGAGGAGGGCATCAGACTGCACGCAGACCTGCCTGACAGAGGGCTCTACCCTCATAATCAAAATCCTCCTAGGCAATGCCTCTTGGAGCCCTGGCCCTGCTCCTCCAGGCAAACATGGAACTCACTTCTTCTCCAGGTGGAGACAGCCCCTTGTATCCCAGCCAGCCCCTTGGTATGGGGAGCAAAGAACGGGAAGAAAGTGTATATGGATGAATCCTTTTTTTCTCATATATTAAGAAGCCGGGCAGGCTGGGTTTCAGGGGTGGAGGAAGACCGTCACCCTTGTGATTGGAGGTGAGTCCCAATCACATCCTCATAATTAATACAGTCCCCACTATAACCTCCTATGGTAGTGCTACCTTAGTTACCTCTTAACAAGCACATGGCTGATGGCTAGGTAGCCTGCAGCTTTTAACTATAGAAGCAGACTTGTGCTGTTGCTGTCTAGGCTCTGAAGACAGCCACCCCCTTACCTGCCCCCAACACTGGTGTTAGGTTACTCAGGGACCTGTATGTTAGGACACAGCTCACTTTGTTACATATGTAGTTACCTGTACTTAGGGGTGCTTGCATGCCCCTGGAATGTATATAAGCCTTAGTTGTAAATATATTCTCTATCTGACCTGGCTCCTGAAGTCATGGTGGTCCTAAAGGTGAGCACTTGGATGCCTTATCTCATCTAATTTACCCCTCAATTACCCCCTAGACCTACACGTTGGAAACGTCCATGTGCTCTCTTCTATGTGCTCTTGAGCTGGGGCCCTCCCCTCTGTGAGCCTTCTGTGAGGGATAGCCTAGGCTCCAAAGGTAGCCTTTTGGGGTTTGCATCTTCAGGAGACCATTGAACCAGTTGTATAGCCTTGGGCAAGTTGCTTCACCTCTCTGGGCCTCAGTTTCCCCATATATATAAAATACATATACTCATAGAACTCACCTCTTTGAGGGTGTTTTGTGGATTCAATGGGTTAGCTCATGTAAAGCATAGTGCTTGGCATCTAATAAAGCTTGGTAAAAGTTAAAAATGAGAATAGGTCTTCCCACCTCAGCTGTTTCATCCCATACTGGCCATCTAGTGATGGCCACTTAGCAAACACTTGCCCGAGAGCTTCCATCAGTGCTTTCACTTGATAGAGGAGAAGGAGCGAGACTCGGGGCAAGAGGTTTGCCCAGGTGAAGTGCTTTGAATGACTTAATATGGCCCTTCTACCCGAGCCTTTGTAACTCTCACCACAGGACTGTGAGCCCGTGTAGGACTATGCAAATGTAAAGTGCTTGTGCCCTACCAAGAAACTGGGTGGCTTGCTAATAATGTAAATAAGTACATGGCCCCCTTGTGGGGCCATGCAGAGATGTATCAATCAGGTTGGGGCTATTAGTCAGTTCTGCCATCCTGCCATACTTAAAATGAGCCCTCCAACAGGCAAATGGAGGGGGGGAGTGTCTCGCTATAACCAAGAAAGAAAAGCCAATGTGTAGCCATTGTGGAAAGTGGTATGGCGCGCCCTCAAACTGGAAGTGATATTTCCATATGATCCAGCAATCCCTCTGCCAGTATGTCCTCTAGAGACGTCAGAGCCATAGCCCAAACAAACACATGCACTCTCATGTCCATTGCAGCACTGTGCACAGTAGCAAGAAGATAGAAACAGCCCAAATGCCCATCAGAAGACTGGATGAAGAAATTTTGGTACATACACACAATGAAATATTGTGCATCACTAAAAAAACATTGATGACATGACAACACACCTCATGACATGGATGGGCCTGGAGAGCATGATGCTGCGTGCAGCTAGTCAGTCACAGAAGGACAAACAGGGTGTGAGTCCACTGCTATAAGGATGAAAACCAAGAGGAGGGCTTGCACACCACACAGAACAGACTTTGCAGGTTGCCACGGGCAGGAGGGCAAGAGGGAAGAGGAAGCAACAGACTCGCAGGTTAACAGGTGTCGACATGGGTGAAAAGGAGAGGGGAGGTCCATAAATGGGAGGGATCCATGGAAAAGGGGGGATAGAATACAAGGAAGGGGGAGTTAATAAGTAGTTTGAACTGTTGAATGTAGTCGATGGTCTGAAGTGTGAACCCTCTACATAATTCACCCCACAAAAATAATTTAAAGCAAAAAGAGGGAGCCAGGAGTGGGTCCTCTGAACCCATGGACTCTGGATTGAACCTCCCTGACCCAGGAGACTGAAAGCTGGGATACTGGAAATGGAGGGATTCGGTGGCAAAGAAGTGGTGGCAGCAGAGCCAGGACACTGGCAGGAGATAGAGTAGTGGGCTTCCAGCCCACAGAGTGAGAAAACTGAGTGCCTTCAGGCAGGAGGCTTGCTGGCAGAAATGACATGCCTCCAAACACTTGTCTGGGGAGCTAGGTTTGCCAACCCATGGAGCTGAAGTTAAGTGCCATCAGCAGAAATTTACTGATGGAGGGAATGCCTCAGGGCACACAATGAGCAAAATCTAAGAAAAAAACAACGCTTTTTTCATACTTGCCTCCAAAGGCTGGAGGCATGCCGGCAAGCATTCCTGACGAGAGAAAGTTCTAATGAAAGAACTGTATCCCAAGTGTTCCTGATCTTGAGTTATAAACAGAACCAGTTACTTTCCTAGTAACCCAATTGCATTGTCTGTGAGTTCTGTGCGACCTAGCAGAGAAGTAGCGAGTGCCACAAGAGGGACAGCTGGTGTCAGAATCGGTCAAAATGTTGGAGGGTGAAAGCTGATCTACATTAGCCTCATAAGAATCCACACTGGGCTGATGAGATCCTCCTCTGTCCCCTGTGAGTAAAGGTCATAATCTACTTGTGCCATGCCATTTACACACAAGGCCACACAGTTCATCAAGAAATGGTAAATTTGAATGCAGACTTCTTTGGTTCAGTAGCCTGGGCCTTCAACCACTGGACCAAGGTTACCTTAAGAGTGTGGTTCCTGAGTAGGATAAGGTAGGTGTCCCTGACGGGGAGACCAGTGGGGTATGTGGGATGATGGGATCTACATGGCTCCAGCCCAGTGTCTCACTTGGGGTAGCAATGAGGTCCTTCTGGTTACTTCTGAGTGCCCAAGTACCACCATACCCATCTGGGATGCCAGACCTTCACAAGTGAAAATGACAACCAGTCAGTCGTTCCTCCTCTACTGTTTACCCTCATCACAGGCCAGCCACCCTGAGAGCTGGTTACCCATGCTCTGAGTCTCACATACTCGCCTAAGATCTTGCCTTTTTGAGCAGTGGTCCAAATCTCTGTTTGGAATGTCCATCCCTCTCTCCTCTAAACGTAGCCAACTCCTACTCATCCTTTAAAACCCAGCTCCAATATCCCATTCTCTAGGATGCCATTTCCTAGACTGCCTCCCTTCATGACCCCACTCTTGAACCTCCTGTGGCCAGTCCATCAGTGATGGGGGCCATACAGGGATAGAAAGTTGGGGTCCTCAGGGAGAGGTAAGGGCTCTGCTGGTAATTCTGTTCATGGGCAGGAAATCAGGAGCATAACTGAGGCCCCAACTCCTGCCTCTCTCTTCTGTCTTGCTTCCTAGCCACTTGGTAATGTCATGAAGGAAATGACTGATGGATACCTTTTATTTACACAGAAATGACCAAAGGTCACATATCCAGATAGAAAGGAAGCCCAAGGGGATGACCTGAGGACATGGGGAGCTGGGATGTGGAGTCCAGACAGATTCGTCCATCATAGTCTTAAGTCCAGCTCACTGAGGCCCTGGGTGGCAGGCAGTCTTCGCAGAGCCTGCTGTGGATATGTTTGGTAGCAGGAGGCCCCATTCCGTGGTCCTGTCTTCTGCTCAGTTTCATCTCAGCTCTGGACTGGTCCTTCAGGGCTCTTGAGTGGCTCCTCCTGCCTCCTCTTGGCCTCCCCCAAAGCCCTGGTCCCTTACAGACACAGTCTTCTAGCAGAGGACAGCTGGAGCCTAGGACCGGTCAGAGCAGGGTGATTTCACTCGGGGGCAGTGTGAGTCGCTTCTCACGAGCACTGAGCAGGTTCTCCACATGGGCGGCCACCACGCGACACAGCTCCAGACCCTACAGGAGATACAGTGAGAATCCCCACCTGTGCCACTACGCATCCACAGACTAGGAGCAGCAGCACGTGGTGGGGGAGGGGGGTAGGGAGGAGTGCATCCACTAGAGGTGTGGCAGGTGTAGAAAGGGCAGCGCGGCTCAGGGATGGTTCAAAATCTCCTGATACAGATTGTTAGAGGCAGCCAGGATGGAAACTCAGGTTTGTCAGCTGCAATGGCCACTGCACTTGGACACTGCCTCCTCCTGGGAGCCATACCTGATGACCTCCTGATGATCTCTCTCCAGAGATCCCTTCACGTTCATCTCCCCCAGGAGACGCAGGGCTCTGGGAGGGGGTAAAGTCAAAGGTCCCACTGCTGCAGCTGGTGCAAAGCCTGCTGCCTGGAGATGTTCCAGGATTCTGAGTTAAATGAGTGCGTGCGTGAATGCCTCACATGGAGGGCGGGGGGCGGGGTGGGGGGCAGCAGAAAGAAGGCAGGAAGCCACCAGGAACAAGAGGAACCAGAAAGGCCTCCATCCACCCATCCACCAGGTGTCTGCCCCACCCCACCACCCCAGCTGTGTGCCATGGATACAGGGGAGTGGGAGGCCATACCCTGCCCTTTGGGACTGACACTCTGGGGAGGGCACTGTGTAAGTAGACAGAGACTGACTGGAGAGGGGGACCAAGGGGGGATCGTGGTGCTGAAAACTGAATTAAGGAAGAGAGGGAGCCTGGGGGATATGATGAGGGGAGATGCTGGGGTGAGGGAAAGAGGGGCCAGGGTGAGGCTGGGGAGGGGAGGGCAAGCTTGACCTCAGGCAATTCCAAGAAGCCAGGAGCTGGAACAGAGAGACGAGAGGGAGGCAAGAGGTAACAAGAGGGGGGCAACGGTTGAGAAGGACTTGTGGATTTGGAGTGTGAGTGGCTGGAAACTTGGGGATCAGGAGGTAAGATGGAGAAGCTTGCTCTCTGGGGGGGTGGTTCAGGGTTCAAGCAAGAGTTAGATATATCTGAAGCCCTAGAACCAAGGTGCCCTGGGGGAGACCAGGCAGAGCCCAGACTCTGCAACGTTTAGAGACCATCCAGGCAAAGATTCAGGGAACAGAGTCCCAGACGGGGGTGAGAGGATGACATGGGGCATGGGAGGTTGGAGGGGGGAGTCAGAAGAGTGAGCACAGGGTCTGGGAGGTCCTCAGAGGAAGCAGGACTTCAGCCTCGAGGAGTGGGACACCCCCCAACCCCCATCGCAGGCTGCCAGAGCAGCAAGGGGATTTCGTTATGGCCCTATCCCAGGCTCAGGGATGGAGAAATTAAAGCCTCTCCCTCTTGGAACCCAATCCCTTCCAGGTTCAATTCTGTGGGCCTCAACCCCATCTCTAAAATGGGGTAAAATGGGTTCTACCGCCACCTTCCCTGGTCTGGGGGGCCTGGACAGGATCCCAGAGGGGGATGCATGCCATGTAAGGCATAGCCCCAGAGGATGAGGATAGACAGCGCCAGTGGACTTCAGTTTTCCTATCTGTCACATGAGCGACCCCACCATTCCCAGCCCCTAGTCTCAGTACCTACAAGCTAACTTCCATGCCCTAGCCCAGGTCCATCTCCTCAAGACAGCTATATGCCTTCCTCTCATCAGCTCTCTGTAGCCCAGGGGAAAGTCCTAGGTCCTTTGAGGTCTGCCTTGCCCTGGCCGGGGCATCCCCAGGGCTCCGCACTCCTCACTACCCAGCAAGCGACTGGGACATTCTCTACGGTTCTGTGAACAAGGTGCTTTCCCGGAAGAGTCCCAGAAGAACAGATGGGATGTGGGGTGCTGGATTTGGTTTTCCTGCACTGGGCTGTCTTTGAGGTCATGGCCAGGGCTGACCGGGTGAGTTGAATGAGTCACAGGGGAGGGGCTGGGCAGTAAAGCCTCAAGGACAGGTGCACCTGCTCCAGCTGCAGCTGCATGGGCCGCTGAGCCGCCACGTCCCCCAGGGCGATCTCCACGTAGGGGTAGCTGGAGTTGGCTGTGGGCCGCTGGGTCCGGGTGGACTGGATGTCCTTCAGGGGGAACTTCACCATCAGCTCCTGGGAGTGGTGAGGGAGGGCGAGATGGGCTGTGACCTGACGACTTTTCCTCTGTGGCCCAGTGCCTTGAACCATTCTTCCCGCCTTCCTACAAAGCAGTTCGGTAGAAGGCAGGGACCCTGGTCCAAGGAACCATTCCCTGGTTACTTGTTCTGTGACCCTGAACATGCCCCTCTACTCTTCCTGGCCTCTGGTCCCTCACCTGTGACATGGACAGTGCAAACAATGGCCATGCCTTAGCGCTCTACCCCCACGCCCTGCCCTGAATGCAGGGGGTCCAGGGGCGTGCGGGGTGCTGTCGTTGCCGATCTTCAGGACACACCAAAGCTTGCCTCTTGTGAGCAGTTGTCACTCAGCTCTCCTTCAGGTCTCAGGCCACAAACTGGACTCCCCACGGGAAGGATCCCTCCACTGGAGGAACCAGGGAAGCGGTGGGTCCCGGCCCACTGTGAGATGATTGTGTCCGAGTCCGGAACAGCAGAGAGCTGGGATTCCACACTGTCTCCCAGAGGGCCACAGCCAGATGGCACTCCTGTTGCCCAAGCAACAGTGGCAACTTGCTTACTCGCTTGTACTCCCATCCTCTGTTGGCGCCATGCCTGCCCTGCCAGTTCATCCCAGGGTCGCCTCTACAGAAACCACTTGCCCCTGCCACCCTTGTTTCTGGGTCTGCTGCTGGGGATACACCTAAGACACAGTCCCGCTGAGGGCACCTGCCTGCCAGTCATCCACACTGGCCGGAGGACAGTGAGGCTCGGAGAGGGCAAGAGGCTGGCCCAATGTCACGCAGGTGGAAATCGGTGATTTGGGTCCCTCGGGGTGCTGCTAGGAGGTACAGAGCTGAGGGCCACTCACGTGGGTCTCGGTGCTGAGGAAGTTGAGGCCATTGTGGTTGACAGCAAGTATGCAGGGGGCTGGCACAGTCATGTTACTGCAGCTCTGGACGAAGAAGAAGGAGGAGCCAAACATGGGCAAGGCGCTGAGGAGGCCTGGGGTAGGGAGAAGGAGGCTGGTTACCAGGCTGGCAGGGCTCACTGGGCACAGCCACGGCCACCTCTGCCTTTGGCTGTGTCTGGCCCAGGAACCCTCAGTGTGGTTCCTCCCACTTCTCCGGCCTCCCATTTGGCCTGTTCTTCCATCCCTGCTCCTCTCTGTAGCTTCCAGCTCTCTACACCCAGGTCTATCCAGAAGCAGGGCCTCATCTGGCACTTAAAATGCCTTCGTGCAAAGGAAAAGGCACTGTGGATGGGGAAGGGGGCGGGATACCCTCCCTGGAGCAGTCCCAGCCCTCGAGGCACTGAACCCAAGCTACCTTGCTGCTCAGCCAGGGGTACCCTTGTGCAATGCTCTGCCTATACACTGGTTTGGTGGCCCTCCCCACCGCCCCCCAGCGCTACCAAGAGCTCCATGTCTCTGAGGGCTGCATGCACTACAGCCCAGATGGTGTGCCGAGCTCTAATCCAGCCTCTCCAGAGAACTACAAGCCCTCATCTGCCCCAACACCTGCTTCTTCCCCGCATCCTCTGTGTGGTGATCCTGTGCTACCCTGGAAGAAGCTCCAGCTGGTTAGTGGGGTCTTCTTCTATCTCCTCCCTCCCTGACCCTTGAGCTCACCAAGAGGTGGCTATCGACCCATCTATGTTTTATGCTTCTGGACCACATCCCAAGTCCAGCTTCCATCATCTCTGCCCTGGAAGCCCGCAGCAGCCTCTACCCTGGTGCTTGGGCCTAGCCCTCCAAGTGTAAACCCAACCGCCCATTGCTACTGGCTCCCCGGTGCCTCTGAGTAAAGACCCAGGCTTGCATCAAGTTCTCTGTTAGGTTCAGTCATATTCCTCTAGCTCAGTGGTTCTCAACCTTCCTAATGCCACGGCCCTTTAATACAGTTCCTCCTGTTGTGGTGCCTCCCCCCCCAACCATACAATTCTTTTCTTTTCTTTTTCATACAATTATTTTCATTGCTACTTCATCACTGACATTTTGTTACTGTTATCAGGCGACTCCTGTGAAAGGGTCATTTGACCCCCAAAGGGGTCGAGACCCACAGGTTGAGAACCGCTGCTCTCGCTAGCTCCAGCCCAGCCCTCCAGACTACATGTTGACTCAACTCTCCCATGGCAGGCCTGTCACATCACCATCTTCTAGGACCTCAACAAGCCCTGGGACCCTCTGCTCCCGGCCCCGGATCCTTACCCAGAAATTGGGCACGGGCCTGGTGCGGGCTGAGTGCCTGCGTCTGCTGCCAGTGCTGGTTGATCAGGCTGAGCCAGGCGGAGCCGGCTTTTGTGTGGTAGAGCTGGGCCGGGATGTACTCCTGGATTTCCCGCCTGGGCGAGGAGGGAAAACCTTCTCTGAGCAACCCACCAACCTCCCTGGAAGAATCAATGTGGGGTGCAGACAGACTGAAGACCAGCGTAGTTAGGCTCTCACACACAGCGGGTGCTCCAGGCTGCTGGCAGTACGACTCATGTCCCTGAGTCGCAGATGAAGAAACTGAGGGCAGTAAAGACTGCCCAGCCCAAAGCCATGCATGCAGCTGCTGAGTGAGGCAAGCCCAGCCCTGACCCTGAGGCGGCCTTGCCTTTTGGTGGCTTCTGCTCTCCAGGGGAAGCTCGAGTTGAGGATGAGTGTGAGCACAAGCTGGGGAAACCAGCCTGGGGGCTGGTGGGAGCAGCAGCCAGAGGCACTCATGGGGGTTGGGGACGGTGGGGGCCCAGCCACAGCCTCCTCTCTGATACACGCCCGGCTGGCTGGCCTCTTGGGCAGCTTCTTTCTCTCTTGGGGCATTGGGAGGCTAGCCACAGCAGCGCAGTTTGTCCTGGTGGCCGCCCTGGACCACAGAAACTCAGAGAGCCCAGCCCGGCCCCACACCAAACGAGACCCCTCCCCAGGCAGCAGCTTTCCTCTGGTCCATAGGCAGGTAAAGTCTGGCCTTCCCAGGTTTGGGTGCTGTTTCGCTCCTCAAGGAGTGAGCTGGGTAAACTTGGGAGAGCCAGGTAACCTCTCTGAGCCTCATGCCCCCAGTCCGAAAAAGAGAAAAACCGCGTGTGGTTGGGAAACTGAGCTGAGTTCAGGCATGCGGGATGCCCTGAAACAAGCAAGAGCCTCATGAGTCATTTGATGCAGGGTTTTGGTCTCATCTTTTCCCTGAACATGAAAACGCAGAAAAGATCTACACACGGAGCCCGTCCTGGGTTACCGGCCCTGGGACATACATTTAATCCACCCGTCAGTCCATTTGTCATCATTTCACCAGTGGTCCTCAAAGTGTGGGCTGGGGCTGACCACTCAGAGCCCTTTCCCCAACAAGGCGAAGAAATGCGATTTGCCTTTCCCTTTCTCTCGAGTAGCGAGTGGAGTTTTCTGACAGTCCCAGGACAGGTGGTCCCCCAAGGGGCTGCACCGAGAAGAGCTGTGTGAATCAAGCTGCCTTCCAATAAGCCAGCAAGCACACACAAAGCAGCATGCAAACAGTGCACTTCTCAGGTGGCTTTTAAAAGAGCAGCTATTTTTTCATAAGATGTTATGCATGTTCAATGTAATGGGTGTATTATTTTTTAATGAATAAAAAATTACTTTTTCAATGCTATTTCCTGTTTTACTTTTAAACAGGATAACGATTGATAGGCTTCATCCACACACGCAAAGAAATCTTTGCAGTCATATTTCTAAGAGATAAACGCGTTTGCTCTCCAGACCAAAAGTGTGTGAATGCCTGCTGCTTTGGCATCATTGGTAGTTAGCACATCTTCAAGAACATCAGGCTGCATATGAGGCTGCCTGAGGTCACTTCACTAACGTCTATGGTGGGGCATCTCTGGGATGGGCTCCAGGGTGGCACTGTTGATGCAATGCTACCCTGAACTCTACTCGGGCGAAATCTTGCTGCGTAGGCACCAGGTATCGTGCATGTTCTGAAAGCTTTTTTTTTCACCATTAAATTTGCTCTGTGCTGTCAATACAGGCCATAAGCAATCGGTCATGATGAGGGAGGTGGGAGGGGCATGTCCCAGATCATATCTGAGTTTGGGGACTTTAACCCTAAGGCCAGGACAGCCCCTGCCCCCCTAGCCTCATTGTTACCAGAAGGGAGGACGAGAGACCTGGGGACCGGCAGGTTGGAGAATGTTAGGGGCGGAGGCAGGGCTTCCTGTCCATCCAGCTGACAGGGAGTGGGGAGTGCTTACACACTGGGCAGGCAGAAACGGTCCTTGGTCCGGTGCTGCAGGGAGGCCAGCTTGGACACTTGCTGCAGCTGTTGCTCGCTGGGCTGGCCGGGCACCACGCTGTTGAACAGGCCCTTCAGGTAGTCAGGCAGGACCTGTGGGAGACACTGATGAGAGGTTGTCAGGCAGACACCCCGAGTTATTCCACTGTTGGGGACCTAGTTATGCCACCCCATGCACTTCTGGCGAGATGCTTGTCACTTCTCAGGGCTTTGGGGAATGATGGCAGAGGGAGTGGAGAGAGCAGCAAGAGCCAGAGCCCCCCAATGCCCTGGGTAGGACCGGGGCGGTCAAGGCAGAGCAGCATCAGTGCAGGGTGGAGAAGTGCCCATAGGTCAGGGGCTCTTGAACTTGAGCATGCCCCAAAGTCACCCAGAGGGTTCCTTAGGACTGACTGCTGCCGAATGCCATGACTTCCTGGGTGTCGGGGGGTGGGGCACATGGGCGTGAATGTTCCAGGGTGGGAGCTTCCTTTTGGGGTGATGAGACTCTTTTGGAACTAGGTAGAGGGGGGGCGATGGTTGCAGAACATTTTGAACGTAGCAAATACCACTGAATTATACGCTTTAAAAAAGAGAGTTAATTTTATGTTATGTGAATTTCAACTCAAGAACAAAACAAAACAGCCAAATTGCTGGGATAGATCCCCAAACCCAACCCCGTCCACCGTTGTCAGGTCATTGGTAACTCGTAAGGACCCTCTAGGACAGAGTAGAACTGCTCCCCAGGCTTCCGTTTCCAAGGCTGGAATCTTAATGGAAGCAAACAGACACATCTTCCTGTGGAGTGGCGAGTCGGTTCAAACCACAGACCTTTTGGCTAATGGCTGAGCACTTTAACCACTGGACCACCAGAGACGAAGTCAGCAAATTTGGTCTTGAAAAATGTACACCTTCACCAGTTCCCAGGGGATGCGGCTTGGAACAACAATGTCCACGAAGCATCAGGCAGCACCAAGCGGCACGACCTCAGTCTCCACCACTACCACCACATGACCATAAAACCCAAGTGACTGTATAGTACTTGGAATTGTAGCAAGTGGTGCCACTAACGTGCAAAACCACTTGCTCTGTGTCCACGTGCTTCCCACACACAGTGGCATAGGAGGGAGACTCTGACTGAGGGGACTTCCAAGTCGCACAGGGAAACAGCACCAAGACCAAGTAACAATACTAGTGAAACACTGCTCAGGAGGAAGGAGGCCCTCAGAGAGAGCTGCGTGGAAGAGGTGCAGTCGGACGTGGTGGGTCCAGCTTACGTGAGCAGAAATGCAGAAAGGAGCAGCCAGCAGGTGGCAGCATGTGCAGAAGCCCAGGCCCTAGGTTGCCAGTATGAAGGGAGACAGTGCTGGCTGCCCTGAGAAGATGGTGCCGGGGAGCAGGGGGAATCGGGTTAAGAATGTCACTGAGGACTAGACCATGAAGGTTTCAATCACCGGGGCCAGGGAGGGGGGCACCGCACCGGTTCTAGAGAACAGAGCGGCTGGCACATACTGACCTGGTTGTAGTGCATTGTTACATACAGCTCATTCTCAAACTTGAGTGGCTGATCCCAAAGCACGCGCCGGAACCAGAGCATGTAGCCCCCGTCCACCTGCTCCATCACTGAGGCCACATCCAGGATGTAGGCGCTGCGGCTGAGGGGGCACACGTGCTGGCCTGCAGAGTGGAGGGAGGGAGGCAGGGCTGGGCAGGCAGGCCGGGCACACCCAGCCCTGTGCTGAGCATGCGTGCAGACTCCAACCAGCCACACAGCAAACCATTGCCCAGGCATGCCACCATCCCTTGCTCCGTTTCTGATGAAAGAAACGGGGGTTTAAGAGAGTACAGGCCTGGGATATTTTATTGAAATGCCAATGACCCGGATGGGAATAGCTTCAATTCAAAGGCACAAAGTAACAGGCCTTTTCTCTCGAGGGAGCAGTCTGAATAATGCCTTTGAGGACGGCCTGCCCCTACCTAGGAGAGCAGCGCTGGGTTTGGCTCAGAGAGAGCTTAGCCCTTCCCAGAGGAGACTGGGGTTGAGGGAATGCACAAAAGACCTGTGAATGCCTTTCTGCAGAATCTTTCAGGCGAGACCCCTTGCAGGACCCCTGGGACCGTGGGGGGAATGGAGGAAGAGGAGGGCTGGGGCCTGGCAATGAGGAAGCTTGTTAAGGAGGCTTAAGGCTTTCTTTCCTGCACTGGTAGTTCGGCCAAGCACTCCACACTTCCAGGAAAACTTCACTAAAGCGAGGGGCTGGGGTATGATGATGAGAGTCAGACTGGCAACCACAGGGTCTGGGCTCAAATGCCCCCTGATGTGACCTTGGAAAAGTCACCGGACTTCTGTCAGGCTGAATATTGGCCCTCAGAGGTGTCCACATCCTGCTCTAGCCCCTGGGACCTGAGCAGATGTGATGTCACACGACGAAAGAGATTTTGTGGATGTGACTAATTTGAAAATAAAAACCTCACTGCCACCCATCTGATTCGGACTCCACGTGACCCTATAGGACAGAGCAGATCTGCCCCTTTGGGGTTTCCTCGGCTGTAAAACTCTACAGGAACCTCGCCCTTCTCTGCAGAGCGGCCGGTGGGTTTGAACCGCTGTCTTTGGGAACTGCTGTCCTCCCACATGGCCTCCATCCCAAAGAGCACGGAGCAGGCCTGAGGAACAGGAGGGGCACCAGAACTAGTCCCTGCCAGTCTGTTAGGGAAACAGACTGTCACATCCAGCAAAGCGGAGGGCACACCAGGGCTGGCAGTGCTCAGGGGGCAGGGGAGAGATTTGAGGTTGAAGTCCCCGTCGGGCAGCAGGGTCTCTGACGGCTTTTCTCATTGAGTCGGAGGTCCTATCAGAGTAAGGGAGGTTCTAGCTCAAGATAAGAGATGTCCTATAGCAAAAGAGACATCAAAAGGGATGAAAGGGAGACTGCTCTGTAGAAGGAGGTGGAGTTGGAGCCGTACAGGTGTCTACCAGACACCAGAAGAGGCCAAGACGGTTCCCCCCACTATGCCCTGGTCACCCTTCGGGTCTGGGTTCGAAGAGCCACCCATCTAAGATCAAAGGGGCCGTATTCCTCCTGGAGCAGAGGGTTGGGCGGGGAGGAGGGATGGAAAGACGCAGCCCAGGAGGACCTGCAGTGGAGGAGCTAAAACAAAGTGGGTTTGAACTGCTGACTGTAAAAACTGACCTGCAACAAGTGACAATAAAAAGTCAAAACAGAAGGTTCTCCCTGAGACGTCAGATAAAGCAATACCTGCCAACAAACACCCTGAGTTCGGACTGCTGGCTTCCTGAACTGGGACGTCATGCTTTTCTGTCCCTTAAGGCTACCTGGTTGTGACAGCAGCCCTGGGCTACTAACGCAGGCAACAGGGGCTTCCTGGAGGTAGTCCTTGACCAGGCTGGTGGGAATGAGCGTAGTGTGCCAAGTCCTCCTGGCCACCCACCTCGGTTGGTGACAATGAAGATGACGTACTCGTCGAAGGCCTCGGGGCGGGTCAGAGCCATCTCAGCGCAGATCTCCTCTACCACATCCAGGGCCACCTGGGGTGGGGTGGGTGGGAGGGAGTGGCCAGATCACAGGGTGGGCCTGACCACTGTCTTCCCGGGAGGCTGAGCATGGAGTGCCTCACCTCTGAGAGCTGGGCACCAGCCTCAAGCAGACAAGCTTTGGGGGTCCTTTTGGGTCTGCCTTTGTCCTTGACCTGGAGGTGTGACCTCTCCAGGCTGTGCTGCTCTTTGGAGCAATCGTTCCCGCCCCAGGAGGCTGCCGCCCCCTCCCCAGGAGTCCTCCCAGCACCTGCCTGCCCAGGCCCCTGGCACGCCCTCACGTACGGTGCACGTTCTGATTTTGAGGTGGCGCTCCAGGCCTCCGGGAAGAAGAAAGAGTTGTCTCTTAGAACTCCTGCCAGCCTAAGGGTTGGAGAAGCATGAGGGGCCCGAGTGGATCGTGTACATAGGGGCAGTCGAGCAGGGTACATCTCACGCTCACTGCCCCCCCACAACCTCACCCCAACTCACCAACATGGCCCGGAGCTCCATGCTGCTGGGGGGCTCCAAGCGGCCGCCGAACCGCACGGTCTTCTGCAGGTTCTGCTCACAGGCCTTGGCAATCCCTGAGAGACCCAGATCAAGTCTCTTGGTCACCAGCCTAAGCCGGCCATATTCTCCCCGGTTTTAGAATTCGGGAATAGGTTTGTGTGAAAGGCAGAGAGATTTGCCTGCGGTCTGGAGTGGGAGTTGGATTCAGAGAGGCACCTGGCTCCACTTCCCAGTAAATCCTTCGGTGATCTAAGACCCCTGGGTACACAGGACCCCAAGCCGCTGTACGGAGGCCTTGCCCCAGAAGCTGCATAGCTGCAGTGGCCCCATGGCTCTGGTGACAATGGGACTCTGGCGCTTCAGATCGGGAGTTCCCTGGCCCAGCAGCCCTATCCCCCAGACGTGCCAGGAGGCAAAGGTGAGCATGCCTTCCCCTAATCACTATGCTGGCCCAGAGGGTCCTCCAGGGAGGGGGTGAGTCAAGAGTTCTCATTCTGCTGCCTTCAAGGAGCTGGGATCCCCTCTCTGGGGAGCTGCCTGTTCCTCCTGAGCCTGGGGAGGCTTGTTAACCAAATCAAAGACGAGTATTTCATGTGATCACAGGGGTCCCGGCTGGCTTCTCTAGGGGACCCAACCGTTGCTGTGGAAACAACAGCTGGGGTGGAGGCTTGGGGAGTAGCTCCTTCCTCCACATTTCATACTGGGGCAGGGTTGAGACTCTACCACTGGCTTGGGTCCCACCTGCCCAGACCCACATGAAAGCCTTGCAGATTGATGCTCCCAAGGCCAGAGATTAGGCTCACCCGGCACCTCAGGCTCATGCCTACCTTACTCCCCTCCCCTCCCTCCTACCATACTCCCTTGACCTCTAGGCTCTCTGCTCCTGACACGCGACCCCTGTGCCCGCCACCTATGACACATTGCCCCTCCCTGCTTTCTGCCATTTCTCACGGGCATGAATGTGGCCAAGGTCCCAGTCCAGGGCTGGGCCCTCTAGGCTTTCCTTCTTCCTGCAACGCCCCACACCCCCCTGGGGAGAACCCACCACCCTGAGGGTCCCCTTGCTGCCTACCTTGGAAGGGCAGGCCTGGGGTCTGGCTCGTGTTGTGCAGGAAGTGGAGGAGGTGTGGCTGGAAGACCTCAGAGCAGCTGTGGTAGGCAGCCAGGATGGACAGCAGCCTCCAGCCTCGCTGACAGCTGTCCCTGTGGGAGCACCCCAGAGCCACATCACCCTGGAGTGCCCTGCGAGGGGCTCTTGGGATCGGTCTGTGGGTTTCTAGCTCTCCGGCTCTCCAGTCTTCCTAGGACATTCCTCCCTGCCCAAAGCTGTACAAAAGGCACATTCTATTTGGGAACCAGGGGAGAAGGGGTAAGCCCTTGGACGTGCCTACAACATAGCACACAGCCTTCCTAGGCAGGGGGGCTCTGCAGGGGAAGCTTCTAGGACAAGGCCCTTGGAGGGGGACACCTGCTGGGCTTGTAAAGACATCCCAGTTGGAAGACCTTGTAATGGAGACCTGGAGAGTGTGCTCAGCAGCACTAAAGTTCCAGAGGGGAGGAGAAGAAGGGAAGAGGCAGAGGACCCCCCAGGGCAGTGGGGGTGGTTGACGAGGAGGAGGAGGGCAGCCCCCTGGGACCAAGAACCAGCCGAGGAAGCAAACCTCCCTGCGGTGGAGCCAGTTCCTACAGAGGGTTTCTGAATCTATGGGTCTTTACAGGGGCAGACAGTCTCATCTTTTTCCTGTGCAATGGCTGCTGGGTTGGAACCACTGACCTTGTGGTTAGCAGTCCATCAGTCACCCAACAGTTACCAGGGATCAAGAGCAGAGGGCACCTGCCATATGCAGTGTACTCACACCACCCTGGGTGTGAGGAGTCATGGGTGGGAACCTGTGGGGTCTGGATGGTGATTGATTAGCTTAGGTAGAGAGACATGTGCTGCAAAGTCCAGCCAATCAGCTCTGCAGCCTCCAACCACTGTGATTGGTTCAGAGATAAACATGTGACCAAGCAAACCAATGACAATCCATCTGGGGTGCTGCCTGCAGATATCAGACCAGACATTCTTGCTGAACTTTTTCTCCCGAGCTGGTGGACACAGGGCTGGGACTGGGGCTGGGGCTGGGGCCCGGGTGAGGTGGGGGGAGCAGGGAGGATTAAAGGTCCAGCTCACTCACTGCTTGGTGCTGGCGTTGTCCGTGATCTGCTTCACAATTTGGCAGTAGCACTCGTCCCGCATGACCTCGTGGTCCCCACACAGCTGAAGGAGGGGTGAGGGGGCAGGACACATGCCAGGGGCCATACTACATACCAGGCACACGAGGATATGGTGTGCACCTGGAGTCAGGATGGGCAACCCCTCCCTCACCAGTGGGGACCACAGAAAAGCTTCCCACCTCAATGGCTGGGAACTCTGAGTGACCAATGAGGAAGCCAAGTCCCTGATCAGACTGACCTTCAGGAGGGTGCGCAGCACGTCCAACTCACTCTGGCCCTTCAGTGGGGCATCTCCCATGAACCTCATCACAGCTGAAGGAAGACCTAGCCCACTCAGGCCCACAGACCCCCACTGAACATCCCACTCCAGGGGGCCTCAGCGTTGGACCCCTCCCAGGCCAGGGACACTTCAGGCAGGAACAGGGGACTTCAACAGTCTGAAAGGGGGTCCCATTGCCTGAATTCCAGTGGGGAGGCTCTGAGGACCAGAGAGAAGTGGTGATGACCAACAAGCTGAGGCCCACCCTGCCCGGGGCCCTGGCCACAGTCCCATCCTCACACCTAAGAACATGTCCGTGGCCATCGTGTCGAGGCTGCTGTCACTAAATTCGATGAGGGATTCCTGGAGCGGGGTCTGCGAGGGCAGGAAGGGGCTGTGTCATGATGGGAGAGGGACACGTCAGACTTGGACGACATTACAAGAGGGGGAGGAGGCCCAGCCCTGGGGACAGACGTTGCCCCAGGGAAGACACTGGGTCTCTTGCAAGTTTGGAGGGCGGGGTCTGAGGGCCGGGAGTCTTGTGGAAGACCAGGCTGTTTGCTCTTGGGGCCTCCCATGTGACCATTTTACAGATGGGAAAACTGAGGCCCAGGGCTGGACACCTTAGTGAAGCAAAGCATATCCTCCAAGGTTCTGGACTCCCGACCCTCCTTGCATTTCGGCTTGAGGCTATTCCTGCAACAGAGAAGGGGTGAGGGGGCTGGGTGGCCAGGCCTGTTCAAGATTTTTGGCACCACCCCCCCCTTCCCACACAAGACATGAGGACCCCATCTTAAATCCATTTCTATCCTCTAAGGCTCTGGCCGAATTGCAGCCTCAGCCGCCCACCAGAAGCAGGGTCTGAGATCTGGAGTCTGTAGCGTGGGCAGCTGCCAGAGCCCCAGAGACTCCCCCTAGGGCAGGCAGAGGGTGCAGGGCGGGTGGGGTCTACACTCACTGCGGTCTCCTCTGCGGGTCTCGGAAGTACTTCTGGGCAAACTCGAGCATAGTATGCTGTGGGGGAGCCAGGGCGTCCTCCTGGCGCTTAGGGGAGCCCACTCTGGGTGGAGGGCCCTGCAGGAGGGGAGTAGCTGCTACTCTGGCACCCGGGCTGCCCAGCTTGCAAAGCCCCCACCATCAAGGCTCGCCCCAAACTGCTCCTACACTGGCTACTCCCACCCTCTCTAGCAGGCCCTCTTCCCACCACACCCAGGCTGTCCCCACAAACCATCCCTGACCCTGGCTAGCCCTGCCCTCACCAAGTCTGCTCTGCCCTCTGCCCATCTTGGCCACACCCCACCTGGTCCTTCTCTGTCCCATTTGCTCACTACCATCAAGTGGATTCCGACTCACAGCGACCCTATAGGGCAGGGTAGAACTGCCCCTGTGGGTTTCTGAGACATCTCTTTCTGTCTTACCTCCCAATCGTTTTGATACAAAATTCACGTCATACACTCCCAATGCTGTCACTTTCAAAAGGAGTTGGCCTGTACATCATCAATCAGTTCTAGGGCATCCTCCCCACTCCCGCATTTATTATATATTCCCCCAACTATGCTCACCCCACCCCCCAATCCTCGATACACCTTTGCATCCACTCCTCCATTTCATAAACTAGGAAACATAATAGAAACAATGAAAACAAGGCAGAGGAAAATAAAAAGAAAGAAGAGACTGCCAGTAATATTAAGATACTCCAAGGAAAAAATTTCTGTTGTGGAACAAGGGAGAAATATTTAAACCTAGAGCAAATTCAGTGTTATGAGGGGTGCCACCATAATCGAGTTTACAATAATCTGATGGCAAAACTTTTCCCACCCCCCAACTGTGGCCACAGGGATCCGATTGGGTACTCTGCAATGGTCTCTGGGCTCCCACCGTCCTCCAGAGTCTGCTACAAATTCAGTGTTCCCAACTCAAGCTCTGATACTTTCCCTACATCATATTTGGGTTTTGCTTTTGTCCTCTTTGGATCACACAGGCTACTAGCACTTCTTCCATGTGGACTCAGTGGACACCTCACTTCCATAGGTGCTTGTTTGAATACAAGCCTTGAGAGCCTCAGACACAACGGATGAGGCTGTTGCTATGGGAGCAGAAAGCCTTGTTGTTCTCCTGAGGGGTACCTGGTGGTTTTGAACTGCTGACCTTGAGGTGAGCAGCCCATATCATAGTCACTGCACCACCTGGCCCTTCTCTTCCTCATTCCTCACTGCCATCCAGTTGATGCCCCTCTCAGGCTACCAGCTGCCCCTGTGAGTTTCCAGCTGTAAGCAGGAGTGGAAAGCCCGTCTCTCTTCCGCGGAGCAGCTGGTGGTTTTGAACACTGACCTTTGCAGATAGGAGCCCGATGCATAACCACTCCACCTGGGCTCCCTTCCACAGACCTGGGCCTGGTCACCCCATTGACTCTACCTGCTGGCCGGCCTAGCCTCCTCCAGGCTTTCCATCAACCAAGTAACAACCACCTGGATCTCAGCCAGCCCACGGGCCGACCGACCTTGGCCCTGCCCTGCCCACTCTCTGATCTCACCCTGCGGGCCTGAAGGTCAGGGGGACCCCACCCTACCACAGGCCAGGTCCTCCTAGCTGGCCTCACCTCTCTCCAGCGGCCCACCTCCTGAGCAGCCACGGAGGAGGCCACGGCAGCAGCCACAGCGGCGGCCCGTCCCCTGCCTGGCTCAGCGGGCAGCTGCAAGAAGTCTGGGGCGGCTGCGGGCTGCACCAGCTCTGAGGGGAAGCGGCCCACATGCCCATGGCTGGTCCCGAACCTCCAGCCTAGGGGCAGACGAGGGGTCTGAGGCAACCAGGAAGCAAGCGGTGCCCAGGGAATGCAGTGGACCATTTGCAGTGGGACCATTTGTATATGGATCCCTCCCTAAAGCTCCAGGCTCAGGGAGGGGCCAGGATTGGATTGAAGCCAAAAGTGGTGGTGGGAGGTGGAGACAGATGGGCAGGTGGCAGAGCCAAAGGGGGCTTCTTTGGGGCACCAAGAAACTCCCCTTTTTGTACTACAGTGTGAGTGCATAAAACCAAACCAGCACCAGCCCTGTTTGGGGGAAGGGTTCATATCTGGGGGTGGGAGACTGGACAGGGGTATCCCCATCTCCCCACCAAAGTCGGGGCCTCCACGCCGCAGCTCCTCCAGGTACACGACCTTCCTGCGGACCACGCAGCCAGCGCTGTAGCCTGTGGGCCAAGCTAGGTCAGCACGTTCCGGTGCACCTTGCCCAGCCCCGCTCCTGCACCCACCCAACCCACATGGTGCTGACCCACTCGGGGTGGCTCCAGGGGCTGCAAATGGATGATGTCACCCTTGTGGAAGGCCAGCAGGGCCGGGTCCTCAGGTAGGAAGTTTCTCACGGCCACCACATAGTCCGAATCCTGGGTCAGCAGAGCCAGGGTGAGGCGCTGGAGGCCCACCCCCTGCCCCTGGCCGCGACAGGAAAGTAAGCATTGCCAGGTAATAAAGTCCCAAATGTATTTGACTTCTCACTCACTGTCATCAAATCGAATCCGACTCATAGTGACCCTATCCGGCAGAGCGGAACTGCCCCTGTGGGTTTCTGAGATTGTACATTGTTACGGGAGCAGAGAGCCTCATCCTTCTCCCATGGGCAGCTAGTGGTTTTGAACTGGGGACCTTGAGGTCATCAGCCCAAATGCATAACCCACTACGCCACCGAGGCTTCTTTATTTGGCCTACTGCCCCATTGTAAGGGGTGAAAAATGTGTGGTTTTTTTCCCCCACTCAATGACCCACTAGCAATGAAAAACTCACTACAGTGGCAATCAGGGAAAAGTGCAGGCATCTGCTTTTGCAGCGCCCCTGGGCCATTCCAGCACCCCTAAGGCGGTACTGCCCACTTTGGGAAAACTAAGCCAGGGGACAGCAGGGACAGAAAGACAGAAACACGGAAAGCAGTGTGGCATGGGCTGAGAGGGGTGAGCTGGATGAAGGCAGATGGCAATAGGCCCAGCACTGCGGTGGCTTCCCTGGGCCAGGCACCAGGGGACCCACTCTAGGTCTGGGGGCTGCAGCCTGGCAGAGGGAGGATGGGATATGGCCAGAGCTGCAGTGTCCAGGCAAGGTGGTCAGGGCAGCGGGGAGGAAGCCATGATGGCCCAGGCCAGCCCGAGGACGCCATGAGGCAAGGGTTGCTGAAGGAGCAGGCAGAAGGCCGAAGGGGCGTCTAGGCCAGTGGCCCAGCCAGTGCAGAGGGCAGCCAGAGGTCATGGGTGTGTCCTCAGAGTCCCTTACACACAATCATCGAGTGTCCTCAGGGAGGTGTGGCTGCCATGTGTGTTGGGGGGGAGGGGTTTCCTGATCTTGGGGGTGGAGCCCGCGGGAGGGTCTTGACCTTCTTTAGCTCCAGGATGAAGTCGTCTACCAGGGTCTTGACCTGGTGAGCACGGGCTGAGAAGAGGATGACCTTTTCGCTGGCCAGGTTGAACTCCAGCATGTTTCGGGAAGGGATGGTCACAAACAGGATATCGGCAAAGCTGGGGATTGGGAGGTCAGCATGAGGGGGCTGCTGCTCCTGTCCTTCCAGCCCAGCCCCAACGCCAACCTCCCGGATGCTCTCAGCCTCATCGTGCCAGCCCCCAGGAGACTCCGAGTAACTGCCCCAGCCTGCCTGTGACTCCAGCCCCATTCCCTGCCGTGGTCTGAACCCCACATGTGAGTCCTTGCCCCGGGACTCAAGCTCTCAGTTGCTATTGTGCAGGCCTGGCTCCTGTACCTACGGCCCCCCATCGCTGCACCCCTCGCAGGGTAGTGGGGACACACTGGGCTGCTAAGTAACCACCAGTGGCTCCAGGGGAGGAAGACTGGGCTTTCTACTCCTGCAAAGAGGTACAGTCTAGGAAACACAGGGGCCATTCACCCTGTCCCCTAGGGTCACTGGGAGTCGGCACAGATTCGATGGTGGGGAGCTTGGCTGGTTTGGGGAAGGAGCTTCCTGGAGAGCAGGCCATGCTCTGTCCTCATGTGATAGAGGACACAGGGGCAGCTGCAGGGAGGGGCTGCGGGCCTAAGCGCGGCCCCAGGGCCAGCACCCCTTTCTGTTTTTGGATGACTTGAAGCACGCAGTCCATAGGGCAGTCACCCCACAGCCCCATGCACTCTGGCCGCACAGAATGGCGGGTAGCCTGAGAGGTGGGAAGGAGTGGTTGGTGCCTAGTCCGCCTACTTCCTGGCCGTGTGACCTAAGGAAAGGAAAATCTATCTCCCTGAGCCTCAGTTTCCCCATCTCTAAAACGGACATAACTGAAAGACCCCGCACATCAGAGGTACTTGTAAACGGTTACTACAGGAGGCAGTCTGTGCCCCAGCTCCAGCCTGGCCACTCCTGCTGCCTGCCGGTCACCTGTATGAGCGGAGGACCCGAAGCTGCCCACCAGCATCTCGGCTGCCCTTGACCATCCGCAGCAGCTTGATGCCCACATGCGACACAGCGAGGCCCTGCACGCCAGTGCCCACGCTGCCCTGCACAGGGTGAGAGGTGTGTGAGGGTCTTTTTGCCTCGCAGCGGTGGCGGAAACCCTGAGTGGGATGGGTGCAGGTAGGGCTCGCACCGTGGCGGGGAAGAGGCGGGAGAAGTAGACCTCCCAGCTGTCCCGGGCTGTGCTCACCACGGCCCGCTTCACCCTCTCCGTCACCAGGGGCCGCTGTGTGTCCAGCTGGTTCTGGGCTAAGGGAGGCCAGGCAGAGAGATGAAGCCCATCCTTCCCCCCCAGTAGCTTTCACCCCTGTCATCAGGGAAGCTGACACCCAGCAAGAAGGTATCAGCCCAACGAGTCCTCATGGGAACACTGGGAATCGGAAACCCAGAGCCTGGATGGGGGTGGGGTTGAGGGGTAGGGCCCAGCCATGCTGAGCAGGGAGCAGGTGCTTGGGAGGCAGGTGGGCAGGGCCAGGGCAGGCAGTGGCCTAGGCTGCTCTCTCCCTCCCCTCCCCTGCAGTACCAAACAGGGCCTTCATCCTGAGCCGCTCGTCCTGGGAGATGCGCAGGCAGGCCTCAGAGAGTGTGTCATGCAGGACCTGTTGTGTAGGGGAGCCATGGTGGGACCATGGCTCCCCTCTGGCAGTGGGGAGTCCTCTGTGTGGACTGGAGGGCCTCACTCTGGGAGCAGCTTGGGGAAGCCCACTTGGGCTGAGCTCCCTTCCCCATCCCTCCCTCTGGCCCTGGGCAGCGAGGACAAGCTACAGATCTGGTTAAAGCAGATTGTGGGCTCTCTGACCCTGCCCACCGAGGGGGGATTCCAGAGAACAACCCCCACCTGGCCCAGCATCCCAATCCCAGATATGGGGAGCAAAGTTTGCAAAGGACCTCCCCGTCCCCCGAGGGGTGTGCCCTCTGCGTTGGAGGAGACGGAAGCCCAGAGGGAGAGAGGGCCTCACCTGCCGGAACAGGAGGTCGAGCTGCACAGGGTGGTTGTAGCTGTCCTTGGGGTAAAACACCTGTGGAGCAGGGCTTCAGTGGGGCCCTTCAGGCCACCCTTCCCCCTCACCATAGGCCCCACCCTCTGGTGCCCCGAGCTCTGCCCACTGGTACCAGACTGTGTGCCCTGTCCCCATCTCCTGGCTGCCCTGGGCTGGGTACCTCTTTCCTCAGGAAGACCCGCCAGGGCGCGTCCCGGTAGCCGTAGAAGTTGGGGTTGGTGAGGCGGTGCAGTCTCGTCTGCACAGGCTCCTCCAGGGCCTCCAGTGACCGGGCGGGCAGCGCTAGGGGCAGGCCCGCAGGCAGGCACAGGCTCAGAAGCACTACCCCATGAGGGCGTACACTGCCACCACCCTGGCCCTCACTGAACACACATGTGCAGTATGCACAGTGCACAGGCCGCGGCCAGGGGCCCGAATACCCTGGTGAACAGGGTCGACAGGAGCCTGGCCTCGTGCAGAAACAAAACAGTGCTAAGAGCTGGGGTGGAAATAAAATGGGGATGAAGGAGTCTGGGGGCCATTTCTGAGGCCGAGACCTACGCCCATGAGAAGGGCAGGCAGGCAGATGTGCCTGAGAGTGTTCTGGGCAGGGGACCAGTATGAGCAAAGGCCCCGAGGCGGGTTTGGGGGACTAGAGCGAGAGGAGATGAAGTTGGAGAGGCAGACAGAGCAGGCAGGGCTCGTGGGTCCTGGCGAGAGAGACGAGTTTACCCCAGCAACAGAGGGCATTTGGCAAGTCTGTATCTTTAAGACTACTCTTGCTGCTGTGGCGTTGTGGTTACATACTGGGCCAGCAGTTCAAAACCACCGGCCACTCTGTGGGAGAGACAAGCCTCCCTGCTCCTCGAAGGAGCTGCGTCTCAGAAACCCAGAGGGCAGTTCTACTTCATCTTCCAGGGTCGCTGTGAGTTGGGACCAACTCTCCAGCCCAGGGTGGGTGGTTTCATTGCTGCCGTGGAGGAGTCCTGGTGGTCCTGGGGGCTAGGCAGTGGGCAGCTAACTGCAAGGTTGATGGTTCAAACCCACCATCCACCCTGAGGGAGAAAGCTGAGGCTGCATGCTCCCGTGAAGACTTACAGGCAAATAGGAAGCCCTCTCTATATTGGGCTGTGAGTAACTGGAAGCCACTCAATGGCCCTGAGTTCCGTTGGCGTTTGGGTGGCTGCTTGTGACTTGGAGGGCATGAAAGTGCTCCAGTTCTGATGCCAGGGGAGATGGGTTTCTGTCTCTCCTCTGATACCTCTGAGCAGTGTGACCCAGTCACTGAGCAAGTCATTTGACCTCTGTGCCTCCACTGCCCATGTGGACAGAAACAGTGCTGTGCTGCATGGCCGCAGCGAGGCCTGAGCAGGTCTCTGCATGGACGCCACTGGGCAGCAGTTCAGGGCTTTTGACCAGTGTCACCACACCGACGTCCACAAAGTACGTCCACACCTCAAAACATACAGACTGAAACTCGCCTGGGCTGATGAACACTTACACATGCGTGTGAATACCTGCCCTCTGCCCGTGCAACACCCACCCCCGTCAGCCCCCTCACCTGGGCTGGGCCCCACACATAGCCCCGGCACACAGGTCACTGGCTTCACCAAAGCCACGGCTTCTCTGGGCACCTGTCCCCGCCCCCCAGAGAGAATGCTCAAGGGACAGGAGAGGAGGGGGGCACCAGCATGACCCCAGACCTGTGAAGGGTGATGCTTCACAAGACCTGGTAATGCTGCTCCCCAGCCAGACCACCCACCCACCTGCCCGCTCACTCACCTGGGTGCTGGCTGGCACCGTCGGGGGAGTCATCTGCTCCTTCAGGAGCAGCAGGGCCTCCTCGTGGGGGTCTGGCCGCTTCACAAACACTTTCCCACCATCCTTCCTGGGGGTGTTGGTACACTATTATGGGGACTCTCACCCAAGTCTCCCCTTCCCCACCATAACCACCTACAATGGGGAACCTCCTCCTCTTCCTGCCACTTCATGGTTCTAGGTGATACCCGAGGACTGGACTGGGGTCAGCCAGCACACTACAGCTGATGGCCACAGAGCTCACCGAGACCACCTGCACGAACACACCTCTCCTACGGGAGTGGGGCCTGGCACAGCCTAGCCTACTAGACGGCGGACTGAGGATGGCCATGGGGGCAGTAGCCCAAGGCCCTGGTCCGGGAGCCTGAGATCTGGGGGCGGAGGTCCTGACCTGAGGGCCTTGGGCCCCCCTCCTCGGGGTGTCCGGTACTGCTGCACAATGTTCTTGATCTGCTGTGTAGGCTGGAGGATGTGCTCCGAGTTGAGTGTTGAATGCCGGACCAGCTCTTGGGAGGCTGCGGGTGCAGAGTAGGGAGCTGATCACTGAGGCTTGGTCACACCCAGTCCTATTATGGGGAGCCCCCTGCCCAGAGGAAGGAGACTCACTGGTTTCTGGGAAAGCCTGGGCCTGGGAAAGGATAGGCACCGCCACGGGCTTGGTGGGGGGGCTTGGGGCCTGGGCACGGGGGGTCGGGGTCCCAGGCCTCGGAGCAGCACGCAGGAGCACAGGTTTGGCAGGGGGCCCAATGCCCACAGCCTTCGGCCACGCCTCTGGAGTGAAAGGTTTCTGCAGAAATCGGGGTGGGAAGCGGACTATTGGGGACCTTCCAGCAGCTTACCTGCTCTCAAGAACCCCAGCTCTGTCCCAGACAAGCTGCTGGGCTCAGAGAAGGGCAGGCAGTGATGCCCAGGAAGGGGCAGGCAGTGATGCGCAGGGAGGGCAGGCACAGCCCCCCTCCCTGGAGACAGCTCACCTCAGGGGGCAGGGCTCGGGGGGCTGGGCCCGGGGGCTGCTGCTGGAGTGCCAGGGCTTGCAGAGTCATCTCCCGAGCCTGGGAAAGAGGGATGGCTGGGACCATCAGCCCTGCCACCCCCGTCCCCTCCTCCTCCCCCCAGCGGGCCTGCTCTCCTTCCCTCCCTCCCTCCCTCCTCACCAGTAGCACAGCCTGTTTTCGGATGAAGGCTTGCTGCAGGGCCAGCGTGGAAGTGTCCAGGCCTGGAACTGTGGGTCAGGCAAGGGATATACATACAGAGGCAGGGAAAGGAATGGGGCAGAGAGAGAGACAGGGGTTCCCAACAATGCCCCTGTCCAGCGCCTCACTCCTGCCTCCCTGGCGCTGTCCCCCTCCCAGCAAGAGGCAGTGGGTAGCCCCAGCCCACCCCATCCTAGAGCCACTCCCGGGCAGACACTGACTTGGTTTTGGCTCTGGGGGTCTCCCAGGGGTGTCTTCAGCACTGCTGCTGCTGCCGCCACCTCCATCAGGCTGACCACCACCCTTCATGCGGTAGGCGATGGCTGTGGGTTTCTCAAGGTCCTGGGGGAGCAGGTGGCTAGGGTGACTGCCTCAATGCTGCACGTCCCTGCTCCATGACAACGGGCACCCGACACCAGCACTCCCTCTGCCTTTTCCACTGGCCAAGTGTCTGTTGTGCACCCAGCCTTTGCCCACGGGGACACTAGTTAGTCTGCCCACAACCCTGTCAGCTCCTGACCCCGACTCCCCTTTTGGTGCTGCAGAGAGGCTGTGCCCTGATCAGTGTGGCACAGCACGGCTGGGGCTCCTGGAAGCTCCCAGAGCAAGCCAGGGTGCATGAGGAGCCCGGGGCAGGAGGGAGGACCCAGGCCCAAGGTCACTCCCACCCAGACAGTAAAGCTCTCAGTAGCCACACAGGGCTAGCTCTCCCAATAGCAAGGCAGGGGTCTGAAGGGCTGTGAGGTTAGCCAGGAGCAGCTCTAACCGGAAGAACATCCCATCTTTTGCCCCCCTCTTAGCAGAGACCAGCAAGGGCATGCTTCCCCTGTTCTCCCCCACCCCCCATCCCTACCCTGTGGTCCTGGCCTGCCAGGCCAGGCTGGTTTCAGGCACACATTTCCATACCACATCCCCATAGGACAGCACAGGGTCGAAGAGGCTGTCAAGGTAGCAGTCCAGCCCCCTGGTGGGCACAGCAGGTTTTTCATGACCGTCCCAGTCTGCTGGCAGTAAGGGCACAAGAAAATCAAGCTCCTTTCTCTGCTGGTCTCCAGCCCATGTCCCCCACTGCCTCCCCACCAGAGACAACAGCCATTGCTGGTTGACCTGAGTGGGCCTCTGTCCCTTCCTGGGCCTCAGTCTCCCCATTTGTACCTTCCTCATTGTGGCTGTAGTCCCCGTAGGAGTCAGGCCCTTGGGACACGTGCTCCTGGGGCTGGGGTCCCGTGGGCGAGTCCTCATCTGAGTCCCAGCTGCTCCCAAATACACTGTGGGAAAGGGGACAAGGAGCAGCTGACCCCAGAGAAGTCCACTGCTCACAGACGGCACCCGCCCCCAAAGTCTCCCTGGTGCCTGGAGCATGCATAACGATTTTTTTTTTTTTGCCATTCTCATGTTTATTGGGGTTTCAGGCTGGACGCTGTGCGTCCTTAAATAGGGTGCAGGGGACGGTGGGCACACTAGCAGCAGGTGGGTTCCAGTGAGCACGCAGCGTCTCGGCTGCACAGGGACAGGCAGGATGGATGTGGCACATGGGGCCCACGGTGGGGCTCAGAGCAAGCTGTCCTCAGCAGTGGGGGCAGCCAGGTGACGCTATCAGCAGGGCCTGGGCAGCACCAGGACCGCGTCTGCCAGGGGTCTCTCTGAAGTGCCGGCATAACGATCTTTAAAAGGAAGGCCTCGCTGGGGAGCGCCGCCTCCACCAGAAGCCTCAGCCCGGAGCTGGCCAGGGTGGAGCCTTCTTTCTGCCTAGGGAAGACCTCTCTGAGGGAGTGCCCAGGGACCTGCGTACACTCTGGGGCCGCCCCGGCCAGCCACAGGCCCTTCGGCGCTGAGGATGAAGTAGGACTTCTGTCGAGGGAAGCCCCTGAGTAGCTCAAGGTGCGACACCAGGTCCATCACATAGTCGTGGCCAGCCAGCTCTGCCCAATGGACCCCATTCTTCATGGCCACTGACCAGCCCCGCCAGCCGTCTGTCAGTCCTCTGGTGACACCATGCAGGAGAGATGGGAGTGAGGGAAGGAGTCGTCAGGCACTGCCTTGGGCTCCCCCCCCCCCCAGGAGACAGACAGACCCCCAGGCAGGACCAAAGAGGATGTGATGGGGCCCTAGGAGTTCTGGCCTCCTGGTCCACCCCTCCCAGGTGTACAAGAGGTGCTGAGAGGAGTACCCAAGAGCCCACCTGTGTCTTAGGATGTCTCCAGCCACCTCTTCCCCTGTACTCCAGGAGTGTACCGGGCAGGAAAACTGGTCCCCTGGGTGAGGGTGGGGGTGGGGGTGGGGAGCAGGTGCTCGGCTCAGTCTGGCCATGTCTAAAGTTCCTGGAGCCCAGGTCCAGAGCCTCCCACCTGCGAACCCAGGGCTAAAGCCACACTTGGGTGTGTTCCTCCCCAGCTCACGAGCCCGAGCAGCTTCTCCCAAGCTGCGGGCAGGCAGTGCCCAGGGTAGGGAGGGAAGCTCACCATTGAAGCAGCCCACATCCAGCACCATGCTGGCCTTCTCCTGGAGGGCTCGCCACTCAAGCTGGGTTGGGGGGAAGGTACGGGCGACCCAGGAGCCCTGCTGCTGGGCCTGGCCCATGGCCTGCATGAGGCGCTGCTGACACACGGCCTGGAAGCCATTCTGGCCGTAATCAGACACAAACCTGGTGGGAGGGGTTGAAGCCAGGATCAAGAGGGGTCTTGATGGTGGTGGGGGGTGGGGGGAACAGGGAGCAGCAGCAGGCTAGCCTAAAGCTATCAGGTGCAGCTGTAAGCACTCTGGTCTAATTCACTAGGCTCTCAAGCTAGGTCAGAAACTAGGCTGTAGTGCGATAGGACAACACTGAGCTTCAAGGTAGGCTAAAAGCTCCCCAAGTTAACCCAAACCAAAGAGGAGGCAGGTGGGCCCACCTAAGCTTGTAGGAGGCAAATGTCATTGCTGGTGTGGGGTTTGCAACTGGGGGTGGGCAGGAGCTGGACTCTGGAGCCACAGTCACCTGGGCCTGCACCTCTGCTCTCCACGATTCCACCAGGCAGCTCTGGCTGGGTTACCTGCCCTCCTTCCTGAGCCAGGTCATAAGGGCTCAGCTCTAAACCCCGAACTGGGGAGCCCGAGCTAGGCCTGTCCCTCTGCTTCCATCCCACCTGCAGCAGGGCCTGGTCAGGAGACCATGCCCACAGGAAGACCAGAAACTGGCAGGCAGGTGTCTCTACTCTGCTGACCGCAGCTGCCACCGCAATCAGCAGACTCCCCCAGTGAGGCTCTGCATACTAACTATGCCACACATACCCAATTTACAGACGAGGAGCTGTGCACAGAGAACGGCAGTAGCTCGCTCAGGCCACCTCACGTCCTTCATTTACAGATGAGAAACGTACACAGCTGGGGTTTGAACCCGTGGCCCACCAATATGCCTTTGTTGTAACTCATGCATCTCACCAAAGGGTGACCCAGTAACCAATGGTGGCGAAGGTGGCGATGGCAGCCCATGCCCTCACCCAGTACGCAGATCTGTTCTACAAGCTTCTTGGGTTTATATATCTAGTCCTCAGAGTTGGTAAGGCTTGTCGATTCTGCACTATCATCACTGCGGAACAAGGGTGTTGAGGCCTAGAGAGGTTAAGTAATCTGTCCAGGGCAGCCCAGCTCCTACATGGCTGACCTGGAATTTGAACTCAGACTGTCTGAGTCCAGAGTCCATGTTCTTAACTACTCTTCTATACTCCTATGACATGTCAGTACCCTTCCCCTTCTCTTTTGCTCCATGTCCAGTGGAGGGTGGAGAAACCAAGGCCCGCAGCCAGGCCTGAGTTTCCAAGCACAGAGACCTCACTCCTGACTTGACCTCTAAGAGCATACAATGGGCTCTCCTGCCAGTGTCACTGTCCTGCACAGTCCTGACCCCACCCGGACCCACTCACTTGAGGAGGTACTTGTTGAGGCGCGAGGAGGGTGCGAAGCCGCTGAGGCAAGTGGCCAGCAGTAGCCAGCCGCGCTCGGCATTGTGGGTATTGGGGTTGTGCCACACCTGGTTGGCCAGCTGTGCCAGAATCTCATCACGAAGCTCAGGTGAGGCCAGCCCCTTCTGCACAATGTAGTTCCCAAAGACCCACTCCTGGGCATTGTGCAGGTGGGGGTCGCCCATGAAGCGCAGGACCTGGGACACAGACAGATTCTTCTGGGTTGCTGGAAAGGAGCTCCTGCCAGGTCTCACCCAAGCTATAGGAGGCCTGCTGGTGTCCCTCATGTGTGGCCTTCACTTGTGTCCCCATAACCACATCAAGCTACCTATAAAGTACAATGGCATTGCCACACTCCATGCCAGATGACCAGGTTAGCCCACCTGCAGAGGAGGGCCGGCTATAAAGCATCCATTCTCTCCTGCTCACGAGCCTTCTCTGGGTCCCCTGCAGGGCCAGCCCCTCCCTGCAGCCCCGGCCTCCTGCTAGCCCTTCATCACCTGCTCGAATCAGGCCCTCGAGGTCCTTTCTAATATCCAGATCTGACCACACACCTGCCGTGCCAAGCATTTTGCAAGGCCACCTAGTGAACTTGGGATAAAACCTGAGCTCTGGGTCTGTTCAAGGCCTTGCAGACCTGTGGTAATTACATAATCTAGTGTCAATCTGAGAGGATTAGGAGTGAAGGGGTGGAGTCTGGCCTGTCGATCAAGATATAACCAGTGAGGCCTTTGTGTGGGCGTGGCCTTCTGAGAATTCTGGGAACTCCTGTATTTTTCCTCCGTGGATACCAAAGACTGACTCTCTCTCTGCTCACTACCTGAGAGACACTCTACTGACAAAACACATGGCGTTACGCCTCGGGAACTTGAGAAGCCACATGACCTACCCTGATGCAACCAGACCTCTGGAGCTGGAGAAGCCATGTGGAGACCCTGCCAGCACTGAGATGCTTACAACGCCACTGGATCCACAAGACTTCCAACCCACTGGCCTGTGATCCTCCTGCCTTCGGTATCATTGCATGTGTTTCATGAGTCTGAAGAGGACTTTATAGATTGGTGTTGGACATATGAGCTAATATCGGACTTATGGACTTGATCTGGACTGGGCTGGGATGTTTTCTCAATATTCAATTGCTCTTGTATAGAAACCTCTTTTTTATATACATATGGGTTTCTATGAATTTGTTTTTCTAGTCTACCCAGACTAATACAGGACCCCTTTCACCTCATGCACCTGACTTGATTCTATCCTGTTTTCTCTGTACCTTTTCCACTCTTCCAGCCTGTCAAATTCTGACTCCTCCCCGTACTGTAGCACAAATGACACCTCCTCCAGGAAGCCCTCTCTGATGTGCTCAGGGCTGGCCTGGGGTCTTGTCTGCACACCCCCAGCCTCTGTGTTTAACTTCTGTCTACAGGAGTCTGCTCTGCCTTCGCCATTCAGACTGGAAGTCCTTGAGAGAGGCCCTGTGTCCTAATTTCCATGTTCCCAGGAGGCAAGCTTTTCTTGGTCAGGAAGGTAGCTGAATAAAGACTACGAACCCACACACCGCAGCCCAGAGAGGAGGCTAGAGCCCCACACTAAAAACATAAGAATCTCTCTCCCAAAGAGAACTCCCGGTCTTGTGGACTGGGGTAGTGGAGGGCTGGCCTGGGTCTCTGTGGCATGGCCTCAAGGGTTGGGACTCGAGGTGTGATGGTGGTACCATACCAGCTTGAAGATGCTCAATGCTTCCCTGTGGTGCTCGGCCGGAAGCCATGTCAGAGGCGCTTGCAGGGGCACTGTCAGCATCCCAAAGGCAGGTTCCTGGGGGCACAGGGCGGGCAGTTTGATCCATGACTCTCAGCCAGGGGGAAACACAGGGCTGTGTGGCTGAGGCTGTCCCCAGTGTATGGAGAGGAAGACTGAGGCTAGGAGAGGGGCCTCCATGAGGCTGTGGTAGAGATAGGCCTTTTCCTGGAGGGCAGGCAGCCTGGGCGAGGTGCTGTGTTCCCCCAGCTGTCTAAGCTCCTCGAGAGCTGGGTGCCAAGGAGCACTCTGCCATCTATCAACCCAGGGACCACCCCTAACACCACAGGTGCTGCCGGGATGTTGGCCCAGGGTAAGGGCCCATCAGCTCAGACAGGTCGGTGCTCGCCAGCCAGGCCCCATGTGTCCCTGAGAGCCCGCACCGTGAAATGGCACCGCACAAACTTGGCCATAGGGTAGTTGTTGATGTCCAGGGGCAAGGTGACTCGGGGTTCAGCCTGCAGGCGAGGAGGCCGCACGGGGCCCACTGGGGCCAGTCTGATCCCTGCAGAGGAGATTAGGGCCTGGTGATGGTGACCACCCACACCCAGCCTGCCCTGTCCACAGCCTGCCCTCCCCATCCAGTACAGCCCTACCTGTTGCCACTCGCAGGAGCCCAGCCAGCTCAGCGGGCACCTCCAGGTGTCCCACGGCCACCACCTCCCGCTTTCTCAGCTCCTAGAGAGAATGTTGGTCAGGGGCAGGCCTGCCCCAGCCTCACCCGCCTGCCTCCCCACCCCATCCCTTGCTACCACCCAGCCCCTGCACCCACCTCCTGCTCCCGCAGCCACACCTCCTCCACCTGGTGCCTCTGCTCTGCCCTCAGCTGCAGGAGAGCAGAGGGGGTCAGGGCAGGCATGGCAGGAGGGGCGATGGCAGCCCCCAAGCTGGGCAGGCCCAGACCAGTATTCACAGGTAGCTGGGATAAGGGTGAAGGGGCTGCAGGCCTGTTGGCTGGAGCCCTGCTCATGGGGCTGCAGCCATGGCACCTCTTTCTAGGCAGGGCAGGGCAGGGCAGGTGATGTGTGTTTAGAGACAACAGTGAGGGAAAGACAGAACCAGGGGGAAACATAGGCGGCAAGGGAGGAGGGAGGAAAGCTCTGGAGATTTCTAGAGGTGGCTGAGTGACGCCGTGAAGCTTCTGTGAAAGCTATATGGTGCCTCAGAGCTGTGGACCTCAAAATGGTGTCTTCTCTCCTGGTGGCTCACCCCCCCCCCACACCCCCACCCTGGCAGGGGCAGAAGTCCCCTTGTCTAATAACTTCCAATTACTGGAGACTCCACTGGGAAATGCAACATGACTCTTAAGCCTCTCTAGAACCCCGCGGCTAGGTGGGGAAACCGAGGAAAGGGAAGCCGTGGGAGGGCTTAAAATCTGGGTGCTAGGTGCTGTGCCTCCCTCCTGGCTCCTGGTTGAGGAGCAAGAGGAGGCTCCTACCTTGAGGTAGCGCCGGCGGTTAATATACGTGTGTACCAGGGACCGGAACTTCACTAGGCTTCGCCTCATCTGTTGATAGCGCTGCCTGTGGGTGGCAGGGAGGCCAGGGATTGGGGTCGCAGGTGACCGAGAGCGTAGGGTGCAGTCAGCAGTTTGAAACCACCAGCTGCTCTGAAGGTGCAAGCTGAGGCTTTCTACTCCCGTAGAGTTTGTCTTGGAAACCCACAGGGGCAGTTCTACGTGTGGGGCTCCACGTGATAGCATGAGTGTGGTTATGGTTTGGGATCTCCGTCAGGGTTCTGAGAGAAATAGGCCCAGGACCCTTGAGCTGAAGGAATGCCACAAGGGCATTCAGAAGCAGAGGCACAGGGAATCTGGTCATCTGGCCTTCGGACGCCTCCATCTGCAAACCTGCAGGGGCAGGGAGCTCACTTCCTAACTTCAGCACAGCCCCTCCTATGCCCGGCTCTAGGGCCCCACCTGGCCAGGTAGCCACGGGCCCGGCTCTGCAGCAGGATGATCTTACAGCGCAGCGAGCGGAACCGGCGCTGGATGAAGAAGCCGCGGAGGCAGCGCTGCAGGGTGAGGGCTGCCGCGTGCAGGACCCGCTCCCGCATGCTCTCCAGCAGCTGGTACAGGTGCTCCTTAAGGAACAGCTGGGGACAGGAGGCCCAAAGCCAGGCCGGTCAGAGCCAGGGGGCCGGGTGGGAGACAGAAGCGCATGGAGACAGATTAGCTTGGATGGTCTCTGGGGTTTGGAGCTGGGAAAGAGGGCGATGGCAAGCCAGGCCGTGGGAGCTGAGCACCTCTGGGCAGAGCTCTGAGGTGGGATCAGCTTGCCCGCCACCCAGCTGGTCCGGATGCCTTAGCTCGGGACCTGCCAGGGATGAAAGGGTGGGGTCACCTTGCTGACTCCGACACGGTACATGTTCGGCATCACGGTGCACAGGCGGCTCAGCACGGAAACACACATGTCCCCGCTTGCTGGCAGGTTGTGTTTGAGGGCCACTAGACAGCGGTACCTGTAGAGAGAGACCAAACTTGGCTCTGAAAGACCACAGGACCTACCGGTCTTCCTGCCGTAGCCCCACTGTCTCCTAATCAGAAAACAACGAAAACATGCCCAGTCCACAGACCCTTCTGGGTGTGGAGAGTTGTCCTAACATGGACGTCTGAAGGACAAGGCACTTTCTGCTGGACACTTGTCATCAAAAACTACCAAAAACCCACCTCCTTGAAGTCAAAATTCTTTTTTTAAAAATCATTTTATTGGGGGCTCATACAACTCTTATCACAATCCATCTATCCATCCATTGTGTCAAGCACATTTGTACATTCGTTGCCATCATCATTCTCAAAACATTTGCTCTCCACGTAAGCCCTTAGCATCAGCTACTTATTTTCCCCCTCCCTCCACAGTCCCCCTCCCCAAATTCTTTTAAAAACACAGAACAGCAATGGCTGGCCAAGGGACAGCTTGGGTGATGTTCACAGGAAGGGCACTGTCGGAGCCCAGCGTGGTTCTGCCCAGCCCGTGCTCCAGAAGCATGGGGGCCAGGTAGAGTCTGTGGCGTCCAGGGATGCCTGATGGAAGTACCTGTCAATGAACACCTGGAAGGGCAGTCGAACGGGGAAGCCCTCCTTCCGGATGCGCACGGTCTCCAGTACCCCCGAGTAGCGCAGCTGGTTCATCACCACCTCGGGCTCAAAGAGGCCTGGCTCCTGTGGGCGTGCACGTCAGAGGGAGGGCCAGTGAGGGCCACGCCCTGCTTGTGGTCGCCCAGCCTGGGAGGGGCCTTGACTCCCTGGGACCTCAGTCTTCACCCACCTTCTTATGGTTGGGCTTCAGGCAGCGCACAAACAAGGGGCTACACCTGCGCAGGGGTGGGAGGCAGCGGCGTGAGACCTCCGCAAAAGGAGCATCCCGGCTGATGCGGCATGCTGAACTAGAGTGGGGGGGCCCCACTCCCCCCCAGCCACACCCACCTCTCCATCTTTTCCACCAGATCCAGCAGAGACTGCTGGAACTTGGCAGCTACTGTGTGTGCCTTGTAGAGCCGGGTGACTGAGCTGCTCTTGCCCACCCGCTGGGGGGCCGCCTGTGGAGCATGGCTGGCAAAAAGGTGTGCCACCACCTGGGCAGGGGGCAGTCAGAGCACGAGGCCACGGAGACACAGGTGGGGGTCGGGCAAGCGGCAGGCAGTAGAGAAGGCAGAAGCAGAGGGGGAAATGCTGTCAACAAAGGGATTCCCAGACCAGGGGCCTGAAGGCTGGCCCGCCATATGCCCGGTCTGAGGCCTCCTGGCTTGGACACCTGCCCTCCTTCCCCGGGGGGCTGCGCCCTGGCACTGAGTGAGTGCCCGGCCCTGAGGCAGTCCGGTCGGGCACATGGTCAGAGGGACACACATCCGACAGAGGGGCATGAGGCCCCAAGAGTGGAGGGCTGTCCTCAGAGCACATGTCAGGGGGCAGGGGGTCCGGACGCCACCCTGGACTGGGCCCTCACAGCATCCCTGCTGGATGGTGAGGGAGAGAGGGCAGGGCTGCAGCAAGGTGGACAGGGCAGGCAGAGGGCAGAATTGGCAAAGGGCTGAGCCAAGGCTGGGGGGCCATAGCTGGAGTGCCTGACCATTTTCCAGGGTGAAAGAGAAGCCAGGAAGAGCAGGGCCCGGGGAGCCCCAGGTGGTAGGGTCTGGGGGAGGGGCCTGTGTGTATGGTGGGGGGCTCACCCGTGTCCGGCTCCTTACAAACAGGTCAAGCACATCCTGCCGCACCTGGTCGTGGTTCTTATCCAGGAACTTGTGCACCTCAACAGGGGGATGGCAGTGCAGGGGCTCAGACCACAACCTCCAACCAAGCAGCCTCAGGGGACTCTCCACCCCAGTTGTCATCAGCTGGCTTCCTCTCAGCCTCTGACCCTCTAGAGGGTCAGAGGTTCATGGAGTGGGGTGGGGAGGAGACCCCCCCTCTGGGTCTCTGTCTCCCTGTCTGTTCCAGGAGGGGCTGGATGCTCCCTACTAGCAGGATCCCTTCCCCACCCATCTGCCCACTCCCAGTGGGCATTAACCAGGGATTCCCATCCATGAATAGCCTGCGTCTCGGCCCCATCCTCAGTGGAGGAGTCTGCTCTGTGTCCCTTCTATGGGTGAAGATAATGAAGCCCAGAGGGGGAACAAAGGCTGAGAATCCTGGCCCCAGACCACTCCAGGGCAGGGATGTACTTCAGATCACAGGGACGAGGGTGACCTCAGTGACACTACTGATGGAAAACAAGCACACTTTCAATCCCACCAGAGGCTTTCATTAGGGGAAAAAAAACCCCTAAATTTGATGCCAACTCAAAGGGGCCCTATAGGTCTGGGTAGAACTGTCCCTGTGAGATTTCAAGACTGTAACTCTTTACAGAAATAGAAAGCCCTGTCTTTCATCTGCAGAGAGACTAGTGGTTTCGAACTGCTGGCCTGTGGTTAGCAGACCAGAGCATAACCAGAAGGCACTATTATTTCTCTTTTCTGGATGAGATGAGGAAAGAGAGGCCCAGATGGGTTAAGATAGGTCCAAGGTCACACTGCTAGGGAGTGGCAGGGCCGGAATTAGAATTCACACCTTAGTATCTGGGGTCCATGCTGTGCTGCTATGTCTCCAACAGACAGAACTGAGGTGCTGGAAGGCCAAGTGAGCAGCCTCTTGGGACTCACCTGGTAGGTGACCTTGCCTGCATAGTGCTTGACCGTGAACTCAGGCAATGGCATCTTGGGCTTGGAGTAGAGTGGGTTGGCGCCATGGTGGTAGTTGCATTTCTGCAGGAACGTGTGGTCGGTGGCCTGGGGCGGGCAAAGGACAGTGGGGGTGGGGGGCGGGGCTGGGCACTAAGTGGGGATTCCCTGCTCCTGGCCTGGTGGCAAGGGACCAAGCAGGCATTAGGGAGGAGCAAATCACACCTTCCTGAGGTGACCCTTTGCAGGGAGGGTGGGAGCAAGTGAGCCTGGGGCCTAAGTGGACCCTGCAGAGAGACACTCAAGACTCAGCCCTTGGCAGCCTCTGCCCTTGCCTTCTCTAATCCCATGACCCTGGTGGCTGTCATGGTTTCTGATCAGGATCGGAGGTCCACCCCCAAGGTCATTTCCTCCAGGAAGACCTCTCTGACTTCCCAGGCTGGTGCACTGCACTCTCAGTGCCCTGGGCGGTGAGTGGTGGGTGAGTGGCAGGGGGGCGGCCGCAGGTCTGAGCAGAGAGAAAGGAGGGCTCCGCGGGGCAGGGGCGTCTGGCCAGGCGCACCTGCGGGAAGCAGCACTGGTCGTCGAGGATGCGCAGGATGCCATAGGGCTTCAGGGAGATGAGGTTGATGCACAGCTGGTTGTCGGCAAAGGTGATCTCCTGCCAGTCGATCTTCTCCCGGATGTATTCCTCCTGCAGGGCGCCAGCAGCAGCAGCAGCCACTCAGCCCCCTGCCCTGCCTCCCTGCCCACCCGCAGCCACCAACCCGCCTGATGACCCAGGCTGAAGACATCCGGGGGAGCCTTGTCAGGCCACCTCAGCTTGCATGCCTCCTAGAACCCGGAGCTCATGCCCTAGCAAGAGAACAGGAACCATCTCCGGGCCCCTCTTCTCCCTCCACCTCGGACAGCCCTGCAGAGCGTGGGGAGGACCCCCCCCCCCCAGGTGGCTATCCTCTGGATCACACGCCTTCACGTGGGCTGGTCCCACAGCCTAGAACGAATGCCCTCCTCCCCTGGCCTGCCGACACCTCCAATTTCCCTCTGGGAACTAGCACACCCCATCTATCTCCAATGTGGCCCGTCAGGATGGGGATGGGAGGGCTCGGGCCTGCACACCTGCTCCTCCTGGAAGACAATCTTGTTGAAAAGATACTGAAGGTTCTCATTTGCATAGTTGATGCACAGCTGTTCGAAGCTGTTGAAGGTCAGGTCCTGTCAGGAGGGAAGTGAGAGTCGGCTGGTCCCACCTCGGCAGGCTGGCAGCCTCGGGCTCTCTGTCCACCTCCTCCTGCGCCGGCCCAGCCAACGACCTTCCTGCCTGTCCACAGACCCAGCATTCGGCACCCGGAGGAGCACAGCTGGATACCCAAGGGCACAGAGCGGTTGGTTAAGTCGAGGGTGAGGAATGCCCAGCCCTCGGGCTGTCTGAGGCCGCCTCACCCAAGGGCAGCAGAGCCGGCCCGGCCCGCACATGCAGGGTGAGAGAATGAAGTGCATGGCCACCGGTACGCCCCGAGAACCCTGTAGAAACATCTCAATGGCCCAAGCAGGAAAGAGGGGCTGCCCAAAATCCAGTTCTGGTTTCTGCCCCTTTTGAGTTGTGTGGTCTTGGGCAACGACTTTGTGCCTCAGTTTCCGCTCTGTGAAAAGGGGATCCTGAAAGCCCACATTCGGGGTAACTATTCTCAGCATTGAGAAATCCATCAGCACAGAGTGCACAGAACAGACCTGGGCTCACAGTAGGTGCCACCGGTTAGCTTCCATCTCCAGTCTTCCAACCCTGCCTTGTGCCTGACAGTCCCCTGCCATGCATGCCACCCAGCTGTCACTGATTGCCAACTCCTTAGACATCTGCCCAGCCCACCTCCGGGCCTCGGTTCACGCTGCCAACACTGGCTCTTTGGGCAACAGCTCAAGAGGTCTCCTTTTCTCCCAGGAAGCCTTCCTGACCCCTCCCTTTGGGAGCCCCACGGCAGGCTGCCTGCCACAAATGCCCCCCACCCTCCTGGGCCAGGTGTGAGGGTGAGGGAGGGACCAGCAAGGGATGAAGGTGGGTGCTGCGAGAGGGGACATTCGATAGAGTTGGGAGTGGGGTGGCCATAAGCCAGTACATCCCTGCCCCTGCCCACACACGGCCCCCACCTCGAAGCCATAGATGTCCAGGATGGCGATGGACATGGTGTCCTGCTGTGGGGACACCAGTGCATTCACCCTAGCGATGAGCCAGCCAAACAGCAGTGCATACAAGACTTTGGCGATGGCGTCCCTGCAGGGGAAAGAGTGCTATGTGGGGTACCAGGCACAGTGGGGGGTGAGGGCCTAGGGGTCTGGCCTGGCAGGGCTGGGCTCACCTGGCATCCACAGCGCTCTCCACCGTCAAAGGTGTGAAGATCTTCTCTCGCAGTGTCTCCTGGGGAAAGAATGGGGCAGCCACTGCCTACAGAAAGCCCCCAGAGGGTGGAAGGGGGCACAGGTTAAGACAGGCCTGAGATAGCACAGATGGGGCCCCCCTCCACCCCCTTCTACCCAGCTCCATGGGTGGGACAGGTAGAAGGAGGGGCAGAAGCAGAAGCAGCCATGGCAACACAGTGAGCTCAAAGCTGGGGAGAGGGGAGGGACTGGGCGGATGCACAGGAGGCTCCCTGGAGGAGGGATGGGATGGCTGAGCTGGGTCTAGGGGAGAGCACTGCAGGCTGAGGGCACTGCCTATGCCAAGGCTGCCAGACAGGAGAACCCACCCGATGCCTTCAGAGTGTGAGGTCACCTCAAAGTGGGCTGACCCAGAGAGGTGCCCCACAGAAAGGGGGAGGTTTGCAGTAGCTCTGTCCAGGGCCCAGCAGAAAGTTCTGTGGGCGATACAAGTATCCGCAGACTCACTGTGGCTTTGAAGGTGATGGCCTTCTGCAGGCCCTCGGGGGAGACCTGCAGCAGCTCTGCCACGGCCTGGATCTCCCGGGCACTCACCACCGAGGCCACCTCCTGGGCGTCCGTCTGTGACAAACACAGCTGGAGTGCGTGAGTGTGCTCCAGGAAAAGTGAGGTCAAGGTCGCAGAACCTGCCGTCTATCATCTTAAAGCATACAATGGTCTGGCATTTAGTGCATTCACAAGGTTGTACAAGCACTACCTCTATCTAGTTTCAATTTTTTAAAATCACCCCTGAGAAATAATCCATGTACCCATCAAGTAACTGTTCCCCACGCCCCCTGCACCTCCCTCTGGGTACCACTAATCTATTTCTGTCTCCTGTGTTTGCTTGTCCCGGAAGCAGACCATGAGAGAACGCGACAATAGCGGGCCTTGGTGATTAAATGCTTTCTCCGAGCATAATGGTTTCCAGGCTGCAGTGCGTATCAGGGCTCTGTTTTGCTTGTGGCTGACAAATAGTCCATTGCAGATGTGTGCCATATTTTATTTACCCCCCAGTCTGTTAATAAATGTTGGTTTCTATTACAAAAGGGTCATTGGGGTGGGGGGCAGGGAGAGGGCAGTGTCTGACCTCACATAATGTCACAAGCAGAAAGGAGAATAAAAGTCAACATCAGTTCAGAGCTGATTCCTAGGAGGTTGAGGTGAGATACCTCCGCCCTCTTTGACCAGTTCTGACACCAAATGCCCCCCTGACCCCCGCCGCCGCCAAGCACTCGCTACTTCTTGGCTGGGATTGATCATTCATTGCAATGCCACACAGGACCCACAGTCACAGAGTTTATTAGGGCGTTACCAGGTTACAATGAAGGATCAGAAACGCGCAGGACACGGTCCCTCCAGTCAGGACAGTCTCCTCTCAGGTGTGCCCGCAGGTACACCTGATGCCGGTGGAAAGCTGGGACAACTCCATTTCTAACAATACTACCTACCACCATCACCACCGGCTACTGCTGAGGGACAAAAAGACGATGGGTCTATCTCTTGTGGCACCCCCGTGTGATACAGAAACCAGGAAACCCTCGTCAAGAGCAAGCCGTCAGTCAGGACACACGCAGTGTCTGAGCTGGAGACAAAGTATGCAGAGTAGTGGGACCAGAGCTGAGCTATAAGAGAATCAGCGCCAGGGGAGGTAAGAACTAAGCAAGAGACCACGAGATATCGGAACACCCCCTTCTCCTTGGCCCAGAGGCCCACAAAACTCCTTTCCCCTTTAGGGGGCACATTTCTCCCCAACGCCGATGTACTGAGATACATCTTAAACTTTGCTCATTTAACCACATCCCTGTCTTGAAATATGTGGCGGTTCCTTTTGCAGCAAGCAGGCAGCTGGATCTGGGATTTTGTGGTCACAGGCGTGGTGTCCCGGGTGGGCCTCGTAGGGTGGCCTGAGACACCCTGATCTGGCAGAGGCTGGGAAAGTCAGTGCTGGTCTCCTTAGGCCAGGGCTTGGAGATTTCTCTGGGGGAAGACACGAACAGCTGGGCCATTACAGCCCCGTGGCCCTCTCCCACTAATGCGTGGTGAACAGACAAACCCGGGTAGGGAAAGGCTGTCCAGGGAAAGGATGGGCAGGTAAGCAGACCCCTCTCTGGTGCCTCAAGCCAGAACAGATTGCGGGAGGGAGGGAGTCATTTAATGGTAGAGACACCTTGTGGGACTACATTCCCTAACTTATAACAGAGGGAATCTGGAAAGCTGGTATTCCACAGCAGGAAAGCCTCCACTTTCGTAAGTTAGAGGGAAAGTCCAAGTACATTATCCCTCTTTAAATATCGTTCCCACAGACTCTCTCGTAACAGCTATGCTGCCTTAAAGTGAGCACATGGTTGATGTTATCTCCCTAGAGAAGCAGACATCCTTTTACTGTCTCTTCCCCCATGGCACCCAGCCTCCTCAGACCTTCCCCCAATGCAGGTATTAGACTTCCTCACCTATGAGCTCAGGGACCTTAATGTAGATACCGCCCGCCTTGTGACACATGTAATTACTGAATATGCACGTCCTATGACTACCTATAAATCTCCCAAGATAGTAAAGGCCTCTCTCTTCTCTAAGTTCCACGTGGTCCCTCAAGAGCAGCGTGAGCATGCTACCATACAATGTGTCTACTTTATTCTCTCTCCTCGCTTTCCCATCCTCTCTGATTTTAATTTTCATACAGCATCGCTGTACAGTGGCGCCTAGTGGCCCTCGGGTTGTTGGAGGCTGGTTTCCTCTAACAAAACCTCACGGTCCTGGCAGATTCGACAAAGGTGTTGACGCCCCCACACCCTTGACCAGCCAGAGAGGAACACGCACTGTTCTGTTCCACACGTAGACAGTTTCATTGTCTGGATAAAGGGCCTTGTGGCACGGTGAGCTGTATTGGGCTGTTGACTTCAAGGTCAGCAGTTCAAAACCACCAGCCACTCCTCGGGAGAAGGCCAGGGCTTTCTTTCCCTATAAAGAGTTGCAGGCTCTGAAACGCACATACCCATTCTGTCTGGCCTATAGGGCCGCCATGGCGCGGCATGGAGGTGCTGGCCGTGAGTGTGCTCTTTGGTTTACAGGGTGCAGTGTGGGAATGGTTCCTGTGCGGGTGTGGTTCTGTGTCCCCCAGCTCCTCTGTGTTCCTTTGCTTTGATTACCCATTCAGCTGAGTCCATGTTTTTCACCTGGATTTTAGAACCCTGGGCCTGCGCGGGGTCCCGGGCGTGGTGAAGCTGCGCAGCCAGGCTCAGTGCACGGGTGACCTCTAGTGGAAAGACAGCACTGCTGCATTGCTTAAGCTCGTGCCAAGCACAGGAAGGAGGTTTCCCTTTTCCTTCCTCTGTCCGCCGCCGGGCTCTCTGACGATCACTGGCAGGGAGGCAGTCTGCAACAGAACTCCCCTCCAGGGTGGATGCCGGCTAATGGGAAAAGATGCCGTTATGAGCCAATGAAGGGGGAGGACAAAGAGGACCTAAGACAGCCAGCAAAGTGATCAACAGGTCTGCCAACTATCATCTAAGGCTGCAATCTCAACTTCTACGGGAAAGAAACCGCAGGTGGGCTGAAGCACCCTATGCGCGCGCCCGTATGTCCCGTAGCAAAATATCACCTCTCCTCAGTACCTTAGAGCTCCCTTGCAGAAAACTGCTGCTCATGAGCCGGGGAAGGGGTTACGGGACTCAACTAGTTCTCAAGGATCCACGGGTTCTCTAGGGTTTCCCAGCCACAAACTCTCATGTAGAGGGGAAGTGGAGGCTGTTGCTGGATTAGTGGCAGGGACCCCAAGGATATGCACTGCCTCACAACAGACAAGGAACTGTTTTCAACCAGGCAGGCGGCCACCGGAGCCCAGGCAGCCTGATTCTGCTACTAGAAGTCTCCATGGGTGCTTTGATAGAGGAGGCTGGCCCAGAACTTTCCTGGTGCACATGCCCTTTGCCACTCCAGATTGTGCAGCTGAAAACAGGGACCCCTCCACCAAGGGAGAGCAACTCGCTTCCACTTTGGACACTCCTGGCTCCACCCGAGTAGCCACTCAGGCTTTACTAAGAACTCCTCTCGCCTCCGAAGGGAGGAGGCAGAGCACCTCTGCCAACTCAACCCAAATGAAGCGACCAGATGCCATGGAGCAGAGGCAAGTTGGGCCCACGACTGGACAGGGGACCCTAACCAGGCCAGAGACTTCGTGAAACTCTAGTTGTACAAAACTCATGTACTTGCAGGATTAAGGAAATGGCCCCTGAGACCCAAGGGCTTGCAAAAACGCCAACAACAACAAAAAAAATTCAGGCAAAAGACTAAAACCCCACCTCCTTCCCTGAGAGTCAGAGACGGTACCGCGAGAATACCACCACAGACCGAGCAACTCCCGGTGGATTAACATGACATCAATTTCTCAGAGGGCCCCCAACAGTAGAAGAAAATCATAAAAGCTACAATTAAGTTTAGGCATGCCTGTGACACAATTATTCAAAATTGCTTTTAAAACACCCCACAACCATGAGCACGCAAAAGAAAAGTGAAAACAACAACAAAAGTAGCAGGAGCAGCAGCAGAAACTAGCCCTGTTAGCTGCCACAGAGGGGCCCAACCCTTTCTCTCTGGCGGTCGGATCAGTGTGCTGCTGGAGCTATCTGCCTCTACCTGTGTACTGCGCGTCCTATGGGACAAGCCAACCCATGGGCCACGCTGCTATGCTGTTCCACACAGCGGTGGGGGTGCCGCCCCACTTTGTTGTGTCTGCTGCCTGCGGGCTGACCCCGCTTATTCTGCCACCACGCCAGATGCCATACCTCCCACCACTTCTCGTTGCTCCACCATGAGGCTCCACCTTGACCTGCTTCATGATGCTGCGTTACCAGCCTCTGGTCTGCCTCACCACTTCATCTTTTTTTTTCTTTAAGATAAAGGTCTGATGAGTTCAGACTGCCTCGTTTTTCACTTCCAGAGCTGCTGGTGGTTTCAGGCTGCTGATCTCGTGGTTAGGGACACAACTCATATCCCACTACACCACCGGGGCTCCTCTCACCACTTCATCTTCCTACTGTCTGCATCCTCAGCCTTGGACCAGCGGCTGCGTGAGTTGGAAGGACCTTCAGTATATTAAGTGTCCCATGAACGTGACTTCTCTGTACTGGTGACAGAGACGGAGCTCTGGACTGCTGTGTGGACAAATTTGCTGTTATGTTCTTTTTCACTATATAAAGCCATATATGTGTTTGTATGTGTGTTTGTGTATGTATTTGAAAAAGAAAACAAAAGATTTAAAGATACTTGATTGCAAGTTTATATGATGTAAGATGAACTGACGGGACCCAGGGGCACTAAACCAATTTAGGAAATTCTCCCACAATGAGCCCTGGATTATGTCAAAAGCGGGAAGACACCCCATCGATCTTCCTGTGGCGCTTCACACAGCAGTTGTGCCCCTTTCACCCCTCACCATTTCTAGGTCCTGCGTTTCCTATATCTTGCAGATTACCAAGTGGGAGAGAAGTTGCTACATCACACCTTCCCGAGTGCCATGTCCCTTTGTTGGGGAAGAGATTGGAGAATGCCCATGCCCACTGCTGCAGACAAGGCCATCTATAGGCACAAAGGGCGGCTAGTTCCTAAGGAGATGACAACTGGAGTAACCCCTCAACTGCTCAGCCACTTCAAATCAGTAGGTGATTACGCTAAAAGAGCAACTAATTATCAGCCAGAAACAGGGAGGAAAGAGGCACGAATTGGGCAGCTCCCTGAATTCACTGATATCGAAAGGCAGGACTATGCACTTCCACTAGTCCCCTTAAATCAGGGGTTCTCAACCTTCTAAGGCCGCGACCCTTTCATACAGCTCCTCATGTTGCAGTGACCCCCCAACCATAAAATGATTTTTGTTGCGACTTCATCACTGTCATTTTGCTACTGTTATGAATCGGGCAATGTGGGGGGAGGTCAGATATTTACAGACATCTCTGAAGGCAATCACTGCCAGACTGCTGTCTCCACACACCACAGGGGTGGGCCTGCTCCCTGCTGCTGGAGACAATGGATTAATGGTCTCTATCATTTGAGTCAGGGAACAGACCAAACCGGCTCTGTGACATCCAAAGTTAGGCTGACATCCTATATCTAGGATCCCATCTTGCCGCATTTATACCCCCAATCCCTCCTCTTCCTATTACGTGGATACCCCTAGGTCACCCCCTCCCATTACTGTATTACCTACAGTACAACCCCTTCCTGTGACGTATGTCCTCACCTGTAATTAGGGGGCTTGCACGTCCCCAGAGAATATAAAAGCCTGGGCTAGCATTAAAGACTCTCTCTCTTCCTCCACGTGAACCACCAAGTGGGGCTGAGGTGAGCATGCTACCATGAATTGAGTCTGACTCCATTTATTTTAATACTTCTATCATGCTCTCTATAACTTTACTATAACCTCTGTGAAAGGGTCATTTGACCCCCCAATGGGCCATGACCCACAGGTTGAGAACCACTGCCTTAAAACAACCCCATGCTGCCTGCAGTAAAACTTGAGACCAAGGAATATCAGTTTATGCATGACCCTTGGAAGATAAACCAAATCACAAAAGACATTCACCTAGTGGTCCCCAACTCCTGGACCTGCCTAGTTACACTGCCTCAAGAGGACAAGTGGTTATCGGCAGCAGATTTTACTAGATTATGTTTTGTTTGTGTTCCACCACAGCTGGGCTCCCGACACGTTTCACATTTGGATGGACACATCTGAGGGCCAAGACTCATTAAATCTGTCAAGTGCTCCCTCAGAAATTTTTAAATTACCAATGATTTTTGGAACAAATTTTAGCATGAAATTTACAAAAAATTTTTAGAAAATGAGACTCTTTTTATATGTAGATGATTTATTAGTAGCCAACTCAATATAGAGAAAACCAAAACCTTCACAACTGATCACATCATGATAAATGGAGAAAATATCGAAGTTGTTAAGATTTGATCACAGGAACAAATGAAGGGAGAGGAAGAGAGAGTGGAGCACATCCTGGCCCACCAAGCCTTGAGGACAATAGTCCTGCTCAGAGCAGCCAATCCACAGAGAAGACCACATGGCCGGCCCCACTATGAGACAGGATATCCCTCAATGACACATAGCCCTTCAGGGGACAACACTGGAGACACAGTGTAGGAATTCCACCTGGTCTGATCCCACCACACTGAGGCAAAACACTAAGGGCATGGAACAGAACAGCAAGGGAAACAGAGCAACGAAGTCCCCAGGGAATACCAAAAATAGACTTTGGGGCCAGGGCTTGGCACCCCATCAGACTCGACCGAAGAACACTCCTAAAGGCCAACAATCAATCCTTGAACTAACTAAAAGCTTGTCTTTCTTGTTGTGTTTTTTTGTCATTGGTTTGTTGTTGTTGTTTTGTTTTGTTGCTTGGTTTTGCTCTTTCTTGTTTTTGTGCATGTTATTATCTCTGCAGGTCTGTCTAAATAAGATAGGCTGGATGAACAATCTGGAGGAGAAAACATTGGGACCGACAATTCCGGGGGGACATGGGAGAGGGGGAGGTGGGGGGAAAGGTCAAGGGAACAACAAGTGATCCAAATCTGTGGTGAGGAGGGGAGGCCTGGTAGGGCGTGACCAAGGGTAATGGAGCTGAGAGGAATTACTGTAACCCAAATGAAGGCTGAGCATGATAGTGGGACAAGAGGAAAGTAAAAGGAAATAGAGGAAAGAGCTAGGAGGCAAAAGGCATATATAGAGGTCTAAATAAAGGCATGTACATATGTAAATATATTTATATATGAGGATATGGAAATAGATCTATGTGTATATATGTATAGGTTTAGTATTAAGGTAGCAGATGGACATTGGGCCTCCACTCAAGTACTCCCTCAATGCAAGAATACTTCGTTTTATTAAACTGGCATTCCATGATGCTTACCTTCCCAAAACAATCGCTGAAGACAAAGTGGGTGCATAAGCAAATGTGGTGAAGAAAGCTGATGGTGCCCAGCTATCAAAAGATACAGTGTCTGGGGTCTTAAAGGCTTGAAGGTAAACAAGCGGCCATCTAGCTCAGATGCAACAAAGCCCACATGGAAGAACACACCAGTCTGTGTGACCACGAGGTGTTGAAGGGATCGGGTATCAGGCATCATCAGAACAAGGAATCATACCATTGTGAATGAGGGGGAGTGCAGAGTGGAGACCCAAAGCCCATCTGTAGGCAATTGGACATCCTGTTACGGAAGGGTTATGGGGAAGAGACAAGCCATTCCGGGTGCAGTGTAGCAACGACGAAACATACAACTTTCCTCTAGTTCCTAAATGCTTCCTCCACCCCACTATCATGATCCTAATTCTACCTTACAAATCTGGCTAGACCAGAGAATGTACACTGGTACAGATAGGAACTGGAAACACAGGGAATCAAGGACAGATGATCCCTTCAGGACCAGTGGTGAGAGTGGCAATAACGGGAGGGCAAGGTGGAAAGGTGTAACTGACTACAAGGATCTACATATAACCTCCTCCATGGGGGATGGACAACAGAAAAATGGTTGAAGGGAGACATCGGACAGTGTAAGATACGACAAAATAAAGATTTATAAATTATCAAGGTTTAATGAGGGAGGTGGAGCGGGGAGGTAGGGAGAAAATGGGGAGGTGATGCTGGGGACTTAAGTGGAGAGCAATTGTTTTGAGAACGATGAGGGCAATGAATGTACAAATGTGTTTTACACAATTGATGTATGTATGGATTGTGATAAGAGCTGTATAAGCCCCTAATAAAATTATTTTAAAAATAAGAGAGATCAAATAATTTATTGCACTGGGTAAATCTGCTACAAAATCTCTTTAAAGTGTTGAGAAGTAAAGATGTTACTTTGGGGACTAGGGTGCGCCTGACCCAAGCCATGGTCTTTTCAGTCTCCTCATATGTATGGGAAAGTCAGGCACTGACCAGAGAAGAATCAATGCATTTGAACTGTGGCGCTGGAGAGGAGCACTGAAAGCACTGTGGACTGCCAAAAGAAGGAACAGATTATCTCAGAAGAAGTGCAGCCACAGTGCTCCTTAGAAGCAAGGGTGACCAGGCTTGTCCCGTGTGTGTTGGACACGCGCCCAGGAGAGACCAGTCCCTGGGAAAGGCCATCCTGCTTCGTACATTGGAAGGGGAGAAGGGGAGGGCCCTGGACAAGATGGATGGCAGAGGAACGATTGTGAGGATGGTACAGCACCAGGGCCACTGTGAATCGGAACTGACTCAACAGAACCTAACAACAACATGCTAGCTGACACTCACCGGAATGTGAGTATGTGGGAAACTGAGGACCGGGAAGAGAGTGCCTGTGGACAAACTCTCCACACTCATAATTAAGAAGCCTGGGAGGCCAGGATTCTAGTGGAGGGAGGCCTTCACATTTGTGAGTTTGAGAAGAATCCCAGTCACATTCTCCTGTCTAAACACCATCCCCACAATGTCCTCCCACAAGAGTGCTACCTTCATGTTCCCTCTCAGAAGCACATGGCCGATTATTGGACGGAAGGAGGCCAGTATCTACAGGAGCAGACATGTTTCTTTTGTTCCCCCGGCTCAAGGGGCAGCCGACGCCCTTCTACCTGCCTGCCCCAGGACTAGTATTAGTGGTACTAACACTCCAATGAGCCCAGGGATGTCTAGGGTTAAGACACTGCGCACCTTGTTACATACGTGACTGACTGTGATTGATGAGGCTTGCTAGCCCCTATAGAAATCAGCTGGAGAATTCTCTCTCTCTCTCCCCTGACTCCATGGAAGAGCAAGCCTTTGTTTGCCTTGTCTGTGTCTCTATTTTCCCTTTCAATGACACAAGCACTCCATAGGACCAGTTTGGTGGTGGGCTGGTCCCCACTGGAATCAGTTGTAATGCCTCCATGAATATCGGCTCCCAGTCAGAACCGACTGCCTTAGGAAGGGCCCTTGACATGGAACTGGGAAGCACGTCACTGGACACACAAACAGCAAGTGCGTGTGCTTAGTCACTCACTCAGAACTATTTGGGAAGAACAAAGCTTTTTAACCTCAGTTAACAGAAATAAGAAAGTCTCTTGAAATACTTAAGTTCTTCAAAGCAGTCAAAGATCCTCAGCCAGTAGTATTCTGTCCTGGATGCCAGAGAAATCATACCTCTGAGATACCGGGAAACCAAAAGGCAGGTACTGAGGCCAAGCAGGCTGCTACCCCATCTCCTGTTTGTAACCCAACCCTGGCAGGCTTGGCTGCCTTGATGCCCCCGAGTTCACAAAGGACTTAGAGACCCTATTGCACCCAAAGAAGATATAAATCCTGAAAGAGTGGGGGTTGTAGTTGACTACAGAGAAGAGACCAAGGGGAATGTAAACTTGCTCAGGATAATACTAGTGCAAAAGAACGGGTTCAGAACATTGTCCCTGCTTTCTATGACGGCGCCCATGATGGAAAACGGGCCATGTTCACCTGACTTCAACAAATGACTGCAGGTCAAAGGTGACTGCAAACCACCCCGGAAGTTACCACAGCTGAGAACAACCCCAAAGCCAGACCTCACCCCACAGAACTCACGGTACAAAGCAGTCAACTCAGGAGAAGGCTGGCAAGTGAACCTCCGAGTAAGGCACCAACTCCCGGGAACTGACAAGTACTGACCAGTTCACATGGACACACACTCTGATGGATAGAAGCCTTCTCTAGTAGAACTGGACTAGTGTTAGAAGTAGTCGAAGCTTTATTAAAAGAAATCATACGCAGGTTTGCCTCCCCATGCCCAAAGTGCTAAGCTCTCTGGATTACCCAGGAACGCACCAAAGCTTTAGACATCACCTGGAAGTTAACATTAGTCAGGACACTGTGATTTACCAGGAGGACAAGTCATCCAACGAACTGGGCATTCGCCAAGCCTTGCCAAGAGACCAACCTCAACTAGCTCCTGCCCATTGTCTTACATAGAATATGAAGCCCCACCCCCGAGCAGGTTCATTTACCCCCCCATAAAATTGTGTATGGGAAACCAATCCTAAAGAAGTAGAGTTCGACCAAGTCTAAGTTACACTAAATAATATGCTTCCCTTCATTTGACTTTTCCTCCAATCCCACTTCAGCTTGGTACGTTTGCAAAGTAGAATCAGCATCCACAAGACCAGCTGACCCCACATAGTGGGAAGAACCCTACTACGTTTTCCTGATAACTTATCCTTCTCCGAAGTTAGCTTGAGTTCATTACACCTGAGCAAAGGCAGCTCACCCAGAACCAGACATCAGTCAGTGTCTAGCCTCACATACTTGCAAGTCTCTCAAATTTAAAATATTTGTTTAAAAGACAGCCCCACTCCGCTCAGAGCAGCCAATCCAGAGAAGACCATATGGTCGGCCCCACTATGACACAACATCCCTCACTGACCCACAGCCTTACAATGGACAACATTGGAGACACAGTGTTGGAATTGCACCCGATCTGTCCCCACCACACCAAGGCAAAACACTAAAGGCATGGAACAGAACAGCAAGGGGAACAGAGCAACGAAGTCCTTAGGGAATATAAAAAATAGACTTTGGGGCCAGGGCTTGGCACCCCATCAGACTTGACCAGAAAACTCATAAAGACCAACAAACAGTCCTTGAACTAACTACAGGCTTTTCTTGTTTTGTTTTGTTGTCATAAAAATAGGCTTGTTGTTGTTTTGTTTTCTTTTGCTGCTTAGTTTTGCTCTGTCTTGTTTTTTGCATGTTATTATCTCCACAGGTCTGTCTAAATAAAATAGGCTGGATGAACAATCTGGAGAAAACAACAGGACCGACAGTTCCAGGGGATCATGGGAAAGGGGGAGGTGGGGAGAAAGGAAGTGGTGTTAACAAACCCAGGGACAAGGGAACAACAAGTGATCCAAATTGGTGGTGAGGAGGGTGTAGGAGGCTTGGTTGGGTGTGATCAAGGGTAATGTAACTGAGAGGAATTACTGTAACCCAAATGAAGGCTGACCATGATAGTGGGACAAAAGGAAAGTAAAAGGAAATAGAGGAAAGAGCTAGGAGGCAAAGGGCATTTATTGAGGTTTAAATAGAGGCATTTATATATGTAAATATATTTAGATATTAGGATGGGGAAATAGATCTATGTGCATATATTTATAGGTTTAGTATTTAGGTAGCAGATGGACATTGAGCCTCCACTCAAGTACTCCCTCAATTCAAGAATACTTTATTCTATTAAACTGGCATTCCATGACCCTCACCTTCCTGACATGATCGCTGAAGACAAAGTGGGTGCATAAGCAAATGTGGTGAAGAAAGCTGATGGTGCCCAGCTATCAAAAGATACAGTGTCTGGGGTCTTAAAGGCTTGAAGGTAAACAAGTGGCCATGTAGCTCGGAAGCAACAAAGCCCACAGGGAAAAAGCAGACAAGCCTGTGTGATCACAAGGTGTTGAAGGGATCGGGTATCAGGCATCATCAGAATAAGGAATCATATCATTGTGAGTATGGGGGAGTGCAGAGTGGAGACCCAAAGCCCATCTGTAGGCAACTGGATAACCCCTTATGGAAGGGTCGTGGGGAGGAGACAAGTCAGTCAGATTGCAGTGTAGCAACGATGAAACACAACTTTCCTCTAGTTCTTAAATGCTTCCTCCTCCCCCACTATAATCATCCCAATTCTACCTTACAAATCTGGGTAGACCAGGGAATGTACACTGGTACAGATAGGAACTGGAAACACAGGGAATCCAAGACAGATGTTTCCTTCAGGACCAGTGGTGAGAGGGGCAATACTGGGAGGGTGGAGAGAAGGTGGGGTGAAAGGGGGAACCGATTACAAGGATCTACATATAACCTCCTCTCTTGGGGGACGGACAACAGAAAAGTGAGTAAGGGAGACATTGGACAGTGTAAGATATGACAAAATAATAATGTATAAAATTATCAAGGGTTCATGAGGGAGGGGGAGTAGGGAGGGAGGGGAAAATGAGGAGCTGATGCCAGGGGCTTACATGGAAAGCGGGTGTTTTGAGAATGATGAGGGCAACGAATGTCTAAGTGTGCTTTACACAACTGATGTCTGTGCGGATTGTGATACGAGTCGTATGAGCCCCAGTAAAATGATTTAAAAAAAAACAAAAACATTTCCTACCCCAACATATCATAAAATAACAAATGAAGACAAGCTCTCAGCCCCCATCCAAAGTAAAAAGAGACCTGTTCTCCAAAGCCCAACTCCTTTAAGCTTTTCATGAACAAACACTAATCTAACCTCAAAAAAAAAAAAAATCAGGATTTGGAATGTATTTCCTTAGAACTATAATCCCGGGCCTATTACATGCCTGCCATAGGAAAGTTGCTCTCCAGAATTTATCTGACACCATCCATTTAGCATCTGTGGGCACTGGAGAAGCCTGCATCGCACAACATTGCTCACTGAGCTCACTCGCTGAGGTGGTCCTCGACAATCACATTGCCCTTGATCTTTGCTAGCAAAAGCAGGTGTTGTGTGTAGTGTTATCAAAAAACATGCTGTGTATGGTCCACACCGCTGGAGAAGTAGAACTAAGGCCGAAAGCCACTCAGGGCCAGAGAGAGGCATGCTTGCGGACGTGGCTGAAAAGAGGTGGTGCGGACACATAACTTCATCTTACCATTTGTAACCTGTTAATAAACCTCATCATCGTGAGTTTTGTTTGTGAGTTCTGTGTGGCCATAGCAACAAATTACGGAACCCAGCAGGGCAGAGTGCCAAGGGAGGGGAGGTGGGGTCAGAAGAAAGAAGGGTGAAGGGTGGAGCGTGTCTGACCTCTGCTCGTGGTAACAACCTTGGGCTGGTGTGGAGTTGGCTGCCTCTTGTTGTACAGCCAGAGGAGGACAGACATGACTCCCATGCCGTACCCTTAGATGCTCTTGTCTGGTCCTGGCTGCAGTCTGCCCTCTGATTGAGATGCACTTTGCAGGCAACGGTCAACAAACTATGTAAACAAACACCTGTAGTCTACTATGCAACCGGAGTGTGAGGGAATTGGCCAGATCATGGTTTTGATGGGTCACCAAGCCCTGGCATTGACGTGGGGTTTGTGTATGGAGGCAGACCACCTGACAAAAGTGTTTCCGACAGAAAAAGGCAGGAAGACGGGAAGCAGGAAGAAAGGGATGGGAGAAAAGGCAAATGAGAAGTAAAAAGCAGCAGACAGAACGGAGTCAAGGAACCTCCTAAAAGAGGGTGCCGTGGGTCAAGCGCTGATAGTGACAACAGAGCCGGGTCTGGAAGGGCACCACCCTCACTGCCGATGGGGACAACCTGGAAGCGGCCCTGCAGCAGAGCTGGGGACGCCAGGTGGCAGTGTTAAAATGAGTCTGTTCCCACCAGGCAGAGGAGCCTGTCCTCAGAGACAGGCTTGGAGAGCGGAGTCTTGGCGAGAGAAGGGCTGCTTGCTTGCAGGGACCAGAAGAGCTGAGAGACCTTCCTACACTAAGAAAGGAGAGGCACACGTTCCACTGTGGGGGAACCGTCAGATTTTGCCTACATGCTTGCAGGTTCTGATCTTGAGTTGCAGTCTGCTGATCCTGATGTAGACGTGGGCCCTGGCACTCCCTTCATAGACCACTTCCCTGGAAACATGGTCTGCCAGTTGTGTGCAGACGGACACTGCGATGGATCACTGAACTCAGCAGGCAGCTGGTGTCCGAATTGATGAAATGTCTAGAGAAAGGTGTGTCTGACCTCACCTCAAGGGGATTAGCTGTGGGCTAATCCTTGTCATTACCACCCATGAAGTTACTCCGGTTCTAATGCTACTCTTGAAGGCCTCCTGGTGTGGTGGTTACACTGTGGGCCGCCAACCGCAAGGTCAGTGGTTTGAAACTACCGGCCCTCCTTGGGAGAGAGATGGGGCTTTCTACTCCCAGAAACCCATAAGGGCAGTTCTACTCTGTCCCATAGGATCTCTATAGGTCAGTGTCAGCTCGATGGCAGTGAGTCTGCTTTTGGTTAATGCTACTATTGATGTGACTTACTACCACCATGACTTTATAAACCCCAAATCCACAGCTGTTGAGCCCATGTTGCCTCGCAGTAACCCTGCACAGGACCGAGCAGAAAAGGTCCTGAAGGGATCCAAGTCTATACATCTGTAAGGGAACTGAGAGCCTGGTCTTTGTCCTGCAGAGTGACCGGAGGGTTTGAACCAATGGCCTGTGGCGGCGGTCCAATGCCAAGGCCACACTGTCACTGGCGCTCCTTGCCATTTCACAGCGCCCACCTAGATACTAAACATATTAAAAGCCACAACAATTAGAATGGTACAATAGGAATACAGAAATCTATATGTGACACACGCAATACATTCTATAATTAGACATAAATACATCCAAGAAGGATTCAAAAAAGTTTGTGAAGCAATTCCATTATCCTTCATTCCAGTTTTGTTATTTTATGAATATTTTGAAGCCTCACATATATAGGGATTTTGTAGATGAGATACTTTTAAATGGAAGATTAGAACAATTCAATAACAATCTTGGGGGGGGGGAATAAATCAGCAGCAAAGGAACTAGTTTTTTCTTAAAGGGCAAAGGAGTTAAGTACTACTTGGTGAAATAGATCTTTTTCTAAAGAAGATAAACAGCCAACAGCGCATGAGACATCACCAGTAACCAGGGAGATGCAAACTGAGACCACACTGAATTGTCATTCCACACCCACTTAAATGTCTAGTGGATCTGTGGTAGCACAGGCTGCTGAACAAAAGGCTGGCAAGTCGAACCCACCCCGTGGCACCAATGGAGAAAGGTGCCTGGGGACCCTAAGGGGACTGCGACTCTGTCCTGCAGGGTGGGTTGCTATGAGCTGGGACCCACCGGGCAGCAGTGGGTTTGGTTCAGTTTCCTTATGAGGCCTGGAGCAAAAGTAAGTGTTAATGGGGAGAAAGCTGGCACGAATGTAAAATGTAACACCGGCTACGGAAAACCGTTGGCCAGTTCCTCAAACAGTTAAACATAGACCTACCGTGTGACCCAGCAATTCCACTCCTATGAATCATCCCCCAAAGCATAAAAACCTGTGCCCACACAGAAACACATACATGGGTATTCACAGGACATTATACACCACAGCCACAAGGTAGACACAACCCAAATGCCCATCACTGGATGAATGGATAAACAAACTCTGTTCTACAGGCAGGAGTCCTGTGGATGTAATGGTTATGTGTTGGGCTGCTAACCGCAAGGTCAGCTGTTCGAAACAACTGCAAGCCTACCCTCGGGAGAAAGGTTTTCAACTCTGAAGCTCACAGGAACAGTTCTAATCTGTCCTATAGGATCGCTAAGAGCAGGCACTGACTCAATGGGAATTACTCAGCCACAGAGATAAATAAAGTCCTGACACATGCCACAACTTGGATGACCTTGAAAACATTATGCTAAGTGAAAGAATTCAGATACAAAGGGACACATATGGCATGATTCCTTTAGACAAAATACCCAGGACAAGCAAATCTGTAGAAACAGAAGCAACTTGGTGGTTAGTGGGTCTGGGGCGGGGAAAGGGGAATGGAGTGTCCTTCGGATATAACGAGATGGCGTGGGGTAAGTCGAGGTGGCACAGTGGCATAACATGGTGCACGCACTAGATGCCACTGACGCGCTCACTTTACAATGGGTACTCTTATGTTGCTATATAAATTCCCCTCATGTAAAAAAATAAAACAATTTTGAAAAAGATTTACATGTAAAACAAGACCACAAAAGGTCTTGAGGAAAACTAAGAATCGCAGAAATAAGGGACACACGGAACGAGACACCGGCGCACGTGCGTTGGCTGTAGCATGAGTCACAAGAGTGAGAGGACGGACACACCCGACTGAGCACCCGGGGACCAACAAGTAGCTAACCTGCGGTCCATGCGGCACACAGTGGAAACTACTTAGTGTTAGCCAATGGTGATGGAGCCATGAAACCGCCCTGACAAGGATGGGTTTGGAGGGCGTGATACTGAGTGAAGGTAGCCAAGAGCTGAAGTGTAAATAGGGTATGAGACACTGATGCAAAACAGAAATCACGAAGAGAGAAATGGTTGGTGGTTACCAGGGATGAGACGGGAACGAGAGGCAAACAAGCCTGCACCGGGTTTGTAAAGGGGCAGGGAGTCGTCTATAAAGGGAAGGTGGGCGGGCGAGGGGGTGGGACAGCATGCCATGGAAAGTCTGAGAAGTTGTTGGGTGCAAAGATGATCTGATCTGTCCACCCCCACTTACTTTCACATAAAACTTTTTTTAAAAAAACAAGAGAAGACTACTAATTTCAAAATGAGGCAGCCTCTCTCAAAATGATTCAAAGTTCATGCAAGATCAAGAAATGAACTGTTAAAAAAACCTTTTTAATGTATATGTATGAACTGTGATAAGAATTGTATGAGCCCCTAATAAATTGTTAAAATTAAAAAAACCCTTTTTAATCTGCATGACAACGCAAAACAAACACTATAAAGAAAGTAAAAATATCAATGACGAAATGCAAAATAGACACGCCACTGGGTCTGGCAGGGGAGGATGGAGGGATGTGGAGAGCTAAAGATGACAGCTACGTAAAAAAAGCTCTCAAATTGATTGTGGTGTTGATTACACAGATCTTCCTGAGATGACCGAACAATTAAATTATACATGTGCAGTATACCCCAATGACACTTTAAAAAATAATAAAGTACATTTTTAAAAAAGCTATATAATTCATATAAGAGACAAAGGACTGATGTCCTTAACACATAACAGAGCTTTTGCACAGTAGCAAGGAAAAGTCAACCACCACCAGAGGAAAAACAAACATAAAACAGACAAATATCTAAGTACCATTTAGCTTGGGAGCGAAGGAGGCACCAGCTAAGCCCGAGCAGCCGGCCTTAGCCCTTCGCTCCTGGAGAGCCACGGAGCGGCCTTTTCTCACCTCGTACTTCTCAAAGTAGACATTGCCCAGGTGTAGGATGGAAGCCAAGATGCGGAAGATGCTGTCTTGGTCTTCCCCGCTGAACCCCAGCACCTCCATGGCGTCCAAGAGTCGCCGGAAGTCATCTGCGTCGCTCTTTCCCTCGATCTCGCAGTTTCCACCCTGGATGAGGACAGGGGTGCAGGGTGGGGGCTCTAAGAGGGGAACCTGGACCCTCAAAGACCCCGCTCTGCCCTGAGCCAGGACCTCAAGCTCTCAGCACTGACAGGGCCTTCAATTCCCATCGCTGGAGGCTCCGAGCATGGGTGAGGAGGGGCTTCGGACAGCAGGGGGCACTGCGCTTGGAGCTGGCCTAGAGGCCACTAATGGCAACGGAGCACAGCAGTCAACGCTCACTGAGCACTTAGTGTGTCAGCGCATGTGTGCCGTGCTCTGAGGCTCACGCTCAAGATGGTCCTGGGCAGCTGCCACTACACAGTGCCCAGTTTTCAGACGAGGAGGTGGAGGCACAGAGAAGGCAAGTGCAGTCGGCTGGCTAGTTCCCTTCCAGGCAACAGAGAACGCAAGCAGGCCTCCTGTGCCCTCCACGATGGACCACAGGCTTCTGGTCCCCTCGTCATGCGACACTTAACTCCAGACTCCCCCTCCTCCAATGTCCATGCCCTTTGCTGGCCATGAGGACAATACGCCACGGCTGCGCAGCCAGTCCAAGGGGGTAGTGGGGGTGGGAGGACCAGACCTCTAGGGCAGCCTTTATTCTGCTCCTTGTTGCCCCTGGAAGCCTGGCCCTGCCTCCCTGGCATTCCGTGAATCCCGAAACCCCCATGAGGCCATTGGATGCACCCACCTGGTTCAGGTAGTAGTAGGTCTCGGCCTCCTGCAGGCTGAAGGTCTGGCAGAGCTGGGCAGGCAGCCCAGCCAGCAGCTCGTAGAAGATGTGATAGTTCCGTTCATTTTTGGCCTGCAGGATGGTGAGTGGGTCAAGAGAGGATGCTCACGTTCAGACACAGAGACGTGCACAGACATACGCTGCCAATGAAGCAGAGCACCCTGTGTGGCACCAGCTGGAGGTCAACAGGTTGGCAGGAGACGGGGGTGGGGGAAGTGCCAGTACTAAGTGGTAGGGAAGAGGCTTCACTTTGTTTGGAAAATGGCGCACTGGCCACACATACCTACTACACACCCATGTGCTCACAGGCCCAACAGCGCACACAGAGCTCCCATGGGCCACGCAGCCATGTAGGTGGAGCACTTCCTGGGTCCTTGGACACGGCAGGGAGCAAGACAGGCAAGAGCCCCAAGAAAGCATGCACCTGCCAGGATTGTGTAAGAATGCATGGACCAAGAATGTGACCTGCTAGCGGGAGACACTCAGCAAGTCATTGTGGCTACGTTGAGCATCAGGAAGACAGATGAGCAGGTTTGTTTCAGGGACTTCAAGGAGCCCAGTATGGTGGGAGGAGTGTGTATGTGCATGTGTGTGTGGTGTGGGGTGGGGGAGGAGGAAGTCATGTGTTCACATGTATACGTGCACACATACATGGTTGTCCATGAACTCAGCATTTACCAAGCCTCCCATGTGTCAACTCTGCAGAGTGGCACCAGCTACAACCACCACCCCCTTCTACATGCAGGACCCAGGAGGCCCCGGCCCACCTGGAACACGATCCTGGATTTCTCAAGCAGGTACTGGGAAGTTATGGCACCAGAGATCACACCCCTGGAGGGAGGAGCACAGGTCAGCTCCTGTGGGAATGGGTGGGAGGAGGGAAAGGGAGGGCGGGGGCTGGCTCTGGGACTAGGCCTGGGGTCCAAGGAACGGCCAGAGCTCCCTGAGCACCCCTCTCCTACCTACTTACCCCTCCAGAAAGATCTCCATGAACTTCCCAAAGCGGCTGGAGTTGTCGTTCCTGACGGTTTTGGCGTTCCCAAAGGACTCCAAGAGCGGTGTTGCCTCTAGAATCTGGGATCCAGAAGGGACGGGTGTGAGGGCTGCACACTATTGTGGGGGCCTAGGGTGGGGAGTGTGCCCTGCCCCTCCCCCAGTGGTTCCCACAGACCACTTAAAGCCCCTCCTGTGAGGCCAGCTCCCCATAAAACCCTGGGTCCCCACAGTGCCCCCTGCTGCCTTGCCTCAAGCCCTCTCTTACACTGTACCCCACCCTTCGTGGGACATTACACATCTCCCAGCTCCCTCGGTGCACGCACAGGGCAGCCCCCAGCACAGATCCCCCAGCCATAGTTCCAGCCCCAAGCAGCCTTTGGATGCATCTGCCTACCACAGCAGCACCCACACACCAGCGTGCACACACACGCACCAGTGTCTATGTGGACACAGGGGGGCGTGCATGGGTGCACACATGCGCCAAGTACCTTCAGCTGAGGAGCACAGAGAGGGAGGAGAAAGAGAGCACTCAGAACAGAAGTGAGCCACCAGCAGACTGGGCAGCAGGCCATCGGGAGTCTCAGAATGGGGTGGGACAAGGGGAACCTGTCTGACTCCTGGGGGCAGAGAACAGAGCTGACAGCTGAGGACAGACCTGGAACCTCATAGACACCCACTCCCCCAGGGCTTCAGTTATTGCCCCCATATGGTCTGCAGCAAGGCTTCCAGGGTGTTCTGGTGGCTCTACCTGCCAGAACCATCTGGGAATACACACCTCTCACCACCCCACTGCCCTGTTCACCCCGAACACCTCTGGATATTGGTTCTTTTATTCTGACTGGAAGTTAAGGTGCTCATCTACCTGCCCTGGCTCATACTCTCCATCTGCTTCAGAAAACTGTCCACCTGTTACTCTCGGGTGACACCTTCCTGACGATGATTAGATCAGCTATCACCAGCTTTCTCTTCCTAGCAGCCCTCTGTACCACTGGCTACATGTTGTGTCCCTTGATTCACTTGTGCGTCTTCTCTACGTCACTACAATGGCACCGCCCCCTCCCCATCCAAAGCCTGTCCAGGACCTGGTACAGAGTAATCACTCAGAAAACATCTGCTCAGTAATGGACACTGGGCCTCCACTCAAGTACTTCCTCAATGTAAGAATACTTTGTTCTATTAAACTGGCATCCCATGATGCTCACCTTCCCGACACGATCGCTAAAGACAAAGCGGATGCATAAGCAAATGTGGGAAGAAAGCTGATAGTTTCCAGCTATCAAAAGATAAAGCATCTGGGGTCTTAAAGGCTTGAAGGCAAACAGGCGGCCATCTTGCTCAGAAGCAAAAAAACCCACATGGAAGAAGCACACCAGCCTGTGAAATCAGGAGGTGTCAAAGGGATCAGGTATCAGACACCAAAGAACAAAAAATCATATCATTGTGAATGAGGAGTGTTGAGTGGGGACTCAAAGGTCATCTGTAGGCAACTGGACATCCCCTTACAGAAGCGTCACGGGGAAGAGATGAGCCAGTCAGGGTACAGTATAGCAACGATGAAACATACAACTTTCCTCTATTTCCTAAATGCTTCCTCTCCCCACACTATCATGATCCCAATTCTACCTTACAAATCTGACTAGACCAGAGGGTGTACACTGGTATGGATAGGAACTGGAAACACAGGGAATCCAGGACAGATGATCCCTTCAGGACCAGTGGTGAGAGTGGTGATACTGGGAGGGTGGGGTGGAAAGGGGGAACCAATTACAAGGATTTACAGATAACCTCCTCCCTGGGGGACGGACAACAGAAAATTGGGTGAAGGGAGACGTCAGACAGTGTAGGATATGACAAAATAATAATATAAATTATCAAGGGTTCGTTAGGGAGGGGGAGCGGAGAAGAAGGGGGAAAACGAGGAGCTGATGCCAGAGGCTTAAGTGGAGAGCAAATGTGTTGAGAATGATGTATCCAACAAATGTACAGATGTGCTTGACACAATGGATGTATGGATTGTGATGAGTTGTGCAAGCCCCCAATAAAATGATTAAAAAGAAAGAAAACATCTGCTCAGTGATGAAGGAAGCAGCAGCTCACAGTCACATGACCACTTGCTGTGGAGCCGACTGTGACACAGGAGCTCTCTCGTGTGGCGGCACTGGGCTCCACAGGAACGTCAATGGCAAGTCTCTCTCCCAAGCTGCCTTGAGGAGGCGGCAAACTGCCAACCTTGCGGTAAGCACACAAAGGGCACCACCCAGGGGGTTCACAGCGGGCGGTAGGGTTGTTATTGTGCCAGCAAGTCGGTCTGACTCACAGCAGCCTGACGGACTGCCCGGTCCCACGCCAGCCTCACAATTGTTTGACCCCATGGTGTAGCCATCTTGGTGAGGGTCTTCCTGTCCTTCTGCAGACTCCACTTTACCAGGGATGGGCTCTCCTCGAGGGGACCCGTCCCTCCCGAGAATACGTCCACAGTTCGTGAGGTGGAGGCTCAGCACCCTTGGCTCAGCAGCATTCCGCCTCTGAGAGTATTTCCTCTGGGACGGAGCTGTTGTTCCTCCCGCAGTCCGTGGCCCTTTCACTATTCTTCCCCCACCAGTGTGGAACGGCCCAATTGCTCCGCGGTCTTCGTGTTCAATGTCCACCTTCCGCAAGGCTGGGAGGCCCGTGGCAGTGTTCCGGCCTGGCCACCCCCTTCCTCGTCAACACGGAGCGAGCTCTTGTGCTCAGAGCAGATCGGCTCAGGGCACGAAGTTCTTTGGGTTCGTGCTGGCTGCTTGCTGCTGCCGGTAAAAGCAAACCCTCGACAATTTCAGTTTGGTCTCCACTCACCATGCTGTGAGGGTTTGGGCACTCTTTACAGTGAGTTGTCCTCCCTACTGAGGGCTGTGATCCTTGACCGTCACCAGCAAGTGCCTCCAGCCCTCCAGGGACTGTCATGGGCATGCGGCAGCTTTCGCCTTGCCTCCTTTGCCCAGGGTCAGTGTCCTCCTTCGGGTAGCCTAGCCTGGCGGATCCCTCTGCACGCAGACTGAGTAAGTACGGTCCAAGCGTACACCCTGACACACACCGTGCGGATCTTAGGTCATGTGGTGGCCCCTGGTTCTTGCCTGCCTTGTGGTCTGTGACCAGGCTCTGTACGAATACAGTGAATTCCCAGCAACATAATCCATAGTTTGTTCCGAGACACACAGTCACATGCATTGCATGGTCAACAAACCACAGGTAAACATCTTGCTAGTGCTCTCTGCTGTCAGCTATGGTTCATCTGCTGTCTGCACCGACAGCCCTCCTTTTACACCCGCTTCTGGATCCAGGTGCTGCAACCCCTTTAAATCACCTTCAGCAAAGTCTTACTTGCAGGCGCCATTAGTGGTATTGAAGACTCAGCTCTGCATTCTGTTGGCTCACTTCTCTTTGACGGCGCAGTTACACATCTCCAGCCAGTAGGCGAGGGTGCCACATTTATTGGCATGGACTAGCGAGTGTCTCCAGTGCTGCATCGGTTTGTGGAAACATTTCAATTGGTCTTGTTAATTCCTGGACTCTTATCTTTTTAACGATGCCTTTAGGGCAGCCTGGACTTCTTCCTTCAGTGCCATCAAGTCTGGGTCACGTGCTATCTTGGAAAGCCCGAATGTCCACCAGTTGTTTGTGGTCCACGACTGAGCATTCCTTCCACCTGGTCTTCTGGTGCTCTCTGCATCAGTCAATATTCTTGCCAGAGGATCCGTCAAGATTTTGACTTGGGGCTTGAGGTTTTTCTTCAGTTCTTTCAGTGTGAGAAATGCGGCATATTCTTCTTTTTGGGGCTTTTTAACTCCAAGTTAGCTAATGAGAGCTGCCACTTAGTCACACCTCCTGTGGATCACAGAGGGAGTCCCAGTGACACGATGGTGAAGCACCTAGCTGCTAACCCAAAGGTCTGTGGTTCAAACCCACCAGTGAGTCCATTAGAGAAAACCCTGGACACGCACGGCCATTCAAAGATGACCGCCCAGAAAACCCTAAGGGGCATTCTACTCCGTCACATGGAGCCACTGAGAGTGAAAAACAGACTCGCTGCCACTGAACCACAATGCGAACGAGACATTTTACCCTAGTGCACCCACTCCTTACTTAGGGACTATCTCACTATTCAACATGTCGACAAGAGCAAAAACTCCACGGATTGGCTCTTTTGTGGGTAACTACCTACATCTGGCAGTAATGAGCTCCGAGGTGTGAGGTTAGAGACCCTGGCTGTGATGGCTCAGGTCATGTGTCAGGTAGAGTGGACCGTGATTCTCGGCGGTTACAGAATGACTGATCTGGGCGTTTAGTGTAACGATGCAGTCAGCCTCCTGCTTGTGATCTGATAGAATCATTCTCCATTTTCATATAACACGGATTGTCGCCTAAGGACCTGGTCTTTGGGTCACAACGTCATTGACACGTGTGGAGGGATTCTATATCACGTTTCAATAATTCTAAGGCCAGTACTATCATCTCATCTATTTTGCAGCTGAGGAAATGGAGGCTTAGAGCCACGCTTGGGCCCCAAGCTCAGCTGCAGAATCAACAAGGAGAGTTCCAGAATGGCAGCAAGCAGCACCGTGCACACAGCCTTCTCACTTGCTAAGTCAAGTCTCGAGGACCCGTACTTAGGGCAGAAGTAGGGGGGCTCTATCACCACAGAAATAGCACGTGGTATCTCGGGGACGATGCCAGCTGACTCCTTTGAGCCTTACCCACGGTTTGCCTGGTTAACATTGCGTCATGAAGGACAGGGTCTGCCTTGAGGCTGCTCTGTCCTATCTTTACTCTGGAAGGCCTTCAGGGCATAGGAGTGTGGACCGGTTGCTTCTTGTACCAAGCACCGGGTGAGCACAGAGCCAGGGGCTGGGGGAAAGACTCAATGTGCACCTGGCACCTCAAGGCCTCCAACGGAACCCCCATGTTGTGTCAGGAAATGCCCAGCATCCAACACCCTCACACATACCCACCCCAAGGGACAGAATCTGAAACCCAGGTTTTCAACCAATCAGGGCAGGGCATACTTTCTGCTACATGGTTGGTTCGAGTGAAGACACGTAAGCAAAGTCAGGCCAGTGAGAGAGAGTCCTGAGACTTCTGAACTACTGGGAGGTGTGAGCCCTGTCATTATGGTGCTAGCTTGCTGACCAATGGGAGGGAGGATGAGAATGAGGATCATCTTCTACAGGTTGGAGAGGAGTCACCACAAGGGATGTTGGCTAAGATCTGTGATCCAGCCATGCCTAGAACCGACCCTAACTCTGGACTATTTGACCTGATGCGCAGAAGCAGAGACGTAGCTGAGAAAGGAGTCCCATGCTCAGTCCCACTGGCAGACATGCCCTCAACCTGGCTCTGTGCTGGTAAGAAACTTGCCTAGACCCAGATCTTTGCTCCCTGACTACGAACTTCACAGGCCAGCCCCATCCCCATCTTATGTTGGGTGTTAGGCAAGTTACCAGCCCTGCCCAGTTTCCCATTTATAATACAATCCAAAGATACCTCCCTCACAAGAATGCTGGGGGACTCTGGCAGCACTCAGCAGTCTTTCCCCAGTCTAACCTGGAGGCCCAGAAGATGCTGGCAGGTCAAGGCAAGCATTCAAGAAGGCTGGATCCAACTGGGCCTGCCAAGCAGTCTCCTGAGCCAACTCTACACCCTTGATCCCCCTAAGACCACCCCTGTGAGGCCTCCATTGACTGGGACATTGCAGACACATCAACGCCTCCGTGGCCATCTGTGCTGGGGAGCTTGAGAATGTGGTTCTGCAGTCAGAGCCGGTGGGAGTCGGCTCCCAATACCACCTTCTCCTGAGCTCCTGGCATGTGGTCAGTGGTGACGGCGGGTTGCTCTCTTCTTTCCAGATCTGCTCACCCTGCAGCCCTTTCCACCCTGGTGCTTCAGGCCTGGTTCTTGGGTTCTCCCTTGCCCTCTCTGACAGCCCAACCTGGCCCACCTGCCAGCTGTCAGTGTGGATTTCAACCACTCCGCGCCCTGCCACGACCACCTCCCTGTCTGAGCCTGGACTCCACCCCAGCCATACCAGGCCTGTTCCCAGTCCAGGCAGGGTCTTGGCACTAGCTCTACCCACTTTCTGGCTCGCCTTTTCCCTAGATGTCCTCAAGGCCACTGCCTCGGCTTCTCTGTAGGCCCTACATTTCCTCCACAGCTCACCGCACTTGTCACACAGCGAAGTTACTTAGATCTTTTGTTTCCTTTCCGTCTCCTCGCCAGACTGCCATCTCCACATGGTGGACACTTTTTCTTGCCCGGTTGCTGTGGCGGGCCTCCCTGGTGCCTGGCACACAGGCCTGGTGCGCAGTCAATCCTTAGGAGACGGCTGAAGCCCTAACACTCTCAGGAATGAGAACTTAGTACTCACTTACATAGCAAGCCTCCCGGCCTGCCCAGAACCTGTCTCACTGCCTTAGTGCCCAGAGGCTCCCCGTAGCATTTCCTGCCTCCCTGGCTGCTCTCGGGGTAGCACCCCCCCCCAAGCTTGTGCTACCCCTGGGTAAGGAAACAGGGAGACGATGACACCTCTGATTTGCACACGGGAAGACAGCAGGCAAGCCTCTTGTCCATTTAACCCCCACTCTGACCCTGGAACCCAGAGTGGCCACCAGACAGAAGGGGACTCCACCCTCAGGCACTTCCCTCAAGTGCGGACATCAGAAGGAGCCCAGAGTCCAATGGACCCTCTCTGGGCAAATCCTGGCCAGGTTCCCCATCCTCAAAGTAGGGCCATGGGTCCTGACTGCTTAGGAAGTACACTGGACATGTTTCATGAGGAAGCTTGCCTGAGGGTCTTGGGGAGACAGGCAGACTGGCAGACAGACCCACCTGCTGTGGGACGCCCCGTCTCTGGTTCATGGCAGCCAGGTAGCGCAGAATCAGCTTGGTGGCTTCGGTTTTGCCGGAGCCGCTTTCTCCACTGTTGGCAAAGAGGCCGAGTGAGCTTCTTCTTGCTTCCTGCCTCTCCCGGGTCGCCCAGCCCTGCCATGGGGCCAGGTGGAGGGAGGGGCTGCACAAGAGATGCTGGGGTTTCCCCAAGTCTGGCCTGATGTATAGTTCGCTGCCCGAAGACAGCCCCCTCCTCCAATGAACAGGGACACCCCTCAAGCTGACCCACAGCTCACCTGATGATTATACACTGGTTCTGTTTGGCATCGAGCATTTTGGCGAAGGCGAGATTCGCAATTGCAAAGAGGTGTCTGGGGAGACAGGCTGTTAGGTACCACCTCCTGGGCTGGTCAATCCTGCTCTGACTCCCCACCCCCACCCCTCCAGCCTGCTTTAGTTGCTAAGCCCTGGGGGAGGAGCCTTGGGTGCAGCAAGGGTGCTGCCAGGCCTGGGAAGGGCCAACGCAGTGGAGTAGGTTTGTAACCACTACCCTCGGGTGCTTGTCAAGCTAAGAGGACACAGGAGAGCTCAGGGCAGCTGCTCACCCTGCACCCTCACCCCCTCACCCAGCCCCACCCTCTGGGCCCCAGGACACTCACGGTGGGTTCTCTCCCAGAGCCCGCCCGTTGTACTGTTGCACCTGCTCGGGCCCGTAGATCTCAAACATCTGGTACGGGTTCACCGATACCAGGATGCTGCCAATGTACGTCTGCAGAACAGGGGGTGGGTGGCCTCAGTGCCCATGTACCTCCTGATTCTCTGCGTCCCACCACCCCGCTGCTGGAGACCAGGGTCCCCCTTCCATCAGGACAAAGCTCTAGTGGCCTGGTTTCAGTGTTCAAACCCAAGGCTCTCTAACAACGTCCCAGGATGACGTGGGCCGAGTGTGATCAGGCACTGGCCAGGCTGCAGGAGGGGAGGGATTGAAAGGAGAAGGCCCCACAGCGATCCTTCTGGAGAGAGGACCAGGCCTGGTGCCGCATCAACTACTGCCTTATTCCTTCACTCACCAAGGCAGGTCTGGGCTCCGGGACCATCTGAGGTTGCCCCTCTAGTGGAGCGGATGTAGGAAGTCCAGGACAGCATGGGGACAAGTAACCCTCCATGGTCCTGGCCTTCCTTCCCCCAGATGGCCGTAGGCCCCTGGTCTTCCATTTTATCTTTTGGGGCCTACCACAGTGGCCTCCCCAGTTTGGGGATTCTGGGATTGCAGAGTCTGCGTCCACAAGGAAGTGGCAATTGCACACTTTTCTGGGTTCCCCCAACTCCAGGTCCCTGCCTCGCCTCTGACTGCCACTGTTGAGTCCACGTCCTCGGAACCTCAGCGTTCTGCGCTCAAAAGGTTCAAACCTCTAAGTTCACATCAGTGGCCACAGAAGGAAGCTGTGCGCTCACCCACCCCAAGAGCTCCTGCAGGCAGGAAGGCAGGGCCAGCCCCACTTACATAGATGAGGTTCCGCTCAAATCGAGTCTTGATATTGGCCAGCACAGTGGCCTCCTGCAGGTCTCTGGAGGGCGCAGAGGTGGGGGCGGGGGAGGGGGAAGGATGGTCAGGGCCTGGGCCCAAGCTGGAACATGTCCACTTTCCACCTCAGTGATAAGCCGGGGCTAAGGAAGAGCTTTGGCTTTAGGTCAGGCAGGCCTGAGTTCAAGGTCTATCCCTGTGAGATTTTGGCCAAGCCGCTAGCTTCTCTATAGTAATGATGATAATTGTACTACTGCCCCTGTGGGGCCTGTGGTGACACCCCGAGGCACCTCCAATGTGCCGGCACTCACAGGACGTCAGCCAAAGGGAGGGACTATAAGCACTCCATATTAGGCAGGAGGAAACTGAGGCAACGAGGGGCTAAGTGATTTGCCAAAGGTCAACCAGCTGGCAAGTTGTGGGGCTGGAATTTGAACTCAAGCTTGGCTGGCCCACAGGAGTTTGATGCATACGTATTTGGCCTTCAAGACAACCCATTTTTCAGATGGGGAAACTGAGGCTTTGGAAATGTCCTGGGAGGGAAAAGGTATCCCTGCTATGAATGGAGGAGGTTCTATGGTGAAGAGTGTGGTGTCCCCATTGTGACCCCCATGATGACCCCACAGTGCCCCCACCCTGGCCCACTCACTCTAGCTGCGTCATGTCCTCCACACCATCCTCCCCTCGATGTTCACGGAACGGTGTGGATGGCAGGTTGCGGATGGAGTGCATCTGCGAGAGAAATGGGACACTGAGTTGGCCTGGTTAGAGGGTGGCTCCTGACCTGTTCTCATTGTCGAGGAAACCCAAGGCCAAGCTGGGGGGTCCACCGAGTGGACACGGAGAGCTCTTCTCCCTGTGGCAACGTGTGCTCACCAATGTCTAGATGGGTGAGCACCCACCCATGTAATCATCCTCCTGAGGGTCCTAGAAGCCCTCTCCACAGGAAAGCTCTCCCAACCTCAGGTCCGTGTGCTGTTCTCACAGTTCTGGACATTCAGGCACCCAGCTGACCCTGCGTGTCCATCATGGCTGCTTGCATGACAACTCTAGGAAGATCTGTGTCCTGACAGCGGAACATCGTGTGCAGTCACACATGGCACTGACAGCCCATACTGTTCCCCTGGGCATCCAGTCTCAGAAGATGCCCCAGTGCTCAGCTGGAGACAGGCTATCGGCAAGCAGGCACAGGGGTCTGTGCACAGCCGGAGCTACTCAGTGCACGCTGTGGCTGCCAGGCAGCTCCTTCTGCTCCCACCTGTGCTGCAGGATGTCCTCTATGCCCACCTGTGTGCACACATGCCCTGATCAAGTATGTTCGCCTCCACAAGGGCCTTCCTCATTTGGCATGCAGGCCATGTGGCTGAACATGGTGGCACCTTCAGCCTGCTCGGATCGTGTGGCTGAACACCACTGTGGCACCTTCAGCCTGCCCAGATCCCAGACCCCCACCCCCAGCCCCCGAGAGTCAGGAAAGGAGACACCAAGAGTGAGCCTGGGCAGGCAGGGGCGCCGGCGCTAAGTAGGCCATCACCCTGGCTTCCTGCCCACCACCACCTGCCCCAGTGCTCACTGGCAGTCAGACCCTAAATAATTCAGCCACTCACGTATTCCAGGGTGAGGAGGGCCCAGGCATCCTTGCCCCTCACCCCTAGGCGCCTTGCACCCCGCTCTTGCAATGCTGCAACCCACACGGCATGGGGCACCCGCCGGCGGGGCCTAGGCCCCCCCAACAGCCAGGCCGCCCCGGTCGCCATGGCTGGGCCAGGCCGGCCAACTGCCCACTCCTCCGGGCACAGTCTGCAGAGGCTGAGGTACCAACCGCCCCTGCTTGCCCCGCCTACTCTGTGTCCCGGGGGAGTCTCCAGTGACTACCCCCCTCTTTGGAAGGCCACCCAGTGCTAGGCTCACATTCCGCCATGCATGTGATGGCCAAGCTCAACTAGGCACCCCTCAGCCCGGCTGCCTTGCACCATACCCCACAGGGAGGCCGTCTCTGGCGCAGGCAGCCCGATTCCCTGTGTGACACGGACCAAGAAACACATCTTGGATCCCCACTCCGCAGGGAGCACCTTGCCCTCAACTAAGCCAGAGGCCCGCAGCCCAGGGGGCTAGGAAGGAAGTCTGGACCTGAGCCGGTGAAAACATCCCCCTGGGGGAGGGTCAGTAGGAAGACCATAGTACAGCAGGGACATCATGGGTTTTACACTAGGCAGCTGACTAGCACAGAGCTGTAGGAACAGGGGCACTTGGTAGCTGTCCAGAGCCCAGGCTGGGACTCACAGACAAAAAAATCCCTTCCCATAGCGGGCCTTGGAAGTTTCTATGTCTCTGTCCTGCCTGGGGCATCCCCTTGGTCACCTCATGTCTCCAGTGGGCCAGAGAGACCACGGCTGTTCTCGCAAGGTTACAGACGGGCTGACTGCAGCCCAAGCAGGAAGCAGCTCACCAAGGACCCACAGGGTCTCCTGAAGCTGTTCTGTGCCATTTCCCCTTCTGCTCTCCCTCCCTCTTTGGCCCATACCTTGTTCTGCCAGCTTTGGGAGCCAAGCTTTTCCCAGCATCCCCTGAAGGATAGGCAGGAGGCTCCAGGGCCCACACGGCAGGACGGAGGGCAGGTGCTCGCTCTTGGCCAAGGCTGGTGGGTCTCTGCAGGCTGGTGGGCCCAGCGCAGGCTCCAGGCTCTGGGCTCTTGGCCGGGCTGGCATTCCCGGGCTAGCCGGGTAGCATGCTGCACAGTGGTGGCAGGACCCCCTCGCTGGAGGGTGCTCAGCTTCTGCACCCAAGGCATGACCACTGCACAACGTCCAGGTGCTACCTGGCGCCGCTTACCCAACTCAGGAAGGGGCTCCGGGGCACCAGTTGGTGCCAAAGGAGTGAGGGCTCTGGGCCCTGTTGTCCAATGACGCCACGGTGGCCACAGAGCCTTTTTCTGGTCACATGTCGCCAGAGGGTAGGATAGACTGGGCCTTAGTGCCTTCTGCTTTGTATTGAGATCCTTGGGGGGAGTTGGGCTTGGAGGTTCAAGCTTGGCTGGTATCTGGGGGTCAACCAGAACACCCTCTTCTTGCTTCTCAGGGCTCGGTCCTGCAGATTTGAGGAGCTGTCCTGGTCCTGGTTCACTGTGTCTGCTCAAGAAGACACCTGCTGAGTCAGAGACTGGGTCCTCCACCAGGGGCGAAGGAGATGATACAGGGCCCATCTGCTCCAGGAAAGGGTTTTCTGGGACAACGGGTGGCCTGGACAAGCCCCTTCGGGTGCTTACACCTCCTGGCCAGGGGGAGGATGGACGCTGGGTGGGAGGTGAGTCCAAGTCCCAGCCTGGGACCAGTGGTGGCACGGTCCAGAGAGTCTCTGAGTCCTCCTTTTCTGGCTCCCGGGGCTTAGGGGCAGCACGACCTACCGGCCAGGACCCTGTGGCCCTCGGCCACTGGAAGGGGGAGCGCACGTGAGGTTTGACGCCTTTCGTGGGCTGCTGTTTGCTGAGCTGTTTCCAAGAGTGCAGGCGGCGCAGGGGGAGGTTCAGGGAGCGGCGGCTAAGGCTAGGGCCCAGCAGAGGTGGGGACCCAGGCAGCCTCTGGCTGAAAGCTCTCGGGGGCAGCCGGGGGGTGCCCAGGGCTTGGGAGTGGGGTGGGCCCAGGTGCCTGGAGCCGAGGTGTGGAGTTAGCGGCTCCCGAAGAGAGCGAGGTCGTCGGCGGGACGGGGGCGAGAAGGGCGGCTGGAAGGGCGGCTGGAAGGGGCCTGAACGGATGGATGGCTGTGGGGACAGGCCTCCCAGGGGCGAGCAATAGCCAGGGCCCCGCAGGCTCTGCAGGGAGGGCTGCGAGGAGGACAGTGGGGGCCACCCTAGGCGGCGGGAGGTCTGCGGCGAGCAGCCCGGGAAGCCAAAGGCCGAGCCCCGGCGGCGGGACCCTCTGAGCGAGGGCCGGGGCCCAGGAAAGGCCAGCACGTCCGAGGTGTCCTCGGGGCACATGGGCGGGGGTTCCACGAAGCTCCACCAGCTGGCCTGCGGAGGCAGCGGCACGTGGGCCGGGGCGGCCCAGGGAGGCGGGTGGCGGCGCAGGGAGCCCGGGGGCGAGAGGGGCCCCAGCGCGCCCAGGGGCGGGAGCGGCGGAGGGGGCGCGCGCCGCGCCGCGGGCGGGGACAGGAGGGCGCCCCAGGGCGCGTGCGCGGGCGGCGCGCGCGAGTTGTTGTTGTTGCGCGTGCGCGGCTGCACGCGCCGCAGCGCGATGGGCGTGCTCGGCCGCTCGGGGTCCATGCCCGCCAGCTTGTAGCCGAAGCGCTTGTAGGCCGCCTCCCGGACCGCGGGCGCGCCCGCCCGCGCCTTCTGGCTGCCCCAAAGCCGCGGGGTGGGCTTCTTCTCGGACAGGGTCTTCTTGAGAAAGCGCGCCAGCGAGGTGGCCGGTCGTGCCGGCGGGTGGCCGAGCTCGGCCCGCAGCCCCAGGTCGCGGTGGGCCCCGAAGGCCGACAGGGCGCGCTGCAGGTTGCGCTGGCGTGGCGTGAGGAAGCGCCAGTAGAGGTGGTCGTAGGGCGCCACCCGGGGCAGCCCCTCGTCCTCCTCGTCGTCGTCCGCCTCCCCCAAGGGCAGGGGGATGTCCAGGGAGGGCGGGAGGGGCACCTCCAACTTCTCCTTCCCAAACAGCTTCACCTGGGGCCGCGGGAAGAGCCGGAACTTGCGGATGAGGGACAGCTTGGACCTGGCCGGCTTGTCCATGCCTTGCTGCTCAAAGAAGGCGGCGCTGGGCAGGCGGAAGGACGTCCTCTGCCGCTCTCCCGCCGCCTCCTCGGGCTCCTCCAGCTCCGCGATGTCGTCCATGGGGTGGGCGTACGGGTTGTGGGCAGAGGTCACGGGTGGCGGCGCCCAGGGGTACAGGAAGGCCGGCTCCTCCGGGTACAGGTAGGGCGCCTCGGGCGGGTAGATGGCCCCGGCCGCGCCGCCGTAGGCGCCTTGGGCGTAGGGCGCGCCGTAAGGGAGGCCGTAGGGCACCCCGTAGGCATCGAGGTAGGGCACCTCATAGGGCGCGTCGTGAGGAAGGTCGTAGGGTGGGTACGGCGTGTCGTAAAGCGCGTACGGGTCCAGGTAGCGGCTGGCCGGGTACGCCTCGCCCTCGTACCCGTCGTCGTAGCTGTAGGGCGAGGCGTACCCCAGCGGGGAGGTGTACCCCGACGGGGACGGGGGCGCGTAGGGCGGCTGGTAGTCGTCGTAGCCGTAGCCGAAGGGGTACGGGGGATAGACGTCCCCGTAATAGTCCGCAGCGTCGTAGTCGTAGGGGTCCTCGGGCGGGTATCCGTAGTAGGGGTCGCTGCCGCAGGGGGGCCAGGCGGGGCCGTAGGGGCCGTGGGCAGCCAGGTAGGGCTCCCGCGCCTCGTACTGGTAGAGCGACCGCCGGTCGTAGTAGTCGTCTCCCTCGCGGTAGTAGTCGTAGTACTCGCCCAGGTCCTGGAAGCCCTCGAGGCCGTACAGCGACCTGCGCGAGCCCGAGGGCCTAAAGGAGGCCTCGTCCTCCAAGGGCAGGAAGCCCACGGCGTCGCCGGCCTCGTAGATGCTGCGGCTGCGCGGGAAGCGGCGCAGGCGGCCTCCGGGGCGCAGGATCTCGGCGCCCGAGGGGAAGGGCAGCTTGCGGGAGCCCCGCGAGCCCGAGCGGTGGAGCCAGGCGTCGACCGCGGCCCGCTCGCTGCCAGCCTCCTCGGCCTTCTTGAGGAGGAACTTCTTGGTGAGCCAGTTGATGGCCGTGGAGGCCTTGCTGAGCGACCGGGCGCGCGGCCGCAGCCGGCCGTAGCCGCGGCGGCCGGGGAAGCGGATCACCATGAAGGACGGCTTCTTGCCCTTCATGGCGCGCTTCTTCTTGCCCATGCGCATCTGCGTCATGAGCTTCGACGTGGACTGCAGCACGGCGCGTGCCTTCTTCTTGCGCTTGGTCTTCTGCGGGCCCGTGTGGAGACCCCAGAAGAAAGCCGACGCGCTCCGGAACTGCCCCTTCTTGGAGATCTTGGGCGTGCGGTCCCGGAAGCCCATGAACAGCCGGGACGTCCCCTTCAAGCTCCGTTTGGGCTTCTCGGGCTCCGCGCCCTTCTTGCCCTTCTTCCCTTTCTTGGCTTTCTTCTCGTCGTCTTCATCCTTCGCCATGATGGCTGTGCGCCCCGCGCAGGGCCGAGGTCACACACGCAGGGGCCGGACGGCTTTGAGAAGCGCGCAGTCTCCTGTCCACGGCTGGACACGAGGCCTCCGCAGACACAACAGTGGGGACCTGCTTCCTCCGGTGTGGCACAGCCGACACTGCCCGGGGCTGGTACGGAAAGGCACGCCCGTTTGGCGGGGGGCTGGGATTTCTGGGGGCAAATCCATAATTCATCTCCTCCCAAGGTGGACTTGGGTTTCACCTTCAAGCAGTGGTGGAAGGTGTGGTGGTATTGTTTACCAGGAGCAGGGACACCTGACCCAGACCCGCCGTGGGGCAGGCGCTCCGGCCTCAGGGTCCCTCCTGGTGGCAGTGGTGGCCTGCCCACGTGTGCCGGGACGGGTCATGTGCGTGAAGTGGTTCAAACAGTAAAGTCAACTGAGCTTGCACCTGCCCTGTCACCCAGGAAGATGCTGGGCCCTCTGAGGGAAACCACCTGCCCCAGCCACCCGTATATCTAGCTTGGAATGCAGGGGAGCCCCAGCCTGGATGCTCAAAGCCAGCCCAATGGCCTTGGAGGAAAGCGTTCGACCTTCCAGGTCTTGGGCCCCCTGGGAAGGGGAGTGGGCGGGCAGGCTGCAGGCCATGTAACTGGAGCTGACCCGCTCACAGAATGTGAATAATGCATCGGGGAGGACGGGGCTGATTCAAGCTAACAAACACATCTAACATTTACAAAGACCAACCCGAGACTGGGAGGAAAGGAATAGGTGCCGGGACAGAAAAACCCCTCTCCAGGAGCCCACAGGATGGCAGGGCCCCACTGCAGGGTCTAACGCTGCCCCTCCCCTGCACCAGAAAATGGAGGCCAGAGAGGGTCAAAGGCTTCTGGGCAGGACAGGACTGGTCTCGGTCATCAGCCATCACAAAGTACCCACCTTACCCTCTGGGTCCATCCTTTGCCCTGATGCAGATTTGGGACTAGAGCCCCGGGGGCATACTCAAACTTGAAGGGGCGCAGGGGTGGAGCCCAGCTGTGTGGACCCTCCAGCAGGCCTTCTATTGTCTTGGCTGCTGACCATGCCTCTGTCAGCTGCTGTGTCTACTTTGGTCAGGGCACTCATGCCCACCTTCCCCAGCCAAGGGTCTCATTTCTGGGGCCCAGGCCTTGGGGAGCATATTCCCCCATAGGTCATCCAGGCAGTCCCTTCTATGGCTGCTGTGGGGTTCCGCCTCCCACTCTGGGGCCAGCAGAGTGGGTGTCTGCGAGCAAATTGGTTTTTTTTGTTCATTCCTTAAGTATTTTTTGTATGCTCACTGTGTGCTCACCCATTGGCATGAAGTCGATGTTGACTCAGAACTGGTCTTTAGTGTCCAAGACCACAAATCATTATTACAAGAGCAGACAGCCATAGCCTTCTCCTGCAGAACGGTTGGTGGGTTTGAACCAGAACTGCCAACCTTGCGGTTAGCAGTGCAATGCTCACCCCGAGATGGCGGTGGTCAGCAACAGACCTCTTCCCAGTGTCACAGCGTAGACGGAGGACGGTCGGTGGAAAACTGCTGAGGGGATGCAGAGGCCAAGGCACCATTGTAGGCCCCCCGGGGGACGTTCGTGAGGGGATGGAGTTCATCAAACACAGGAGACGACAGCACCCTGGCAGTTGTAAGGGTGTGTGCAAAGGCCGAATGGGAAGAGGCGAAGGGAAGTTGTATGGTGGTGAGGGCAGGGGACCAACCTGTGGTGGCCATTAAAGCTGGGACAGGAGTTTGGCCTCTCAAGAAGTGGAGCGTCATTGAAGGGTTTGAAGCAGGCAGAAGTACTGTCACCAGATTGGTGCGTTGGAAATAATACAAATAGCCAGCACTATCAAGTGTTCGCTGCATGCCAGATTGGTACTAGAATGCTTTTTCTCCTAGCACCTAAGGCAGGGGTGGTCATTCCCAGTTTACAAGTAAGGGCTGGCTTGGAGAGGACGGATTCCACACCACAACACCTGTGTTCCCAACTACCGAACCGCATTGCGCTATGCAGTCCCTACCCCTTGGGAAGAAGAGGCCATCGCCAGACCTATTTTACAGATGAGGAAGCTGGGGTTCCAAAGTGCCCATGACATCATTGATCAGAAAGTGGCCTCGCAAGGCTCTTGTGGGCCGTTGCGTAGAGTACGGGGGAAGGGTGCCGAATGGGGGTGAGGAGAGAAAGGAGAGGGGCCAGACTAACTGGATACAGCAGGACACGTCTGAAGTGAAATGGCAAGACCTGTGAGGGGTTGGTAGGCTGAGGGCGAGGGTGGAGTTGGGATTGATGCAGTTCTAAGACAGGGAGTGAATGACCCACTGAGGTAAGGGGTAAGGTGGTAGAAAAGTGACACATTCAGCCTGGTGGGCTCGGAGATTCGGGGTGTTGAGACCAACAGGCCTGGAACTTGGATAGGGTGTGAGCAGCTGCAGACCAAGGTCCGAGGGGCCCTGCTTTTAATCCCGTGAGAAGTAAAAGAAGGCCAGAGGTGGGGGCAGCCCCTTAGGAGCCAAGGAGAGTCATCTTGCCAATTGAAGGTGGGGTAGACAAGGCTGCTCAGTTACCAACAGAATAGGGAGGGAGGGAGGCTTTGGCAGGAGTGCAGGTTGGTCTTTTGGGGTGATGGGTGAGGGAAGGTGGCTTTGAGTTAGCTTGAGTGGGAAAGCCCTGTGTTGGCAGGTGAACACCACCAATCAGAAGGGGGAGAGAGCAGTCACCTGTGGTGGGAAGAACCCACCTGAGCGGCCCACCTGCAGCATCCTCCATCTTGGAAGAAGGGGTGGCTTGGAGGTGGGGCCTTGGGAGAGGTTTTCTAGTTGGGCCTCCACCTGTGGCAAGGTAGGTGGTGTGGGGCTTGAGGGGACCAGGTGGGAAGAGCTGCTGGGGGGCGAGGGTGTCCCTCAGTATCACTCGAGCAGGTGGGGACTGGGTCTGCTGGGCTTATGGTGACAAAGGGGATGAGGCTGGTGGGATGAAGCGGGATGTGTGGAGAAGCCTGCACACAGGAACACATGCTCAACTCATGGCTCCTTGGCTCTTCGGGCCACCAACATTGCTGGTGGACAGCCTGTGGGGTGCAGTCTGTCAGCCAGGGCTCTCTGCCACCCTGCAGTGCGGGATCCTTGAGTAGGGAGATATTGGTGACCTCCGCAGGTCAGCACTTCCCTCCACAGAAGGGTCTCGGAGGCCCATTCGTGAAGGGTGGCCAGAAGAGCCAAGAGGGGCCAAAGTCTGAGCCTCCAAGTTCACCTGGAGGGGTGAAGTCTGGCCTTCCTTAGGCTTTCCCAGTCCCAAGTTCCACACACTCCAGCAATAGTCTCCTCCCACAGCACGCTGACTTCATACCAATGTACACAGTGCATGGATACACACACACTCACACTGCAGGAACCTATAGCCCACAAGTACTGGAGCCTCAGATGCTGTCTGCCACGAGCCAGACTTTGGACCCAGCCTAGTCTGAGATCTGGAGTCACCCAGTAACTGAATCAAGGGCCCATGTGTAAGGCTGAAAAGGAAGAGGCTCACATGGGGACCTTCCCCAGCAGGCCTGGTGGGCCGAAGTTACCAGTCTTGATAGCCCTGTACCCAAGGGTGGGCTACAAACTTTGTACCCCAGGCCTGGCAGTGAGTTAAGTGCAGGCCCCAGCTCTGCCACCTTCTCATCCGTTCCAACTAGGCAGCCTTTTTAGGACTAAGCACCCAGGGGCCGGGCTGCTCTTACCTGGCTCTCGAGGCCTGCTCCTTGCCTGCATCCCAGTACCAGAGGGCCCGAGGACTGGCCCTAGGAGCACATCGGCCCAGCAGAGCAGCTCCGCGTTGCAGGAACGGAGGCCCAGCCCACCACGCCGACCGCCTGGGGCCCCATGTATATTTAATGATGCTATTATTCCTGTTTTGTCTCCAGAAAGGAGCTTCAGCAGCTGACAGGGAAGCTGGAAATCGCTTGGACAGCTGGGGGCCTGCTCCATGCTGGACTGGCCAGGGGTCCCAAGGAGCTCTCCATTCCCAACTCCCAAAGCCCATTACCACTGGCCCCAGAGGGTCCCTCATGAAGCCTGCCCTGCCACTTGTTGGGCTTAAAGGCTCTGATCCACCCCGAGGTCTACCCTGCAGGCAGGAGAGGCAGCCCAGTATACCCCTGGCTTACAGGCTGTGCTGGCACTATGCCAACTCCCAACCGTGAGACGGGCAGGGAATGACCCACACCACCTTGTTTGCGAGGCCCTTCTTTGCAGCACCTAGCCTCCTCAGGTGCTAGCCTCCAGTTTGCAGCCTGCCATTGGAGATCAGTTCCCTGGGGTTTCTGTCCCACACTCTCCTGTCACTTCAGGCGGGGGTCTGCTTCCATGGGCCCAGATCACCCCTGCTCCGGTCTCAAGGCTCATCCCACCAGCAAGGCCATCGATCCACAGAAGCACCAGCCTCTTTCCCCTCAGTCTGGACAGGAGTCAGTCATCCTTTATTTCAAGGTGGGGGTGGGGAATCTGAAGGAGCAAACACAGAACCCAAACTCCACAGCTGCTGTGCTCCTGGGCCAGTCCTCGGCCCTGTGTCACCACGTGCAGAAAGGAAGTGGGCCACGGGCGAGGGGGAGGCAGCCTGCCCTGGGTCCTGTCTTCCATTGGCTGCCTAGGTCACAGGAGGGAAGAGCAAGGGCCTGGGTGCAGGGTAAGGGTGGGGGCTGGCCTGGAGGAGCCCAGAGGGGAGGCACTTCAGGATACCTCTCAGCCAGGGAGGGTGTGAATTGAACCTTCAAAGCCATAGCTCTGCCCTGGTTTCTACCTCTGTAGCTCCATGGAGGTGGGGGTCTTGAAGGGGTCTGGTCCTGGGAAGCCCCATACCCCGAAGCCACAGAAGCTAACAGGAATGAGGAAGGAAGTACCTACAGTAGCAACCCATTTCCAGGGACCCAGCCCCCTATTCCAAGCGTCCGAATTAGGACCAGCGCTGGGGAGACAGGACAAGTGGGCAGTTTGCTCCCTCAGTGCCCGAGGGAGGCATGCAGTTGGGAACAAGCCCAGGGCTGCCTCATGTGACTGTCAGTCTCAGGAAAAGCCAAGTCCAAGGCCTCCACTCTTCTCTGTCCCATAGTCAGCTACTGGAAACAGCAGAGACTGAGGCTCCTCCTGGGATGTGTTTATTTGTATTTTCTTGTTTGGGCGCTGGTGTCTCAGGGGTGGGCCTCCCTCGGGAGATGGGGGGGACACCGCTGCCCTCACTTCTTGACGATCTGGATGACGTCCTCATGCTCCATGGTGTGGGACAGCCCCACCCGCTGTGGGCTGTACTTGGTGCTGGTGCCCTGTGGGGGGAGGAGGGGAACCAATGAGGAGCCCTGGGCAGGCCCCACCCTGGGGAATTAGCACCAGAGGAGAGTGGGTATGATGGGTAGGGGAGGGGGGGTAGGGGAGAGCAGGGGGAGGCTGACTGCATATACATACAATAGAAAGGGGCACACGCACCAGGGCAATAGTCACCTCTACACCTTCCCTCCCCTGTACCTCTCTCCCTTTCTAACTCAGGTATGACCACAACTCCCCCCAGTCCCTGCAGAGCCCAGGAACATGTGCAGGCCGGAACATCATAACCACCCCTCCCAGCTCCCCACCCAGACTCACCCACACCAGGGCGTATTTGAACTGGCTGGCCAGCGACCGGTGGATCCGATGGCACTGGTGGACAAGAGCGTTAGCTGGAGAAGTAGCATGGGCCAACCCCACCCCAAACCCAGCCACAGGCCCAAAGCCCTGACAACCTGCCAAGAGGTACTGATTCACAAGGCAGGGGCTCAAAAACACGACTTGCTGAGAGCAAGGTGGCCCAGCCTGTGGCCAGGCCCAGCCATGGCATTTGCTGGATTCAGGCACAGCCTGGCCCGTGGCTGCATGTGGTTCTAAGGACACCACCCCCAGGCCTGCCTGGGTAAGAGTGTTCTACATCCCATAAGAGGGAGGTCAGCAGCCTGGCTACTACTGGCCATCTGCCTGCTTGCTCACCTTTCCAAGCCCACCCCCCAGCCCCCACAGGGTAGCTGGTGCTCCTCAGTTTCCTTGGATAAGGCTAAGTCCTAGGAATCCCAGGGGGACCCTCAGAGGCCCCAAGAGAATGGCGACCTCTGCTTATAATGGTGGTAGGTGAGAGCAGCGGACTGGGTGGACAGTTCCACCAGCTTTCCCTGCCACGTGCCCACAAGCTGTACAGGCCCTGGACAACACATCCCCCTGTGCCAGAGAGAAAGCACCAGCCCAGCTGCCCTGGGGCAGAGAATGTCGAGCACACGTGGCCAATCACCCTGATGGGTCAGTCCCTGCTGGGCGACCAAGAATGCCTGGTCCTGAGAAGGGGGTACTGCTACCCACACCAGTCCAGAGACCCACAAATCCAAGTCTAGCACTCACCTGCCCTACATCACAGAATGAAAACTTGGGGCCAAGGGTCAGGTCTTAGTCTGCAAATGGATCTGAGGTTCTATTCCGTTTGCCCAATATAATTTATGTATGTTTATGTGTGTGTATATCTATACATAGGCACACACATATAATATACCCAAATGATAATGTAATGTGTGCATATATATCTCCTACTGCCAATGGTCACAGTCACAGGGGTCTGCAGCTTCTCTGGAAGCCCTAAATCCTTTTGAGCACTGAGCTGGTGCTCCCTTGAAACCAGGCCAATCATGCTTCGAGAGAACATTCCCCAGGATTAACATTTCCAGCAATGCAAGGCGATTGGGAGGTCGTCCTACAAGGCCATTTTCCAATACCAAGAACGAGTGCATCCTCTGGGGACAGTCCACGGTGATGCTCATCCTTGCCAAGCCCTGCAGCAACCTCGGCTGCCCTTACATTCATGCCTTCTCACTGGTAAGGTCACCACCAAGCTGCCGAGCACTGGACTGGGTACATGCCCACAGCCCTGGAGGTCGCCTGCCCATAGAGGAGGAAGCTGAGACACAGGGTGGAGGAGCTGGGGTCTGGGTCACTTGCTACCAGCAGAAAGGACCCAAAGCAGGACAGGCCTTTTGCTTGTCTTCTGGGACACAGGTGGTACTGTGGGAGGGGGCTCCCTGGGAGGAGATGACTACTGGAAGACCCAGGCTTCCCTGGGACAAAGTCCAGGCTCCAGAGCAAATACCCCAAGTCCCCTGTACCCCACCAGCCTCATCTCACCCCTAGCTCCAGTGTCTGCAGTCACTGACACTCGGCTCAGCTGAGCGCTTTCTGTGATTTCTCTGATCCTAATGCCATCATAACCACCCCCTGAGGATGGAAGCTTTATTCTTGCTTACAGGAGAGGCCTGCAGACGACAGCCAGGTCCATCGCTGGCTCTTGGCTACTATGCCACCATAGTGGGTTCCAGCTAGGGCCAGCTGAGGGAAGCAAGCCTCAGCAGGTGACCACAGGTGGCCAGCGCCCTGCGAAGCCTAGAGGGTACATGCTCACTCACCACGTGTTCCACGGAAGCCCCTTTCCGGAGGATGATGGCGTCTGTGAAGTCAGGTCTCTCTGTGCGGAGGGAGGGGAAGGGAGGAAGAGACACGGGGATGGGTCAAGTGCATGGCCGTTACTCGTGAGCGGCTCTAGACAAGGCTACCAAGGTGCAGAGGCTCTTTTGGTCCATACAGGGCCCCCGAGCTCCAACCTAACCTTCCCCTGCACCTTCTGCTGCCCCGCTATTCAGGACACTTTGAGTCTACCTAGGCCAGCACCTGCAACCTTGACCTCAAACACAGAAACGGATGATCCAAATCTTGGACTAAAGCTGCTGGCATTCTAGCAACCATGGTGGTGCCAACCAGACCACCCCAGCAGCTGCTCCAGCTGGGGAGTCTGTCCTCCAGCCTTGTCAGCAAGGTCGAGGCTGATGCAGACGGCTAACACGTGGCCCCCGGGCTCCCTGGGTGATCCAGCATGTGCAGAGGGGTGTAGAGAAGGCTCTGGCTGCAGAACACAGCTGTGAAGTGGCGTGGTGCAGGCTGAGCCAAGAAACTGAGTCCTTGTGGACTGCACTCCCTAAAGCTTCCAGCCCGGGGCTGACTGCTGGTAGGTAACACGAATGAGGGTTACTGTTGTCCTTGCGGGGAACTCAGAGGAGGCTGTGTCACCTGCCCTCTGCACTGTCCCCTCCAGGCACCGTGAAAACCAGCAGCCCTGAAGACTGAATTCCGAACCCCAAGGACTTGAGCAGAGGCTCCTTCCAGCCTGGGGTCATAGTAGTGCACAGCTCACTCAATGGACTCATGGTGACCCCAAGGCCAGGATAGAATTGCCCCTGTCAGTTTCCAAGACTTCAACTCTTTACAGGAAAGAGTAACAGACTAGTCCCATCTTTCTCCTGCAGAGTGCCTGGTGATTTCAAAATGCTACTGGACAGTTAGCACCGTAACCACGGTGCCACCAGGTCTCCTTACAAGGTGCAAAGTGGCCTGAGCCAGGGGTCCTCGGGCACGATCTGAGAGTCAGGGCCCCTGCCCTCTCAACTCACGTCCTCTTTTCTTGGTGTAGATGCAGGTCAGGGCCAAGTATTCCCATAGCATCTCCAGCAAGTAGTCCAGATTCAGCTTCATCCCGCAGCTGCAAGGCAAGGCAAGGCTCAGCTCAGGCAGACAGACGCGAGGACCAGAGGCCGAGGCTCTCCTTTCTCAGGACGAGAGGACAAGCTGCCATTTAACTGAGCAGTACGGCCCACGGGGCACCCCAGGGAAGGTGGCCCCTTACTGTGAGGGCAGCTTGATGGCCCCAGTCACCATCATGCCTCCACACCATCTCTCCCCCAGTGGGGCAGGGGCGTGGCTCTGTGACTGGCACAGGCTATCTGGCACCTGCCGGGGACAATGGAAAGGGCTGTGGCAGGTGCCCTAAGCAGAAGCTGGGCAACACCGCTGCCACTGCTGCCCAAAGCTCCAGTGCTGCCAGTGCAACGCAGAGGAGCCTGGCCCTGCAGGCGCTCCAGGCTTGACTATTACAGCTGGGACCGAGCAGATGTCTCTCTTCTGCAGAGCAGCAGAACAAGGTAAGGGGCTGGGATGTCCAGCTCAGTTCAGAGAAGCCATGCCCTTGGGCAGCCCTGCAGAAGCCCATCGGGCCTGGGATGCAGCAGGGCGGGGCCAGAGGCACCCACAGGACAGTGCTGCTCTCCACAAATGCTAAGCTACAGGAAGTCAATTCTTTTTTTTTTTTTTTTCAGGAAATCAATTCTTGCAGCTGCTATCCTTTTGGAATTGTCAGCAGAGCTCACAGAGAAGCTGCAAAGAGACTGTGTGGGCCAGATGTCAGCCAAGAGGAGACTAGGAAAAATGTACCCCTGGAGAGGAACCCATGACGGGGCAGCATGCTGCAGTGCACACACACCTTGCAAGGAGAGGAAAGGAGTTGAGCCTGGTAGGGCCACCGCCCAAGAGCACCCCTCTCTCTACCCTGAACTTCAGCCAGATGCCTGAAGGGCACTTGTGGTCCCGGATTTTCTGGTCCTTGGACCACCCTAACCTTGTTGAAGACATCACCCAGCCCAGCCCGATGGCTCGCCGGCACACACAGAGTAGGGCTGGACAGACCCACACCCTCAACTGTACCGTCCACAGCACACCGGCACACCACAGCGTGGGGAGGCTCGAGTCCCGCCACGGAGACAGTCTGTTGGTGGCTGAGGATGCTGGTGTGCAGGGTGCCATCCCTTACCTGATGACCACACTGTTGGGTTTTCGGGCCAGGCGGTCTACTTCCTCCATGGAGATCTGGTCAATTTTGTTGTACACCTAGTTTTTCAAAGGTAGAAGTGAGGTGATGGAGGAATGGGACAGAGTGGTCAGAAAGGCCCCTTGACAGTCATGGACCTGCCAGGCCAGGCCACCCTGCCTGATTTACAGTTTAGGGAGGGCTGAGGGACTTGGGGTGCCAGTTCCCCAGAATAGTAGGCAAGACTGGAACCATGGCTCCATGCTCTGGACTTGTCTGAAATCTGTGCCCAGCCGCTCCCCTCGCCCCCCTGCAGGCTCTACTTACATACAAGCAGGGCATGTACACGCGGTTGCCCACAATCACATCAATGAACTCGTCTGGGGAGCAGTCCTCCCGGAAAAGCACTTCCGCGTTGAAGATCTCTGAGGGCTGGGATTAAGGGCAACCCACCTGTTGCTGACATGGCTCTGTGGCTCTCCGCAGGTGCCTCTGAGCCAGGCTGAGTTTTGAGGGCGGGGATGTGGTCACTGCCTCAACAGCCACCACAGTGCTTAGTGCGTGGGGGCATCGGGGAAGCCATCCTGGAATGAGCAGCCGAGCTCTGCTTCTGGGGCAGGCTTGGGAGTCATGTCCCCCCACCCCGCGCTCTGTCTGGCCAGTGTCTGCCCTCCTCTCAGAGGATACTGTACTCGTGCAGGATGAGCTGCACCAGCTTCTCAGAGCACTGAGTCAGCGTGACGGTCGAGTTGAAGGAGATGCCGCCGCCTTTCTTGGGCTGCAGGAGAAGGCAGGAAGGAAGCCGGTGACGGAGGGGCCGCCGACTACCCTGCAACTCTGGCCCACAGGCGGGGGCTCACCTTGAAGTAGATGTTGGGCTTGTGCTTGTTGAGGCGGATGCCCACCGACTCCAGCTCCTTCTCCAGCAGTGCCCTAAGCAGAGACCCGCACGAGCCCTTCGCTATCGCCCTCAGGGCTGGCTCCCATGCAGAACAGGAGCCCCTCCTGCTCTGGCCTCACCAAAGGTCTTGCCTGCTGACGCAGATGGAGACCAGCGCCCTCCTCTATACTCCATCCCCAGCCACCCCCACCCTTGGCCAGTCCCCATCCGCCCCAGGCTGCCAAGGAGCTCCTGCCTGGGCCTCAGCGCCCAAAACCACCCAAATGCCTGGTGGAAAGGGCAGGTTGTTGAGGCCAGACCATGGTAAGTCCGGCCTGTGGTCAGCCCTGTGACCTCTGCCTGGCCCCCTGCTGACCTCTGCACCTCTCCTTTGGTGGCATCTAACATCATGATGACGACGTCGGCGGTTCGAGCCACGGCAATCACCTGTCGGCCACGGCCTTTCCCTGGACAGGCAGAAGGGATGTGATTACATGCTGGGGAGGCCGGGACACCTCACGCCCACCTTACTCACAGCTCCGGGGATCTGTCCTCGCAGGCCTGCCAGGGTCTCTGCCGTGTGCTGTCAGGGGCTGTGATTTCCTAAGGGTTTTTCTTAACCACTGCCCATCTCATTTATGGGGACTTGGCTTAGAAGGAGATGCAACATGGGCACCGAGATCAGGCTAGCAGTAACCGGCCTTCTGGAGCACCATGCGCTTCCGGGACACACCCTCACCCAGTGCTTCCCTCCTGGAAGGCAGGCGTGATGAGGCCTGACCACACCAAGCAGGATGGGTGATTCGGAGACTCGAACAAGAGCCTGCTTCTACTGGGAAATGCAGAGACCTCTGCACCCAGGGCCAGGGACTGAGTCACCCAAGTCAACTCCGAAGGTGCTTTGGGAAATGGCACAAAGGTCAGGCCTGGTTATTATGAGATAACCAGAGAAGTCAGTAGCTGCCCAGGGTCACAGTGAGTCCGGGGCTGAAGCTGCGGCACTAGAACCTGAGGCTCTGCTTTTCAACCAGGATCCACTCTCCACATCTGAGAATGAGGGGTCTGGCTTGCCTGGGACAGCCGTGTTCTCCACCCCCACGGTGCCCCAACCAGTTCCAAGTCACTGAGACCGGTGTCACCCCACGCCCGCCCTAGTGGCCTTGCTTTGCGGGGTCAGTGCAGGCTAGAAGGACATGCCAGGCCTCGGGCACTGGGCAGCACGTGAAGGGAGACAAGACGGGAGCTCGAGAGTCTGGATTTGAGCGTCTTCAGCGGAGCATCCGTGGTGCGGGGCGAGCCCTTACCCATCTGCCCCAAGGGTGTACCACAGTGAGAGGGAACCAAAACTGGGCCCTCAGGAGGGTCAGCACTAGGCCGGCCACTTGGCAGGTCTGAGACCATTGAGTGCTAGTAACTAGCAGGAAGCTGCCAGAAGCTGTTTTGCGAAGTCTCTCACCCACTGCGGCCACATGCTGACGTTAGGACAGACAGGATGACAAGGCTGGGAGCACAGTCTGAGGGGAGGGCTAACGTGTTCACCCCTCCCCCCCTCGCTGGGATCCACTGGTGCTCGCCACAATGGATGGAGCGGAGACGGCCTGCGCTAGGAGCTGTGGGGCCCTGAGTGGGCCATTTCACTGCCCGGGCTTTCCTGTCCGGAATAAGGTGGGCTGCCACACCTACCTTGGCCGGCCTCTCTGGGACGTGGAAACTGAGTGAGGTGGGGTCAGGACACCCTGCTCACTATCAGCCAGGCCTCAACAGCCACACTCAGCTGTGACGACGTGGACACCAGTACATGCGCACATCGCAAGCCGGGGGCGGTGGGCGGGAAGGGCCTGGGTGCTGAACTCTGGCCCTGCCCTCCCGGCATCCTGCCCTCCCCCAACTGGTACCTTGTGCTGCTCCTTCGATGATTCCAGGCAGGTCCAGTAACTGGATGTTGGCTCCTTTGTACTGGGACACAGAGAGCAGGGGAAGGATAGCGCTGGCTGAGGCCCCCAGGAGGGGCCTGTCAGAACCCACGCACCTGATGGACCAGCTCAGGGGACGTGAGGCGTGGCCTTCAGTGCTGCTCCTACATAGACATGTCCCCACCCCCAGTCACATGGGACAGCTAGCTGTATAGTCACTGGCTATGGGTGCTGGAACCCTCCCTCTCCCCCACTGGGGAACCCCGACTTACTTCAATGACTCCGGGGATGCACGTCAGGGTGGTGAATTCATAGGACGCCGCTTCGCTGGCGGTGGAGGTCATTAAGCTCAGGAAGGTGGACTAGGAAGGAAGGAGGTGGTGCCCTTTAGCACTCTTGCTCCAGCCTCCTTCAGGTGGTGCCCGGGGGGTGCGGCAACAAGTGCCCTCCTCACTCTGGGCCAGCAAACTGAGCGAGCACGAAGAGGACAGACATCCCTGCACCACAGGCCCCCGCTTCTCCGCAGCCTTGGGGCCCTTCCTGGTGGACAGGAACCGGTTGCTAAAGGAGATTCCAAGGGCCTCTCTCTCACTCCAGAGAACCTCCACCCCTCCCAGGCGCAGAGAGGTCACGGCCTGACGGCCCTCAGGACACTGGCACCTCGAGCAGGGAGGTGAGGTGGGCAAGGGCAGAGGAAGAGGCTGGGAGAACTGGGCGATGGCTGGGCTTCCTGGAGGACTACGCCTATAGCCTGGCTAGGAGGGGAGGTGCACTGGGCTGGAAAGATACCCTGTGAGTCTCAGCGTCTGCAGATCCAGGCAGGCTCTAGCATCCCTGTGGTCAAGACCAGGAGCACACTGAGAGGTTGGAGACAGACAGGAGCCATGGCCAGGGCCTAGTTGGCAGGCTTCGTACAAAAAGTCCAAGATACTGAGCTGGGACCGGGCCAGCATGACTGGGGGCTCCTAGGCCACACGCCCGCAGTTCCAGAACCCAGAAGTTGAGTACTCTGGACACCTGAGACCGATGACGTGTCATTGCAGTCGAAGGGCATGAAGAGGCACTGAGGTCCCTTCCCTGTGGGCTAGGTCCTGGCCCCCTGTGGGTCACGGCCACGGCCACGTTCACCGCATGGCCCACCTGCCTCGCAGCACTCGGCACCCAGACAGGCTTCCTCCAGGTGGCCTCTCACCTGAGCAAAGGCCTGTGCAGGCTGGAGGCAAGTTCCTAAAGAAAAGGCCAAACTAGTAAAACAGCACTGACAGAAACGGAAAGCTCCTGTCACCCGCTGAGGTGGAGGCACCAGAAGGTAGGGCCTTTTAGGGAGGACCTAAGTCTCTGTTCCACCTTCCAGAGGAACCCATGGCACCCACGATGGACCAGCCCCCAGACCGCAATGACCCCACCCCACCCCACCCCAGGGGAACTTCGCCCAACACAGATCCATTCATTCTTCTGGCAGGGCCTGGCATCTTCAGAATTGTCAACAATACCACAAAGCAACCGCACCCATGCTTCCCCAGTCGTCCTTATTCACCGCTCCGCTTCTGCATGCATCGAGGGCCCTTGAGCTTAGGCAGGCTTTGGTCCTCAAAGTGGTCTGCTCTTTAATAGTTCCAGATTTGTTACAGGAGCGCTGCCCAATGCTGCACACAGTTAGAGTTCCAGGCTGCCGCCGCCATGGGCACTGATGATGGATCCAAGTGAAATCCAACCCTGACCAGCGCTGTCCTGCCTCCACACATGATACCGGCTCACCTGTGGGAAGCTTTCTTTTCCTTCCATTGAGGTGCCGTCAACAGTGAAGGCTCTCGCTGTGTCAGGTGTGTATCAGATGCTGTCCTTTGTCGTGTGGTTCAGCCTGCCAGATTACTGCGAAAATTTGACCCTGATGCACACCTTTCCTGAGTGTCCACCATGTGAGTATCCCCTTGTTTGAACACCTGCCTCTTGGTCTATGTACAGGTACATGAGCACAATTCACGTTCTGATAGTCCCATTCTCTGCGACGTGGCCCCTAGTTTGTTGTGATCCATAAGTAAATGCTCTTGAACAGGTAACAAAACACAGGTAAACGTCTCGCCAGTGTTCCTTGCTCTTAGTCAAGATCCAGCTAAACCTGATTTGAGTTTCTGGCAGTTCTTATTAATGTACTTCTGCAATCATCTTTGAATGATCTTCAGCAAAATTTTACTTCCAAGTGATATTAATGAAATTGTTGGATAATTTCCATATTCTGTGGACTGGGCATAAATAGATGGGCCTCTTCCAGTGGCTTGGCCAGCTAGTTGCAGCTTCCAACACCATGCTCGGCATGGAGAAGGTGAGCACCTCCGTGTAGCATCTGGTTGCTGAAATATTTAGTTCGTAATCTGTCTGTTCCTGGAGCCTTATTTTATTATTTTTTGCCAATGTCTTCAGCGAAGCTCAGATTCCCTCCTTCAACGCCACCGGTTCTTGCTCCTATGCTCGCTCCTGAGAATGATTCAATGTGAAACAATTCTTTTTTTTGGAAACAATTCTTTTTGGTACAATGACACTGTGGAAGCGGGCAAGGAGTGAAATGATGCATCTCACTGGGTAAATCTGCTGCAAAATACTTCTTCTTAAAGGGTTACAAGAGCAGAGATGTTTCCCTGAGACGCACCTGGGCCCAAGCCATGCAATTTTTTAATTGCCTCCTATACATGTGAGGGCTGGACAAAGAATAAGGAAAAGCAGAGAAGAATGCATGCCCTTGAACTATCATCAGAGCCGCCTTAGATTTACAGAAAAGGACTTTGTAACTTTTCCTTTTTTATTAATAATTTTCTTGGGGGGCTCTTACAAATCTTACGACAATCCATCCTTCAATTGTATTAAGCGCACTTGTACAGGTGCTTCCATCAACATTTCCAAAAGGTTTTCTTTATACTTGAGCCCTTGATATCAGCTCTTTTCCCCTCCCCCCACCCTTGTGAATCCTTGATCGTTGTTATTTCGTGTCTTACACTGTCCTTTGTCTCCCTTCACTCACGCAGTTCTGTTACTCGTCTCCCTGGGGGGTGGGCTAGATATCCAACCTTGTGATGGGTTCTGCCTTTCATGCACCTCCCATCAGTGGTTTTTCTTTCTATAAAGCTCAAACTGCTCTAAAATAAAGTCATCGTTGTTGTACGTTAGTTCATGGCCCGCTGCTGCTCAAAACCCTAAAATGACCCTTAGATGAACGCGAAGTCAGTATGGCGCTAACGCCACTCTCTGAAGTTTCTGGGCCTCCATCCACCCTGGATTCCCTGTGCCTCCAACGCCTATCTGCATGAGGGGAAGCTGTTGTCCAGGGTCTTTGCATTCCCTCTGCCCTCGGCCTGCCATGTTCCCCACCCCCTCACCTCCTGCAGCCCCCTCTCCACCACCTCAGAGAAGCTTCCTGGACCTGCTTACGGACATGGTAAGGCTCCATGCTCATCCCACCCCTCTGCCCAACCCACTGTCACTGTGTGGAAGGGATGCCCTCCTGCCTTCCCCCCCAGAGCCCACACTAAGGGGTCAATAGCCATCACTGACCTTACCCACAGAGGGAAATCCAATCAGCGCCACCCGGGCGTCGCCTGACTTCATCACATCAAAGCCCTCTCCTTTGGATGAGGCTGATTTGGAAGGTTCCAGGAGCTGTGCCCGATACTTGGCGAGTTTGGCTTTCAGCAGGCCCAGATGATACTCAGTGGCTGAAGGGCAGAAAGCAAGAGAGGCACATAAGCACCCAGTGTCCTCATGGCACATGAGGCCCACATGTGAGCCGGGGTCTGGCCAGGAGCTAGGGAACAATCATGTCAAGGTGACACACTCGATTTAAAAAGCCTCATTTCTCATTTCCTTTAGAGCAGTGGTCCTCAACCTTCCTAATGCCGTGACTCTTTAATACAGTTCAAGTTGGGGTGACCCCCCCAACCATAAAATCATTTTCATTGCTACTTCATAACTAATTTTGCTACTGTTATGAATCAGGTGACCCCCATGAAAGGGTCATTCGATCCCCAAAGGGGTCCCGGCTCACAGGTTGAGAACCGCCCCTTCAGAGTAAGCCCAGGCTTTCTGTCCCACATCCTTGGTCCTTGGGCCGGGCAGCGCCATTCTCATGGCATGCTGTAGACACCAGAGTATGTTTTCTGTGACGTCTCCCAGGCAGGGGGAGAGGGAAGCAGGCTGCCTGCGAGGTCTGAGTCCGTCCTGCACACCCAAATCCCAAATCCCTTATGACTTTTCATGTCTCCCATGACATGGAAACACAGTTGTTTGTGTGGGCCATACCAAACTATGGATTGCCTTTGAAAGAACGGGGATTCCAGAACACTTCGCTGTTGCTCATGCTGAACCTGTCAGGAGTCCGTTATATGAAGAGATCAAGGAAATAGTGCATGGTTTAAAATCAAGAAAGGTGTGCGCTGGGACCGTAACCTCTCACCAGACTTGTTCAGTCTGTGTGCTGAGCAAACAGAAAAGCTGGACTGTATAAAGAATTTTGTTATCGAGATTGGAGGAAGGCTTATTAACAACCTGCAACATGCAGATGACACAACTCTGCTTGCAGAGAGTGAGGAGAACTTGAAGCGTGTGCTGATGAAGATGAAGAACTGCAGCCTTCAGTATAGATTACAACTCAATGTAAAGGGGACCAAAATCCTCACAACAGGACCAGGCAACATCATGATAAATGGAAAAAAGATTGAAGCTCTCGAGGATTTCATCTTGCTGGGATCCCCAATCAATGCTCAGGGAAGCCGCAGTCAAGAGCAAACGATGCACGATGCATTGCTTAGGGTAAATCAGCTGCACAAGACCTCTGGTAAAGTGTTGAGAAGCAAGGCTGTTACGTTGAGGGCCAAGATGTGCCTACGACGAGCCATGGTATTTTCAATTGCCTGTGGAAGTTGGACAGGGAATGAAGCAGACCAGAGAAGAATGACGGTGCTAACGGAGAAGAGTGGGAGTTTCATGGACTGCCAAACGGACAAATCGGTCTGTCTTGGAAGGACAGCCAGAATGCTCCTCAAAAGTAAGGACGGGAAGACTTCACCTCAGACTTTGGACATGTTATCAGGCGACACTGGTCCCTGGAAAAGGACATTATGCTTGGTAAAACAGAGGGACGGTAAAAAAAGCAGCTCTTCGACGAGACGGACTGGCACAGTGGCTGCAACAATGGGCTCAAACACCGTAGTAACAGTGAGCAGGGTGCAGGACCGGGCGGTGTTTCATTCTCTTAGCACACTGGATCGCTACGAGTCGGAACCACCCTGACGGCAACTAACGACGACGACAAGACATCCAGACAGAATGCTCCGTACACGTGAGGATGGCTCACATGTGAGGTGGACAGGTCACCCGGAAAGGCCACTCGGTAGAAAAAGGGCAGAGAAAACGAGGGAAGCCCTTGCCGAGGTGGACCGAGCCAGTTGTCACAATGAACCCAGGCACACCAACGATGAGGGGATGGCGGCGGGCTGAGCACTACTTTGTTCTGGATTACCTGGGGTTCGTGGGCGTGGGAGCCGACTCAACAGCAACCAACAAGTCACGAGTACAGCGGGAGGGCCTGGTTTCAGATCAGTAGAGTCTAGAATCGAACTGTATTTTACATGTAAACACAGGACTTTTAAAAAAATTATTTAGTTTTAATCTATTCTGCTGCCTCCAGGAGTATGCCCAGGGAAGCCTGTTAGGTGTTGTCTGAGACTTGGCCCGGGCAGCTCAGCGGCATGGACCAGCACACTGACAGCGAAGGCTCCTGCAGGGAGCCTGAGCGCCGGCATAGGCCAGCTGGGGGGCTGCCACCCACCTAGTGGTTTTCCTTGCAGGAAGAATTATCTGACAGCTTCATTATATGCCCCAGTGTGAAGCAAAATGTTATTATAAATTCTCTTTTTCAATTAGTGCACTATATTGATTTTTAAAAAGCCGTATGTGCAAATTATACTATTGATTGGGCATTTTATTTCAGAAGGGCAGAGGTGTTAGAAAATCTTCGCTTTAAGGGGATGGGCACTGGTCTGACAAGACTGAGAAGCAGGGCCTATGTGAGCCACTGCCAACTTCTCCACACACATCTCCTACCATCTCACTGGGTCCACTACATTCCAGCCACAGTGGCCCCGTTTCCCAGAACATGCCAACCCCATTACTGCCTCGGGACCTTTGCAAACCATTCCAACTAAACCCAAACCAACCCCACTGCCACTGAGTTGATTCTAACCCTCCACATGATTTCCGAGTTACCTTTTTAAAAATCATTTTACTAGGAGCTTTTACAGATATTATAACAATCCATAATTCAATTAGATCAAGCATAATTGTACAATTTCTGCCACCATCAGTTTCAAAACATTTCTTTCTTCTTGAACTCTTTGATATCAGCTCCCCTTTCTCCCTTCCCTCCCCACTCTACACTCCAGGAGCACTTATATATATATATATATATGTATATATAATATTTTTCTGTATCTTATACCATCCAATGTATCCATTCACTTGAAATTCTGTCATTTGTTCCCTTGACCCCCCCCTCACCCCCTGCTTCCTGTACCCTCAGGAAATCATTACTCTGGTTATTATTTCGGAAGGGTTTATCTATCTCGGATTTCATTCATTGAGCGATCTGAATTATACAAATGAACATACGCAGGTCTAACAAGATTAATGAGGTAAAACTATGACCATAATAGTAAGGGAAGGAAATATTAAAGAATTAGAGGACAGTTATGTGTTTCATCAATGCTATACTGCACCCTGGATTTATCATCCCTTCTGTGTGGCCCTTTTGGGAGGGACTGTCCAATTATCTTACAGGTGTGCTTCGGGTCTCCATTTTGTCCCTGCTCCTTCATGTCAATTTGATTGCTTGTTTTTGAACTTCTGATACCTATTCCCATCTACACCTCATGATCATAGAGACTGGTGTGCTTCTTCCACGTGGGCTTTGTTGCCCCCAAGGCGTCAATCTTCATGGAAGCAGACAGCCCTTCTCAGAGTGGCTGGTGGGTCCAACTGTTGACCTTACAGTGAGCAGCCCAACAGGTAACCCATTTCTTTCCATTTCAACCTAGATCCTTCTAATTCGAGGTTGTGGGGAGATAGTGTCATGCCAGGTTAAAAACCTGTGCTCTGCAATCAGCCTGTTGGAATCCCACCCGACTATGGCTGGCCCCTTTCCTTCGGAACAGCTACTTACTTCCCTGTGCCTCCATTTCTATAAAACTCAAATGCTAAGGGTAGTTTCTACTTTTCTGAATTTTTATAAGAACAGTACCTTATAGACTATTGATTACCTACAGTAATCAATAAGGAGCCCTAGAGGCTCAACAATTAAGCACTCGGTTGCTAACCAAAAGGTTTGTAGCTTGAATTCACCCCATGGTTTGCTGGGAAAAGCCTAGGGATCTGGTCCTATAAAGATTATGGCCTAGAAAACCCTATAGGGCAATTGTACTCTGTCATATGGGGTCGCTATGAGTCCAACCCAACTCAACAGCATCTCACACCAACACTCAGGAGAATACAGCCAGAAACCTCCCTAGAAATGATGGAGAGACTTAGGCTGACTTATTTTGGATGTGTTCTCACAGGGTGGTCCCAACAAAGGACCGAAGCATAAGGACAACTGTGATGATGACACTGGACCGGGCAATGTTTCCTTCTGTTATTCAGGGGCCAACCGAAGGACATGCCCACATGATGGCAGCTAACAACCACCTGGCAGCCACCATAATTCTTGCCCCTCTGGGACCATGATCCCACTTACTGTCTTCAAGGCACCGGTCACTATCGGAACTACTCTTATTCTCTATGTGGCTGTCTTTAGCACGGCAGGAGTCGGGGCTGTTGAAGTTAGAGTCGTGTTCCCAGTGTTTGCTCTGGCCCAGGGCTGAGCTCAGGAGATGTTTTAGCAAGAGAATGCCAAGGCAGCTATGGCAACAGTAAAGGCCATCGGTGCCCTTCTCATCTCAGTTCCTAAGAGCCCAAGCATCTCTAAGGGACATGACTGGGTCTTAATGAGCTCTCTATCCCCTCTTGTTACCACCATCACTACCTACACCTAAGCTGCAGCAGCTCTGCCCCTGCCCCGCCCCACCCGCAGTCCCCCTAGACGACACTCCACACGGCACAAAGGAGATTGAAAACATATCAGACCTGCCGGTCCCCTGCTCAAAACCCTTAACTGGCTCCCACAGCTCTTGGAACATAGCCTAGAATCTTCCCTGGGTCTGTGAGGCTCTCTAGGTCTGCACTACCGCCTCACTCTACTCTCACTGTGAAATCATCTAGGATTTGGTCCCTAGTTAACAGACGGTTCCCTGGCAGCCCGGCTGTGCTCACACTGCTGTCACTAAGGTGCCTGGTCCTTGGTAAATATTTATATAAGAATGAATGATTGAAGAAGACACCAAAACTTCAGTCTCTCAGCTCCTCGGTTTTGAACAGGAGGACAGACGTTGAGGCCAGGCTCCCTGCCCCTATAAGGCTGAACCTCATAGCAAGGGCTAGTCAGACATGGGGCTTCATGGTACCTTCCACACCGGACCTACAGATGGCTCTACTGAGGTATGGCTCCCCTCACTGACTCATAAACACATCACACACACCTGATTCCCATATCTTTCCTCAGCAGGACCCCCACCTGGTTTATCCTCCCCTCAATCAGCTCAAGTCTGGCCTCCTCCTAGAAGGCTTCCTGGATTGCTCCAGTGCACTCCTCTTATTTCTTTCCTCTGGACTCCTGTAGTCTTTAGAACCTGCGGAGTCCACTTTTGGGGCTGTATGCTGTGCTCTCTGTTGGGGTGTCTACTTTAAATATTGAGTGTTCATTACACCAAGAAGCCTTGGTGGTGCCGCGATGACAGGTTAACCGTAAGGCCCGCAGTGCGAAATCACCAGCCAGCTCCTCCGCAGGAGAAAGACAAGTGAAGGGCTACAGGCTGGGAAATTCACAGGGTCAGTCCCACCGCGTCCTCTAGGATCGCTGTGAGTTGGCGTCACTCGGTGGCAGTGAGTCTGGATTGGGGTTGTCATGAACCCAGCACTTGCCCCCTAAATGGACGGTGCTGTGCGCTAAGGTGGACAAGGCTTATGACCCTGCCCCCCTTGCAGACAAGAAATCGGAGTCTTAAAGAGGCAAGTGACTCCGTGCTTGCACTGATGGGAGTCCGCCTCGCGACTGTCAAGGCGTCCTGTCGCCCTTTACTACCTGCAGGGCTCCCAGCGGCTCCGGACACAGGCCTCTTCCGGGGCCCGACTGGGTTGGAACCGGGTTAGCTGCCTGCTCGGTGAGCACGGGGCTCTTCCCGGGGCACCGGACCCGCCTGGCCCTGCCTCAGGCCGCTTCTCTGGAACCGCTTCCCGGCCTCGGGGCCGGCCCAAGCTGGAATTGCCCTCCCATTTTGCAGACAGGAAAACTGAGGCGGGCCCAAAGGAAGACAGGCCCGCTGGGGCCGGCCCTCACCCTTGTTCTTCTGAGTTCGAGCGATCTCCTTCTCGATCTCCGAGATCTTCTCCAGGATCCCCATGGCGGCGGCTCAGGGGGGGCCCACCGGCGGCGGCGGCTCCAGCTACGGCGGCGCCGCAGCTAATTCCGGCCGGAAGGTGGTGGTGAAGCAGCATGCGTCCGGAAGCCCTCCGGAAACGGCGTCCCGGCGGCCCGGTGCTCCCGGGTTCCGCGTCCGGGCGGGCCGCGTGCGGCCAACGCCGGGCGCACTCCGTTCCGCCCCCTGGCGGAGGCGTCCTGGGAGCGCCGGCGCGCCAGGCCTTCTGAGTGCCCGGGACCCTGTGCGACGGGTGGACCTGCCCCCGTGAGGGGCGGACACGTTAAGCCTTTAGGGGGCTAAAGAAAGCCCCGCTTTCTGCCGCAGAGCAGCTGGGTTTCGAACTGCCCTCGCAGTGAACAGCCCAATGGGTAACCTCTGTGTGCCACCGGGGCGCCGTAGGTGCTCTGGGGGAGCAGTGCGGGAAGGCTCCTCTGGGCCCTAAACTGTAGGTCCCCGGGACCTGGAGAGCAGCGTGGGAGAACAGACTCTGAGCCGAAAGCCAAGTGGTCCCTGCTACGGCATCCCCTCCAACAACGTGCAAACATGCTGCCACTCCTCCCATTTAAAGGATTAGCAAAGGTCCTTGTCAGAATTTTCTAGGTTTTTTGGTTTGTTTTTTTACTATGCATTATATTGCATCTAAATTGATAAATGGTTATCTTTTCATGATTGACTAAAAATCCATCGTGGTCGTAGGCTCATCGTGACCCTTCCAGGGCTGAGTGGAACTGTCCCGTTGGATTTCTCAGGCTCTAGATCTCCCCACCTACTCAGCCTGCCGCGGCATCCTCCTGGGGAGCAGCTGGTGGGTGAAATGTACGGCTTTTCAGTCAGGAGCTGAGCACTTCACCCCTCTTCCACCAGGGCTCCTTTTACACAATGGATGTACCCTTAAGTGCACTATGAATTCTGACAGTGACATACAGCCCAGCCCCCTCCACATTTAAGCTACAGAACATTTCCATCCCTCCAGAAAGCGCCCCCACCCACCCGGCTCTGGCTACTTCCCATCTCTGACACTACCGATGACACTTATCTTTTCTAGAATGGAAGAGAGATGGAATCACATGACATATATAAAGCATCTTGGTGCTACAGCATGGTTGCTAACCAAGAAATGCAGGAGAAAGATGTGACACTCTGCTTCCGGAAAGATTTACAGCCTCGGAAACACTTTGGGGGGCAGTTCTGCTCTGTCCTCTAGGGTTGCTATGAGTCAGAATTAACAGTAGTGGGTTGCGGTGTGTGTGTGTGTGTGCATGTGTGTGTGTATTTGTTTGGACATACCATATAGCTTTCTGCCTGGATTCTTCAGGACAACATACTGCTTTTAGATTCATCCATGTTGCTGTGTGTACCTTCAGCTAATTCCTTCGTGTTGCTGAGTAGACTCCCACTATAGAAGGAGCCCTGGCGGTGCCATGGTAAAACCCGTGTCTGTTAACAGAAAGGTTGGTAGTTCTAACCCACACAGAGGCTCTGCGGAAGAAAGGCCTGGCAATCTGCTCCCCTAAAGATTACAGCCTAGGAAACCCCCATGGAGCAGTTCTGACAAGAGGCCATGAGTAGAAATTGACCCAATAGTCCTGACAACAATGTCAACATTTGGCTACGAGACTGTTTATTTTTATTACCTCGAACAGTGATTTTGAAACTCTGGACAAACAATGGCACAAGTAGTTGCCCAAACAAACAATAAACCCTTCCTACCACAAAAACCAAAGCCAGCCTCGTAAGTGTTGGATTGGTTTTGACGTGTAATCAAGCTTCCCTGTAGGGTTTTCCCAAGGCTGTAAGCTGTACAGAAGCAGACTCCCACAGAGCAGCTGATGGTTTCTCACGTGAATCGTAGCTGACCAGGAGCCACCGTGCCCCCACAGTGCTCCTCCTCCCCCACTGCTTTCCTTCTGCAGCAAAATCCTGCACACCATCTATTATCACCGCCTCTGAGCCTTCTACTCCTACTCTTCCTCCTCTTCCAGGTTTCCTGGCATCCAATGGAAGCCAGCATTCCTGCGCGATCCATTGGGGTAGTACAACTGACACAGCCGCCCTCTGGAGACACGGTTGCTACTTCACTGCTAGGACCAAGTGGCTTTCCCCATATCTTGTCCCAGCTACTCTCTTTCTGTCTTCTTTCTCTCAAATTTTGCATGGCCCAGAGTCAGATTCTTGGACGCCTCCTCTCTCTCCCTTCACACCTTGGCAGTCTCATCTAAGTCTCAGGATTTTAAATACCCCTCTCTATACTGGTAATTCCCACATTTTTATCTCCAGCTAGACCCTTCTGAATGTTGGATTCATACGGCCATCTGCATGCTGATGTGGAAGACTTATCTCAAGCCAGGCATGCCCAAAGCCAGACTCCGGCTCTTCCCCTCCACCCTGGCCTACCCACTGATGCTTTTGTTTTTTTAAGTTCATTGTGAAGTGAAGGTTTACAGCACAAATCAGCTTTTCATTCAGCCAGCCATACATACTCTGTCTCGTGTCATTGGTTGAAGTCCCCACAATGTAACACCGCTTATCCCACTTCTTCCAGTGTTTCTTGTTTCCACCTCCTCTTCTTTCCAAAAGCTTTGGACTTTGTCATTGTGTAAATGGTGCCCCTTTGATCGGAAATGGTTGATGATTCTAAGGTCTGCGTGACTACCTAGCGTTATCACTCCCCTTATAGAGAGCTATTGTTTGGCTGAAAATTGAACTAACGAGGTGGTTCCATTTCACACCTGAGGAGTGACTGAGGGCCATCATCTGGAGGGGAAGTGGGTAATGATCCATCAGACTCTATTTGACCCACAAACCTGGTCTTTTCCTGAGTTCTATTCTATATTTTTTCCTCCCGCTCTACCCAGCACCTTCTAATGTGATCCTTTCAGGTAGCGGTAGCCAGCCACCATCTATTCTGGTCTTAGAGTCATGGCAGCTACTGTGCATGCACTCCATGACTAATTGTTTTCCTGTGTTGATTTTCAACACTCTTCTAAACAAGGGAAGAGACACCAGCAGTTTGTGTTCCAAGATTGCTGTCCAAACCATCCAGTCCCTGCCAGGTCATGTTTCCAAGCTCCTTGCTGGTGTGGGTCCAGGATAGGCAGGAGCAAGGTGGTCTTCTGTAGAGGTGCTTCCAGCAACCACTTTTGTAGAGTGGAACAGGCCCTGGGTGGCCACGTTCTCATTTCCTAGTTTACCTCTAAATGGATTGTGGGTGTCCTCTGCTAAATGTTCTGCCCAAGTCCTCTGGGAAGCTGCAATCCTGGGAGCCTGGTTAGCCCAAGTTCCAATCTCACTATGAGTCAGTTGGACTTGATGAACATGAGAAATTAGTTTCTATTAGGGAAAGTCACTGCTATAGGGATTTCTTCCTGTGATGGCTGCAATAACCTTCATGAACATGTGACAACCCAACCTTCCAGGGGCCAAGGCTCAAGTCCTGGAATCCCCTAACTGCCCTTGCGGTTGGAGTCATGTCTAGCCTGTCAGTCAACCCTGAGGCTCTCCCTTTAGATTGGTGTTCCCTGAACCACTTCTTCCCAGCTCTGCGGGCCCTCTTCCCAGGCTTTCCTCCTGTCACACATTGGCAGCAATCCTTTAAACCAGCGGTTCTCAAGTTGTGGGTCATGACCCCTTGGGGGGGTCAAACAACCCTTTCACAGGGTCGCTCGACTCATAACAGCAGCAAAATTACGGTTATTAAGTAGCAACAAAAAGAATTTTATGGTGGGGGGGGGTCACCACCACATGAGGAGCTGTATTAAAGTGTTGTGGCATTACGAAGCTTGAGAACCACCTCTTTAAATCAAATCCTGGTGCCCTGATGGTGTAGTGGGTTTCACATTGGGCTACTAACCACAAGGTCAGTAGTTCAAAACTACCAGCCACTCTGAGGGAGAAAAATGAGGCTTTCTACACCCAGAAAGAGTTATGGCCATAGCTTGTTTCCCAACTGTGAATCCTCGGAAGCCATTTAAACCTTGTGCTGGTGGCCCCCTCGTCCAGGTGGTGTCTGTATCTTTAGGTTCTTTATCTCTTTTGAGACTTTAAGTCTTCTCTTTAAATTTAAAAAAAAAGAAAAAAAAGGAAGAGTTACAGTCTTGTAAACCCACGGGGCAGTACTACCCTGTCCTACAGAGCCACGATAAGTCGTGATCAACTGTAGGTGAGTTTAAACTTCATCAGACTGCGTTGCTCTTTGGCTTCAATCCTGTACTAGTTCTTCCCTTAGTGTGACAGCAGCCTCCAGAGCCCAAAGGATCTGCCCCCAGTCTACATAGCCCCGCAGTGCCGTGGCTTTACCCTTCCTCTGGCATGAGCAGCTGAGCTGGCAGATCTCCTCAGAGATCCACGGGATTCATTCCCTCACCGCTAGGTCTTTGCTCAATGACGTCCATCCCGACCACCTTTCAAAAAATGGCAATCGCACTCTCCCAATTTGGCCCAACTCCTACCCTGCTTTGTCTTTACCTCCTAGTACTATCCCCATTTAATAGTACACCGCTTCTTTCCGCCCTAACCCTTCTGAACATTGTCCTTAGGGAAATGCTGCTCTTTTGATATCAAATCATTTATTCCAAGGTCTGCAGACCTCTCCGGTGTTTTCGTTCCCACTGTAGAGTTGTCTGCTGTTTGGCTGTCAATGAAGCCACTGGGGCGAGTTTAGTTCCATACCTGCAGGGTAATTAAGGGGTTTCGTCTCGCTGGTTTGACGAGTCTCTCTCCAACCAGTAAGTAAGCCTTGTGATTTTTAATTGAGTTGTAATGCACATATCATACAATTCAAGGGTTCACATCATATCAAGAAAGGTTGTGCCATCTTGGCCACCACCAACTTTGGAAACTTTTCTTCCTCCTGTACCCATGTTGACCCCAGATTTCACCTATCCTCTCCTTGCATGCCACCAGATAATTATTGATCCAGCGACTTTCTTTGTACATCTACTCCTGTCCGTTTCCCTATGCAGATCAACACACAAAACAAGGGCGAGCATCAGCCCAAGGACCCAGCAATGACAACCACGCAAAACTGAGAAAGACATCTGTCTAAGAGAATAGTAAAGATCTAGAGTAAATTCCCATTGGGTCCAGAGCCTAAGTACAAGTATCGCCGCTAAAGTCCACTTTATGATGCTAGCGATTACAGGCAGTGGTTCGTGATTTTAGTCTGAATGTCTTTAGTGGATTGTCTGCTTACATCTTCTGACCATTTTAAAATGGGACTGACTTTCTCTTGTTGAGATGTTAACATTTCCTTCAGATTTAGTTAGAACCCAGATCCTTGTCTAGTATGTCATTGTCAACATGTTTTCCTAGTCTGCGGATTCTTTTGACTCTTTTGAGGAAATATTTTGTTGCACATAAATATCTAATTTTTAGGAGGTCTCGGTCATTTGAGTGTTTTCGGTTATGTTTGATAGTGTATTTACATCATGTATTAGGGCCTTTAAGCTTGTTCTTATTTCTTCACTGATGATCTTCACAGCTGTTGTTGTTAAGTGCCAACAATACCTATTGAGTCTGTTCTGATCTATGGTGACCATATGGACAACAGAACATAACACTGCCTGGTCCTGTGCCATCCTCACATGCGTCCCTATGCTTGAGCCCTTAGTTGCAGACACTTGTGTCAATCCATCTTGCTGAGGGCCATCTTTTTCGCTGCCCCTCTACTTTGCCAAGCAGGATGTCCTTCTCCAGGGACTGCCTCTCCTGACACCATGTCCAAAGTATGTAAGACAAAACCTTGCCATCCTTGCTTCAGTACATCCTTGTACTGCTCTCAAGACAGATTTGTCTGTCCTTTTGGAAGTCCCTGGCACTCCCGGTAGTTCTTTGCCGGCACCACAGTTCAAATGCAGCTGTTCTTCTATGGTCTTCTTCCCTGTTCCATGTCCAACTTTCACATGCACACGAGGCAACCGAAAATACCATGGCACAGCAGTCCTCGAAAAGGACAGCCTTGCTTTTCAATACTCTAAAGAGGGCCTGTGCAGCAGATTTACCCAATGCAGTGTGTTGTTTGATCTCTTGACCATTCCTTCCACGAGCCCTGATTTGTGTAGCTACGCAAAATGAAATCCTTGACAACGTCAATCTTTTCTCCATTTATCATGATGTTGCCTATTGTTACCAAAATCCAGATGTGAGGATTTGGGTCTTCTTTTCATTGTGTTGCGATCCACACCGAAGCCTGCAATCTTTGATCTTCATCAGCAAGTGCTTCAAGTCCTCACTTCCAGCGAGCAAATTCGTGTCATCTGAATATCATAGGTTCATAAGCCATCCTTCCATCCTGATACTGCATTCTTCTTCAGATAATTCAACCTCTCTGATTGTTGCTCTACATACAGATTGAATATTAATGGTGAGGGGATACAACCACCCTGACGCACACCTTTCCAGATTTTAAACCACGTTCTGTTCACCCCACTGCCTCTTGATCCATGTAGATGTTCCACATGAACACAGCAATGTGGCCTGGAATTCCCATTCTTCTCAAGGCTGTTCATAGTTGATGATCCACACAGTCTAGTACCTTGGTATAGTCATAGAACACAGTATAATCATAGAACACAAGTAAACACATTTCTAGTATTCTCTACTTTCAGCCAAGATCTAGCTGACAGCACCGATGTTCCACGTCCTGTTCTGCATATGGCCTCAACCTCTGTTAGCTTCCTGTCAATGTACTGCTACAACCGTTGTTGGCTGATCTTCATCAAAATTTTGTTGGCATGTGCTATGAGTGATAATATTCTATAATTATAGCATTCATTTGGGTCATGTTTCTTTGGAATGGGTACAAATATGGATCTCTCCCAGTCAGTTGGCTAAGCAACTGTCTCCCAAATTTCCTGGTCTATGTAGTTACATATGAGTAACTTTGTGTGACCCTACTGCATTTGAAACACCAGGGACATAGCTGCCAGCATCACAGCAACACACAAGCCACCCCAGCATGACAAACTGACAGATGAATGGTGGTTTAACTGTAGGTTTTACATTTAGGTCTTTGAACGATCTATGTTTTTGTATTCGTCTGCAAATGGACAGCCAATTCTGCCAGCACCATTGGTTAAGGAGACTACCTTTTCCTTATTTTTTGTGTTTTAGCCTTTTATCAAAGATCTCACTGAAGATCAATAGATTTATATCTGGGTTCTTAATTCTGTTCCATTGGTGTGATTGTTTGTTGTTGTGTCAGTACGAGACTGTCTTGACCACTGTGGCTTAGAAGTAGGTCTTGAGGTTTAGAATCCTCTGCTTCCTACTTTATTCATCTTAGTCAGTTGTGTTTTGCTTATTCAGGATTTCTTTCCTTTCTGTATCAAGTTAGTGATGAGCTTTTCCATCTCTTTAAGAAATGTTTGATTTGAGTTGGGCTTGCATTAGATTGTTTTGGGTACTAGCATTAATATTTTGAATGTTAAGTCTCCCTATCCAAGAGCATTATACATTCTTCCATTTTTGTAGGTTTCCTGCAGTTTTTGGCTTATTTGATGTCTCTAGTTAATCTTTTTTTTTTTTTGTCTCTGGTTAAATTTACTCCAAAATATTTCTTTCTTTGATTTTTGGTATATTTTCTATTAAATAAACTTTTAATTATGAATTAGGTTGACATTTCAGACCATCAATTCCGCATTCAACAGTTCAAACCTTTCAATATCCTCCATTCCAGTATTTTGTACCACCTCCCACCCTGGTCTCTCTTGTAGACCTCTATCCTCACTTTCTCCCAAATCACTGCCTGACCACCTTCTAGTGTACTTGTTCATCTTCCCTTCCTTGCACTCCCTCCTTTGGGAACTTCTAAAACCTGTTCCCTTTAGTATGCAAGTCTTTGTCTTGGTTTTGTCTGTAGTGTTCTCATATAATATTATTTTTTGTGTGTGAATGACTAACCACTTAGTTTTTTTTAAGCTATGCATACTATTCTATTGCGTATATGTACCAAAGTTTCTTTATCCATTCTCCTCCTGATGGGCATTTGAGCTATTTCCAACTGCTTGCTATTGTGAACAGCACTGCAGTGAGCATGGGAGTGCATCTTTCTGTTCATGTTACGTCTCTCACTTCTTTAGGGTACATATCCAGCAGAAGTATTGCTGGATTGTATGGGATTTCTAGTCTCAGTTGTTTTAGGTAGCACCATATAAATTTCCATAATGGTTGTACGGGGTTTTTATTTTGTTTTGAAAAGTTTTATTGGCATAGGTGTTAGACTGGGTTGACAAGATAAACAAATCCATTGACACTCATATATGTGTAAGAAAGAACTTTATATTAAGTAATTATAGGAGGGAGTATTCCCCCAAAAACAAACAGAAAAAACTGTGCTGGGTGGAGCTTTGGTAGTACACATTTTTCCCATTTGCTGAGTTAGTGCACCCAGTGGCATCGCCTGGGAAAGTTCTCTCTGGTCACAGTGGATTTTTTGGTTTTTTTTTTCATAAAAGTAGTTTCTCTTGAACTCCATATTTTGTGATGGCTGATTTAAGAGAGCAGCGTGCGGCTGTGAAATTTTGTTTCCTGCTCTGGAAAAATGCCACAGAAACTGTTGTGATGTTGAACACAGCTTACAAGGACAGCCCTATGGGAAAAACTCGAGTATGAGTGGTTTTCTCATTTCAAAAAAGGTGAAATGTTAATTGATGATAAACTTCGTTCAGAACGCCCATCAACTTCCCAAATGGTTGAAAATGTCAACAAAATTTGTACACGGGCTCAAAGACCGACAACGGACCACTGAAGAGATGGGGAAGTTATCTGGACTATCTTTTTGCTTGGATCAGTGGATTTTAATGGAAAATTTGGAAATGAGAATTGTGCCTTGGCTTCTGACTGACCAGGAAAAAGAACGTAAAGTGGAAACATGCTGTGCTTTGAAAGAACAGCTCTGAAGGGATCCTGACTTTCCCCGCCCCAGGTTCGTTTCTGGTGATGAAACATAGAGCTATGCTTACGACCCTGAAAGCAAACATCAACTAAGCCAATGGAAGACGTCATTGTCACCTCACCCCAAAAAAGCTCATTAAGTGAAATCAAAGGTCAAGATGATGCTCATTTGTTTTTATTTGACGTGAGGGGGATAGGGGATTTCATTCCACCAGATCAGATTGTTCATCAAGCTTTCTATTTAGAGGTTCTGAAAAGATTGCATAACAACGTGCAACAAACAGGCCCCATCTGTGGCAGACAGGAGACTGGTTTTGCCAACATGATAATGCACTTGCTTACACAGCCATCTCAGTGCACCAGTTTTGGGCAAAAAACAGCATGTCTCTCTTGCCCCATGCACCTGACTCACCTGACCTCCCTCCATGAGACTTCTTTTTGTTTCCACAAATGAAGAGGGACATTAAAGCACAGCGATTTGATGACGTGGAAGAGGTGAAGAAAAAACAAGGGAGGTGCCATTAGCCATCCAAACAGATGAGTTTGAAAACGTTTCCAAGAATGGAATAGCAGATTTGACAAATGTATTAAGTGTAATGGATACTACTCTGAAGGTGATACGGTTGTGTTTTCTTGTTAAAAAAAATACATAGCTTTGGCGGGGGAAAATTCCATTTTGGGGGGATACTCCTTCATATTTCATGAAAACATCTCAGTCCCATCCAACTCAAGTCCATAGTCTATAAGTCCCTCTGGAGACTCCCGTAACCACATGCAATGAGGCAGAATGTAGGAAGACCACAGGCCAGTGTGAGCAAAGTGGTGTGAATTCAATGGCGGCTGAATCATCACAGGGCTTTGACAGCTCTCAAGCAGGGAGATCACGGCAGAGAGGCTGGCCTCAGAGAGCTAGGTAACTCATTTGCCCCTTCTAGTGAGGTCATCAGGCTACAACCTGATTGACATGTTCAACCCCACCCCTGCACTGTTATATATTTTCAAGTTGACATAAAATTTTGTAACAATCATTCCTTGTATGGGTATTGTTTGATTTTCTCTTCAGAGCTCTTTGTTAAAGACATTAGAATGATTTTTATGTTTATCTTGTACCCTGCCATTTTGCTGAATTTTAAAATAAAATTCCAATAATTATCCTTGGGATTTTGACATATAGGATCAAATAATTTGCAAACAGAATTTTACTTATTCCTTGCCAATTTGCGCCTCCCTTTGTTGTCTTATAGCTCTGATTTCCAGCACAGTATTTCATAGGAATGGTGACAAAGGGTACTGGTGGTTTCCATTTGGAAGTCTCTCCTCTCCACTGAAGGTGATGTTGGTTCTTGGTTTTCTATATATGTTCTTAACTATGTTCAGGAATGCCCCTCCTATTTCTATTTTGCTGAGTGCTATCATGAGTGGTGGGCGCTGGATTTTGTCAAATGCCTTTATTGTGCAAATGGATGATATGATCATGGGATTATTTTATTTTCTTTTGTTTTTTGTGGGTTATGTTGATTGTTTCCTAAGGTTGAGTCATTCTTCATACCTGGTATGAATCTAGTGATGCCGTTGCCTAGTTTTGATATCAGTGTTATGCTTACTTCATGAGATGGGTTTGGGAGTTTGTTTGAGTAGATTTGGTGCCAGTTCTTTGCTGAATGTTTGGTAGAATTTACAAGTGAAGCCAATAGTGAAACTGTTGAAGTCCAAACATCTTTGTTGGGAGCATTTTAATGACCTGATCAATTACTTTTGTTATGGGTCTGTAGAGATTTTCTTTCTTTTTTTTTTTATTATTTTTTTTTAACTTTTTTTAAAAAATTTTTTTTAACAATTTATTGGGGCTGATACAATTCTTTTCACAGTTCATACATATACATACATCAATTGTATAAAGCACATCTGTACAGTCTTTGCCCTAATCATTTTTTTCTCTTTTCTTCTTTTACATTTTATTAGGGACTCCAACAACTCTTACCACAATCCATACATATACATACATCAATTGTATAAAGCACATCCATACATTCCCTGCCCCAATCATTCTCAAGGCATTTGCTCTCCACCTAAGCCCCTTGCATCAGGTCCTCTTTTTCCCCCCCCCCTCCCTCCCCTTTCCCCCCTCCCTCATATGCCCTTGGTAATTTATACCTCGTTATTTGGTCATATCTTGCCCTATTCGGGGTCTCCCTTCCCCCCTTCTCTGCTGTCCCTCTCCCAGGGAAGAGGTCACATGTGGCTCCTTGTAATCAGTTCCCCCTTTCCAACCCACTCACCCTCCACTCTCCCAGCATCGTCCCTCACGCCCTTGGTCCTGAAGGTATCATCCACCCTGGATTCCCTGTACCTCCAACCCTCATATGTACCAGTGTACAGCCTCTGTCCTATCCAGCCCTGCAAAGTAGAATTCGGATCATGGTAGTTGGGGGGAGGAAGCATCCAGGATCTGGGGGTAAGCTGTGTTCTTCATCGATACTACCTCACACCCTAATTAACCCATCTCCTCTCCTAAGCCCCTCTATGAGGGGATCTCCATTGGCCGACACTTGGGCCTTGGGTCTCCACTCTGCACTTCCCCCTTCATTTAATATAATATATATATATATACACATACATATATACATATACACATACATACACACACATATCTTTTTTTTTTTTTTTGCATGATGCCTTATATCTGGTCCCTTGGGCACCTCGTGATCGCACTGGCCGGTGTGCTTCTTCCATGTGGGCTTATTTGTTTCTGAGCTAGATGGCCGCTTGTTCACCTTCAAGCCTTTAAGACCCCAGACACTATCTCTTTTGATAGCCGGGCACCATCAGCTTTCTTCACCACATTTGCTTATGCACCCATCTGTCTTCAGCGATCCTATCATGGAGGTGTGCAGTCAATGATATGATTTTTTGTTCTTTGATGCCTGGTAACTGATCCCTTTGGGACCACTCGATCACACAGGCTGGTGTGTTCTTCCATGTGGACTTTGTTGCTTCTGAGCTAGATGGCCGCTTGTTTATCTTCAAGCCTTTAAGACCCCAGTCACTATCTCTTTTGATAGCCGGGCACCATCAGCTTTCTTCACCACATTTACTTGTTCACCCACTTTGGCTCCAGCTGTTGTGTCGAGATTTTCTAATTCAGTGTTTAGGCAGGTGTGTTTCTAAAAAATTGTCCATTTCTCCTACAATTTCATATTTATTGGAAGTACATTTCTTTATAGTAATGTTACTATCCTTTTAAATTTCATATTTATTGGAAGTACAGTTCTTTATAGTAATCTGGTACTATCCTTTTAATTTTCATTGGTCCTGTTATGACACCAATTTCATTTATTTGTGCTACTTGCATGTTCTCTTTTTGTTTGATTTCTAACCAGGGGTCTGTCAATTTTATTAATACTGTCACAGAACCAACTTGTCTTGCTGATTCTATTGATTTCTATTTTGGTTTTTTTCTGCTCGAATCTTTAGTATTTTTCTGGTGACTGAAGGCTTACTTTGCTGCTCTTTTTCTAAATGTTGTAGATGTTGGATTAAGGTGTTGATTTGGGTCTTTTGTTCTTTTCTGATGTGTGCACTTGTTGCTATATTTTGCCTTTTGAGCACTATTTTGCTGTGTCCCAAAGGTTTTTGGTATATTGTTTTCATTCTTGTTTGATACAAAGAATTATATTTTTTCTATCATCCAATAGTTTTCAATTTCCATGCATCTGACCTTCCCCCCGACCTTCCTAGTGTTGACTTCTAATTCTATAACATTGTGATCTGAGATGTTTTGCACTATTTTGATGTTTTCAAATTTATCAAGGTTTGCTTTGTGGTCAACACATGGCCTATCCTTGCAAATGTTTCATGTGCACTGGAAAAGGTCTATTCTGGAGAATGTTTTATGTACTTTGAGAAAGAATTTTTATTGTGCTGTTGGGTGGTGTTCTGTATCTATATCCAAAAAGTTAGATGATTGTTTTGTTTGGTTCTGTGGTTCCGAACTGCCCCAGCCCCTTGGTTTTATTTGTACGAACAGAACAGGAAGACATCAGTTCCATGCAGATCGGCAGCCCAAGGGGTCATACCAGTCTCTCATCTTCATATGGAGAAGTCTACTTTGTGGGAGCTTTTCGGAGCTTGACCAGGGGTCTGGGCACCTTTGGAAGCTTGAGCTTGAGGACTTGGCTGAAGTGTTGGGCTTGCTTTGTGCCTTGGCTTTGGGCTTTGGCCAGCAGAGCCTCAGACCCTTGGCAATATGTGCCCAAACTTGCTTGCCAAACTTGGGACGGGCAATGTCGGCTGGTCAACGGAGCTTGTGGTTAACATCCATCCAGATCTTAGCCTTGACCTTCTTGGGCTTCACAAGAGCCTTGATCGCCTCGGCATGAGCATCCATCACCTTGGTGTTATCGCCCTGCATTTTCTTCAGGCCCTTCTTGTGCTTCTTGGCGAAGCACATGCACCTCAGGAACTTGGAGTCCACCCTCAGAAGAGATTATTAGCATTGACTCAGTTTTCTTGGTGCCATTTCCAGGATTAGTTGTGCAAGGTGTGGCGCCATGTCTACACTGAAGCCTGTTGTTCCCAGAGGCTCTGGTTCTATTTTTCAGTTCTTCTGTCCTTCATTGAAAGGAGCTCTGTTGGCCCTGATGGGTGGGTATTAGACTAGTAACTACATACAAGATCTGCGATTCGGACCCAGCAGCCACCACACAGGCCAAAGATGAGGCTATCTAATCCTGTAAAAATGAACAGCCTTGGGAACCCTATGCAGTCACTACTACTCAGTACTGACCCAGTGGCAGTGGGTTTGATGCATTTGGCTCTGGTCCTCCACTGGGAGTGGTGTAATTTACTTGCTTCAGTTCTGTGAGGGTTTGATGTGCTTTGGAGAACTTTTGTTGGATGTCTTTGTTGACCCTTTAATCCTTAGCGCCCTCCTTTGTCTCTCCGGTTTTTGCCTTAATTCGGTATCAGAATTTACTATCACCGCTCCTGCTCTTTTTGTCATTAGCTTGGTTTCTTTCTTTCTATCCTTTGTTTTTGTCTTTATGGGTAACATGTATCTCTTACCCAGTGCAGCTAATCTATTTACGTTCCGTGTAATGATCAGGTATAAACTTACTGCTGTATTTTGTGCTGGTTTTTTGCAGTGCTGTTGGTTTCTTGTTCTGCGTAATTTTCTGAATTAATTTTTTGTGGGTTGCCATTTTCTTCATTGCTAAATCCCTTTATGATATTCTTTTCTCATTTTGATGAAGTTAGTTCAAGGCTACACTGTAATTTGAAATTTCTTCCCAGGGTTAAATGTGTTTTATCTTGTAAATCAACTTGCCTTTCTCTCCACTTTGAAGTTCTCTATGCTATTACCTTTTTTTTTGCTTTCTAATTGTCTATGTTAAAAAATGAGCTCTCTGGTTCCCTATTTTCAGTCTTGTACTTTTATTTTAGTATGAATACGTCTATATTTCGGTTGACTTGTGGGTATGGTTTTCATGTACACTATTCACATACAATTTGTTGTCTGCTGTTGGTTTTTTGTCCAAAGAACTCCCTTTAGTATTCCTTGTAAGGTTGGTCTGCCTATTTTCTAATCATCTTTAATTTCTTTTTTTATCTGGCAGTGCCCTAATGTTGCCGTCACATTTGAGGGACAACTCTGCTTGTTATAAAATTCTTGGCTGGTGTGGGTGAAGGGAGACAGTGGTTGGCATAAGACATGGGGTGAGGGGGGATTATAAATTTATAAATTATCAAGGGTTCATGAGAGAGGGAGGGGGAAAATGAGGAGCGGATATCAAGGGCTCAAGTAGAAAGAAAATGCTTAGAAAATGATGATGGCAACAGATGTACAAATGTGTTTGACACAATGTATGTATGTATGTATATATGTATGTATGCATTGTGATGAGCTGTAAAAGCCCCCGATCTGCCCCCAAGTTTTTTAATGTTACCAATTGACTTAACCACACGTTTTCTGCTGTGAAATTATGAGTTCCTCTTATTGGTTCTCTTTAATAAGAAACGTTCCATTTTTCTCAGAGTTGCTCTCAAGATTCTTTGGTTTTAGGAAGTTTGATTTTAATATGTCTTGGTGAGTTTCTCTCGGGGCCTATCCTGTTTGGGGCTTGTTCAGCTTCTTGAATGCATATCTTCACATCTTTTATGATGGCAGGGATGTTTTCTCTCCCAAGCGGAATTTTTTCCCCTTGGTAGGCTTCTTTACTGGAATTCCAAACCCAAGTTAATCTTCATGATTCGTCAGATAATTCTGCGTCTTTCCTTGGATATTCTGGTTCTTTTTATTGACTGCTTTTCTAGCACAGTGGTTCTCAACCTGGGGGTTGCGACCCCTTTGGGGGTAGAATGACCCTTTCATAGGGTCGCCTAATACAGCCTGCAGCTCAGATATTTACATTACGATTCATAACAGTAGCAAAATTAGTTATAAAGCAACAAGGAAAATAATTTTATGGTTGGAGGTCACCACATGAGGTGTTATTAAAGGGTGCAGCATTAGGAAGGTTGAGAACCACTGCCCTGGCAGATTAGCATTCAGATTTGTCTTCAAGTCCACTAATTGGACCTTTCATTGATTCAATTATACTTTTTCTTCTTTGTCTTTTTATTGATGCCCCCACCCCACCCCTCTCAATTATACTTTCAATGTATTATCTATCACTAGAATCTTCTTCATTTCTATTTGCTGTCTTTATATTATTTGTTTTATTTACTATCAGTTATTCTTCGTACCGTTTTCCTGAATTCTTAAGGTTTTGTTTTCCCTGATTTTGTTTGCAATTTTCTCAATCTTTCTGATCCACTAAAGGCACCTTAATGCAATTCTTTTGCGTGGTTTATCAAGCAGTTCCGATGGTACTTCCTCTCCAGCATGGTCTTTGGCTCATTTGAGGATGACATGCTGGTGTGTTCTTAGTCACGTACAACTTGTCTCCTGGAGGGTGTTACAGAGAATGTGCGTGCAGTTGTCGGTTCCTCTTTCCTGCGGTATCAGCTGATGTTGGCTGCTTTCGATGATTAGGTGGTACAGGAGAGGGTGGCTGTGAGCAGGAGGCACAAGTGTGGCTGTACCATGTGGGCCTAGTTGCTTTCTTGTAGCAGGTGGGACAAGAAAAAAAGAGTAAAGGGCGGGGAGGGGGACAGGGGGAGCCCAACGTAACAGCAAAACAGCAAAATAAACAAACAAAGCAGGGAGAGGTGGCAACAAAGAGCAACATACCCCTAATAATATATTTTAAATAATTTTAATAACTTGTCATCAGGCAGGCCACTGTCTCAACTGAATTCTGTGTGAAGTTTGAAGATTGCTGTGCTCCTGGTCAGGCCAGCTGACTATCTGTGCCCTCTCAGCCCCCTTCTTCAGTTTTTCCTAGTTGGTATTCGATCCACTTCCTGACCTCTTCCTCTGAAGTGCACAGTTCCAGGGTTATCATTTGTATTGGTTTCATTGGGCTTCTCGTACTTCTGAGGATCTGCGTAGCATGTCTGTCTACTGTCATGTCAGCACCTTTTATTTACTTGGTCAGCAACTTCTAAAGTCATCGGTTTCATTGCTTTGTGGATGCTCCCCGCCAAGCGCATGAGTCCTTCCTCGAGTGCGATGTTCGGTTTGCTGAAGCAGCTGTTCCCAGAACACTGTTTAGCACAGACTAAGCACTAGAAAGTATTTGCTGAAGGCATGGACCCGGACAAAGGTATGGTGAAACGGTATCAGCAACCCTCCTTTTCATTTCCAAGGGTCCCAAGTTTTAGACACCGTTGGAATTTTTCCTGGCTCCTGTTGCACAGGCAGGAAGATCAGGTTGGGATTTACCCTGTGTCTGTGTGACACTGTACTCTTGGAAAGACAGTAGTTTGCATTGTCTCTGTCCAGTCTGTGCAGTTATGGTGGGCAGAGGCCCCCACTATCACCTGCCCAGAAGCTTCTCTTTAGTTTTAGGGGGAGAGGTTTACCCACTTTGTGAGTGCAATCTCAAGTTGTCCTGTATGACAGAATCGCTCAGCAGCTTAAAAACAAAACAGGAGTTAGAGGAGCCAGAGGGCTGTGGTTTATTGGGAGCCTAGATATTTTTTTAGCATTATGGGTGATTATAATGTACACCCAAGTTCAAGAGCCATGCTCGAAGTCTGTGCCAGCTAGGGAAGGAGTGGAAAAGCAGGGACAACTGGGAAGGTGGGGAGAGGAATGAGACCAATACATTGAGATGTCCGTCACACCAAGAAACTGGAAGGGAAAAAATGGCACAGTAAACTCGAGTTTCAGCATGTTTCTACACAAATGAAAAGCCTTACATGTTTTTTTTCCTGTAATGTACAAATAGGGAACCTCAATCTTTAATGATTTGGAAAGACAAATCTGGAGGGGAAGCCAATTCAATTGCTCTTCAGTTTTCAGGCGCTTATTCCCCTACACTGAAGTCTGCTGCCTGTTTCATTATGTAGCAATTTAGTGTGTTCCTTCCCCAGAGCAGTTCAGATCAGTGGAGAAAGCTTTGAGATTTAGAATCGCCACCTTTGTCCGTCTTTCGCTTGATTTCACACTTTATACAGAGAAACACCTGCCAAGACGCACAATTCTCCAGTTCCTCTGGCTGGCTTAGAAAACAGCAGGATAAAGATTACACCTAGGGGGTGTCAGATGGCGATGAGGGTGATATGCTAGCTATGGGATCACAAGGTCTGCCTTCAGAACAGAAGCATGTCTTCCCCCTCCCCCATGACCCCCCTAGGCCTCACTCAAGCTCACGGCCATCAAGTAGATTCCAATGAAAAGCGACCCTGTGGGACAGAGAACCGCCCTGTGGGTTTCCAAGACTGTTAACTCATGAAGGAAGTAGAGAGCCCCGCCTTTCTCCTGTGGAATGGCTGATGGCTTCAAACTGCTGACCTTGTGGTTCACAGCTCAACGTATAACCAGTACGCCAACAGGACTCCACCCCTCTGTCTAGGATGGTGCAGTGCATATGACATGCCTTGGCAACAATGTGTGGAATTATTATTAAGCAAGCATAGCTGTGTATCTTACTTGCGGCGGTGTGAAGTAGACTGGGTAACGAGAACCCCGCCTCTCATGGCTTCTCCACTTTATTAAACCACCAGTAGATGGTGCCTCAAACTAGACTGTTCAGCACTGTGGACACGGTAGTCCTTGTTCCACATCTTACAGGAGGAAAAAAAATTAACATGTGATCGGTGACATTTTACCAGCACAGGCTCACTACTTACTGTACATTCCTTTAGCCGATCAACTTACTTCAAACTTAAACCTTTTCAAGACTTTATATCAATTTCCTCAACAATTAACAATACCATTCCCAGTGTTTCACGAGAACCTGGGTGCCCTGATGCCAGCCAGGGTGGTCTGTCCAAATCCACTGTAACTGGGGAGCTGGGGCAGAGAACCAGAGTCCGTTTGCTGGACCTGCTGGATTTCAGGAAGTCCCTAGAGCAGGCGTCCCCAAACTGCGGCCCACGGGCCACATGAGGCCCGCCAAGGACATCTATCTGGCCCGATGGGTGTTTTTGCCCCATGTTTTTTTACTTCAAAATAAGATATGTGCAGTGTGCATAGGAATCTGTTCAATTTTTTTAAAACTATAGTCCAGCCCTCCAACAGGTCTGAGGGACAGTGAACTGGCCCCATTTAAAAAGTTTGAGAACCCCTGCCCTGGAGCAATGGTTCTCAACCTTCCTAATGCGGTGACCCTTTAATACAGTTCATGTTGTGGTAACCCCAAAACCATAAAATTATTTTCGTTGCTACTTCATCACTGTCATTTTGCTACTGTGATGAATCAGGCGACCCCGGTGAAAGGGTCGTTCGGCTGCAAAGGGGTCACGACAGACAGGTGGAGAACCGCTGCCCTCGAAGGTCTGGTTTCAGAGCTGAGTGTGGTGGGGTGGAGAGGTGCCCTGTGTGTTTTCTCTGCATAGGCTGTGTTGTTAAAATGCAAGTGTTAAGCCTTGCAAACAAAACAGAGAAGTGTCCACATGTCTAAAGAAATGCATGAATTAACAACATGGAATTCCAACAGGAGTGTCAAGCAGCTGAAAACCCCAAAGAGGGAAGCAAGGAGTGGCCCGGCTGTCCAGAGGGGACCTCAACCTCTATCTGGCCCAGTGGCCCAGAACATCTGCAAAACCACAGGGACAGAAAGAGGAGCATTTTAACATGACTGCTTTCATTTATGAACAAGACAGTTTCACTGCTTAAATACCTTTATTGTTTAAAAAATTATTCGGTCATTGATAGCTCTGCAAAATACTTCTCCCATCCAAATCCTCAACCCTTCCCATGCGCCCCAAGAGACAAAGTCATCCCATCGAATCCTTAAGAACACGTCCCATCCAAATCCTCAACCCTTCCCACGCGCCCCCAAGAGACAAAGTCATCCCATCGAATCCTTAAGAACATGTCCCATTCCAAATCCTCAACCCTTCCCACGCGCCCCCAAGAGACAAAGTCATCCCATCTAATAATTAAGAACACGTCCCATTCCAAATAAAATCTTTCTTCCAAATGTTAGGGTTTTAAAACCACAATACAACATACTCAATGGCATTTCTTTTCAAAAAAATTAGCTTATCAGACTATTTTATGAGGAAAAAATATCAACTCAAGGCCTTCGAGAAAACATAAAATCCCTGTCTCTAAAAGCAAAACGCATCGGACCCCGTGCTCTCCTTGAGTTTGTGATCCCAATGTCCCGAACAAGACGAGCTTTGTCATCACGGCTGGAGGGCGGCGGGAACAGTCTAGGTTTGGGGGCTGGACCGGCGGGCAGAACACAGGATGGAAGCTTTCTGAGTGGCGCGGGAAGAGCAGCAGCCAGTCCCTAGGCCTCTCTTCCCGTTGGTTGTTTGGTGTGAAGGAAGACAGGCAGAAAATATGCACTCTGTAGTAACTTCTTAACGATGGACACAAATGTCAGCCCAAACTATTGCACATAGCAGCGCAGGCATGGAAACCACGGAGGGCTCCGGAGAGAGTAAAAGTAACTACAAACGGAGCTGAGTCCTCAACGTTTCTTTGGGAACTGGCTGGAAGAAGTAAATTCTCTGAGGGGTGGGAGGGGAGGGCCCTGTCAATCGTCAGGGAGTTAGTTATGGAGGACATGAAAAACATTTTGCTTCCTCCTAGTCTCGGTTGGCAGATTTCAAATGAACAACTCTTCCTCACAGATGTGTCTGAAAGATCTAGTAAAGAGGCTTTTCTCTCTCGCAACACAACTGGTGCATCTCTTACCTAGCTCTACTCACTCCCCGCACACTGACAACGGGCCCGCAGAGCCTCGCTTATTCCCACTGGGCTCGCTGGACAGCAGCAAATGTGCCCACGCACCTGCCCTCCTCGGTCCTCAACCTATCACTTGAAGCCACACAGACAGGCCCCCTCCCTGCTGCCCTCCCCGCCCAGCCTGGTGGTGACACCACCCGCAGGCCCAAGCAGGGTCTGTTTCATTAAGGAGGTTTACAGAACATAGGTGAAGACAGGGACCAGAGTGCTGCCAGTGGGGACTGACATGAAACTAGCGTGGCCTGTGTGGAGTGACGAACCAGCACCGTCCGGCACCACCTCTGTTCTTACATCCCACCCTTCCTTCGCCAGGTGAGTGCTCAAGGGAAGGGGGAGGGAGCGCTCTGCCCACTGGTCAGTGTGCCATCAGCAGGTCTGACCACAGCCTGCCCCTTTCAAAATCAAGACAGCCTGTGGACTCAGCAAAGTTTGTGGGTGGGAGTTATTCCCCCACCTGGTGCACTAGGGCTAAGTTCTTGGGATCCGAGCCCTGACCTTTCTGAACAGGGTGCATGACACTTAGATACAAGTGCCCATTGACTACTGCCGCCCAGGTCTTCTTGTTTGAGCCCTCCTCTAACATTCATTCTCAGTCACATACAGTACATGTATCATTAAAGGGAAGTCACTTTATTTTAACAATAACATTTTCTCCCCTCTCAGTTCGAATCTAACCCAAACGCTTCGTTTTCTCAGACCAGTGGACAGGCAGCAGTAAAGTCCCTGGGCTCCCATGGGTTCACATGCTCTTCTGTCTTACAGCTTCCCCGCTATCACTTGGAGGAAGTCTTGCAAGCCACCAGAAACGGCAACCCCTGTAAAGTCCTGCCCGTCTTCAGAGGCTACAACTGATGCCCACCTATTAAGCTTCTTCAACATTTACAAAACAAATGAAAGAGCACACAAACGTGCACACGCACACGCGCACACACACACACACTTTGGCACGTGAGCCTTGAGTTACTTGAGCGTGTACATATTCCTGCCCCTCCCCAAGCCCCAGCAATTCAGAGTCACCGGTTCAGGAGAACTGCGTTCAGCTCTTTCTGCGAGAAGCAGAAGGTACCACGAAGCACTGCTGTTGTTTTGAGTAACAAAAGGAGGGGTGTGCAAATGCTAAACTGACACCCCCCCAAACAGCTCTCATGTTGAGTACTAGAATTTATGCAGTACTTCAGAACTTTTGTACCAGGATGACTACTTTCAAAACTGCTGGCTGATTAAATATACACATACATATAGATATAGGTATAAAAATTACTAAGTCAACATTTGCTGTTTTCAATGTGAAAACGATAAAATGTAATTCTGAATAATTGTGCATTTGCCAAGGGTCCTTGTGCAAGGACCATAAAAATAATTTTGTAATAAAAAACTCTTATTTTCATTTAGTATTGCCCTTCAGTTCAAAAGTTTGGAGCAAATGTACTGAGCAGGCAGGACTGGAATCTGCTCCCGCCTGTGGCCCCCCAAGGCACACCCAGGACCAACAGTGCCGCACTGTTCACGTCAGGGGTGGACAGTGCTAGCCGGCCACCAGCCAATCAGAACAGAGACTGATCAGGCCCAGTGGGGCAGCTCACCAGCTCCCTGCACGAGCTCCGAGGGCTTGCCCTGGTGTGCTTGGGCTCTGCCTTCTCTCAGCTACTAGGCCAAGCAACTGGGGAGGAGGGGGCCTGGGCCAGTCAGCTGGCTCTGAGGTGGGGAGAGGAGTAGGAACCGCTGAGCACCAAGGCCAAGGGGGATCCAGGGAGCTGAAGTCCTCCTCAGCTCGAGGTTGGGATGAGGAAGGAATGGGCATTTCAGTGATACAGAAGTTAGCTGAGCGAGAAGGAAAAGTGCATTTAAGGTAGCTTAAAAACAGATTAAGACCAAATTGCCACAGAGAGGAAGGCAGAGCGAGCGAGCCCTTCCCCTGCCAGCACCGACTGTGTTTCCCAGAGTCTGTGGGCTCACACTCATGCTCTCTGCTGCAGTCCACTCTGAGGAGCCAGGAACACGTGCCTCCTGGTTCTGGCAGGTACACATTTTCTTGGCAAAGCTCTTTTTGCCAAGTTAAGTTTTATTTGGTGGCTGTTCTGAACCGTTGTCACCGGAACTCATAGATGGGTGCGCTGTGCTCAGGGACATGAGTCAGATTGAGGGACTGGTACCTGCAGTGGGGGAGACACAAATAGGCAGCAGTTATCCAATGCAGGGCATAAAGCACGCTTCTGAGGGTGCTGGGAGAGGCTCTCGTGGAGCCCAGGGACCGTCACATACTTGAGATTCAAAGTCACCTCGTGTTTCTTAAGTGGGACCTTGTCTAAGTTTCCTCCCAAGGTTCTGCTCAGTCCCCCTGAGCTATGGGTCTGATGAGCTGCTTTGGCACTCTTGCTTCCATTGGACAGAGGTCACGACGTGCTTTACACAGCACCCTCATCTTGCTCCATCCTCGCCTTGCTCCCTTGTCCTACCTTCCTCCTCCCCCAGGCATTTCAGCAGCTTCCGACATGTGAAATGCCAGGCTGTGGGAGCCAAGGCCTTCACAAACACATCAGCACATCCCAAGTCTCTGGGTATCCAACAGCATAAAAAAATCCACTTCCCTTTACCGTCACTTCCATTTCTTACTTCCCCAGGTCTTGACTGTGTTCCTTAAATGCTGAGAGGGGTGTGGTGTCTGTTTGAGGGTTAGTTTTGACCTCCTCGCTACACAAAAAGGAGGGGGAGCAGAGAAAAGATGAGCACAGGTAATGACTGATTTCTTAAAAAAAAAAAATCACAAAAAGGGTTACGCATGAGCCATCTAGGAAATGGCAAACAGAACCTACAATGAGCTAGCACTTCCCCTGGGATGGCTGGGCTCCCTTAGTCAGCTCGTCTGAGCTGCGTGCAGAGAAATGGAAAAGGCAGAGCCATCGTGGAAAATGGCCGGCAGGGTTTCGAAGGGTTAATAAGCAATGTCACCATTCGACCTCACGATGGTCACCGCAGCATCCTTCCTAATAGCTCACGGGTGGAAAGGACAGACTAAGGCTTTAAAACAGGTGTATCAAGAACCGAGGCACTGACACACGGAGACTGGAAGAGGCCTGAACAAGTCACCAAACTAGAAAGCAAACCCACTGCTGCCAAGTCGATTCCGACTCAGGGATCCGACAGGACAGAAGAGAGCTGGCCATCTTTATGGACCTGGATCGTCTCATCTTTCTCCCTACCAGTGGCTGGTGGGTTTGAATAAATGACCTTTGGGTCAGCAACCTAATGCTCACCCCACTGTACCACGAGGGCTTCCAGCCACCACAGAGGACCATGTACCACCTGGCTCCATTGACACGAACTACGCAGAAGCAGTGGATCATTAAGAAACAAAAACTCTATCAGTGGCTACCCAGGCTAGGGCTGTGGGAAGGAGGCTGGTGAAAGCAGGCAGGGACTGCTGATGTTAAAAAGCAGTGGTAGTAAACGAGCTGATTCCAGGAACCCAAGTGGAAGGCGAATTGTGAGAATGACGAGGGCAATGAATGTATAAGGGTGCTTTACTCAATGGATGTACGTATGGATTGTGATAAGAGTTGTATAAGCCCCTAATAAAATGATTTAATAAAGCAAAGCAGTGGCAGTGATGGTGTGCAAACCCATGAGTATACTAAAAGACAATGAAAATTACAGTTCAAGTAAATGATAATGTTATTAAAAAACACAGAATTATGAAAATTAAAAAACATTTTGAAAACAGAACAGCGATCAAAACTCTAATAACAGTGCCATTTACTTGCAGATAAAATGATTTTGCTGTCATCAAACAGGGCAGGATGACCAAACTGAGCGAGCTGAAGAGGCTAATGTCAGAGGGAGAGAATCAGGCACTGTGAAACATGGTTCAACTTGCTGGGCAACAGCAACAAGGAAACAGGAGAGCCCTAAGAAGGACACCACAGCGACCACTTTCAGCCCTTCACCTTGGCTAAGGCAGGGCAGGGCCGGCAGCTCCCAGAGGTTCCCATGTCATCAAACTGGATCAACTGCAGGTGGGTACATTTGAGGTCCAAGACCACAAAAGTGAAAAAGAGCACAAACTTCAAAGTCCACAGTGTCCAAAATCTGACCGCACATTTCAGTCACTGCTTTCTCTCTGGGATCAAACATACAAATTATCAAGTCTGAAACACTGCTGCCACCTCCAACTGCTCTGACTGGGGTCACAGAGGGGCTCTGGATAGACCAGGAGAAAAAGAACCCAACTAAAGCAAATGTCTTGAGGATGATGGTGGCAACACATGTACAAATGTGCTGACACGATGGATGGATGGATGGATTGTGATGAGCGTTGTACAAGCCCCCAATAACAAACCCCCCTGAAGAAGAAAGACTGGTGATTCAGTGTGGTGGAACCCGAGTCTGTGCTCCTCGACGCTCTTCTACAGGCCACTATTTCTGGGGACCACCTTTCAGTCACGTAAGGGAGGAAGGGCCGATGGAGAGGGAGTCAACACCACTACCTGGGCGGAACGCGCTTCTCAGAACAATCACCTATGAGACCAAGAGCAAAGTTCACGAGGCAGAAAGGGTCAGGAAAGGTGGGTGAACAGAGAGGGGCAAATCAAGGTAGAAAAAAGGAGAATGTGAACACCTTGAGGTAATTGCAAGCAATGTCACGGCGCTATCTATGTATACCCGGCAGAATGGGAAACGTATCTGCTCTGTGAACTTTCACCTAAACAGTGCAATATTTAAATAGATAAATAAGACCGAAGCACTGCCTAATAAATAGTACAGCTTAGAAGAGTTTAATGAGTCAGGAATCCCTAAGTGGTGCGAAGGGTCAGGTGCTCAACTACAACTGGAAAGGTGGCTGTTTAACTCAACCAAGAGGCCACGTGGAAGAAAGGTCTGGCAGTCTGTTTCTGAAGCTTCCTGGCCATGAAAGCCCATGGAGGGCGCGGTTCTACTGCACACGCCAGTCAGCGTGGCTGGAAAGGGCTCTGGCAACAGTTCCCTCCCCACAACTTAATTTTCTCCTGTTTCTCTGCTCTGGGGCTTTCAAGCCTTTGAACAGAGGACATTAGGATGGGCCTCTGCCTCTACCTAAAGCAGGACCCTGTGCAGAGGAGTCTTTGCTCTGGATTTGGCTGGGGGCCATGGGACACTGCCTCCGCCTCTGGGGGCTCTCACCATTCGGAACTCCTATGGTAGTAGTAGCCCTCAATGGAGGCCGCCGACTTCTGGAAGCAGATGTAGTAGAACCCGGCAAAGGAAGCACCGCTGATGTCTTTAATCGTGTGGTCTGGGACCAGGAACTGCTCCTGCACACAGAAGGAGAGGGCCATCAGCCACAGGGGTTTCCCACATCAGTGACTCCTGGCAGAATGACGCCATCCCGTGGCCCAGAGACTCACGGGGCGACAGCCAGCCTAGGAGTGTGAACTGATCCTGAGGGAGCTTCTAGCGTATTCTCCACACCAAAGCTGCACGCTGTGTCTAAGTGCACTATGATGAGTAATTAAGGGAAGGTAACCCAGGTCTAAACATCTAGTTATTAAATGAACAAACATCTTTCAGAGGTCACAGGCAGAACGACCCTGGGAAAAAAGCAAGTTTTTTTTGTGCTTCCCCCCAGGAATGGTCATGAAGCCCTCCATCCTCTAGAACACCGAGTCACGGTGCTGGTTCATGGATCATTCTGAGGGTAGATTAAACACCAGTGGTCCCCGTCCCTCCATCTCTATTGCATTCACAGGAATAAAAACACTTGACCAGGCACCTTAAGGGAGAGGCAAGTTTGTATTCTCTGGCTGGAGGCAAGAGCTGCCCAGCTGTGTCCCAGAAATCAAGTTTCCTGGAATGAGCAGGCCAGGCCCCAAGCCCCCAGGAAAGCTACTGAAAGCCCACAGGTGAGTCACCCAGAGAAATTCTTCAGAGACAAAAGACCACCATTGTTGTTTTGATTTCAAGATACTCTCCTTCACCTTCCTTCACTTTGGGAATTAAGAGTTTTAAAAATTAAAGTAAGATGATGTTTGGAGCTCTACCAAAGACTCCCTTGAGCTGGCTAGTCGTCCTAGTTACCAGGAGCCCAGTAGTACTCCAGGAGACGGAGAGCCCAAATGTCTACGGAAAGGACATGACTCTCAAACTGGTAACATAAAAACTAGAAATGACCACTCTACATTAACTGTCTATTAAAAAAATCATAAGATTTCAAAATAAAACAACTTCCCCGCCGCCAGAGATTAGAACCTGAACTTTATGGGTGCTCACACATTTTGCTCTTGTAAAGATTTACCACCTTGGATATATAAGGTCTTGATGAGTCAGACCTGACTCAGTGGCAGAAGGTGGGGTTGGCTGTGTGCTTACCATTTGCCATCCTTGACTGTTCAGAGGGTAAGTGCCTGGCCACACAGCAGGGAGCACAAACGAAGCCTGCTCAGTTAAAAGCCAGCCCAGTGAGGGCAGCAGACGGAATTCTCTGAGGGTTGGTCAATGGAAAATCCAAATTCCATTCCTGACCCATCATTCCCTGACTGGATGCAGCTGGCAGAGCTGGAGCTGCAATGGAGTTCAAGAGGGCAGATATGGGGGGCAGTGCACTTGTGTAAAGGGCACTGTCGCCCACTGCTGAGAATCCTGTGCACTGAGTGATGCTGATGGTCAAAGGCAGGCCGGTTCTCCCCTGATGCACAAAGCACAAAACCTCCAGGCTCAAAGGAATACCTGAGTGGGACCGAGGACCAGTCATGGAACTGCTGCTCACTCAATAGGTTATCCAGACAGAAACTGCTTTGGAAGTCAGCGAGACCGTGGTGCGCTCTGAAGTTCTGCTTGCTTTATACAAGCGTGTAAACTAGACACTGCTACGAAGGAACCCAGCACCGGAGCAGGGAGTGAAGCTGGGAAGCTCCTCTACAGAGTGGCAAAAGGATAAATCACTATGTCAGGCCTTACCTTCCACCTCATGAAGACATAATCCCCACTCTTCAGCTCTTCATAATCAAAGTCATCAGAATTGAATGATTTTGCATACTGATAAAAAGCAAGAAACTTGCCCTGGAAGCAAAAAGGAGTATAATAAAGGGTCAGCAGAGGGAAAGGCCGGCTCTCGGCCTGCTCCGGCATGGCTGGGGGGATTAATGTTTCAATGCAGACGGCAGTGGATAGGCCCATGCTTCAGACAAGCTGACAGAAGACAGCCTTCTTTTTATCCACCTACCCCCTCATCTTCCCAAGACACAGTGCTGGGGAGAAGAGCAAAGGATGGAGACAGATGCCAGGGATCTTCTCTCAGAACACCTCACCCCAAACAAACAGAAACCAAGCATAATTAAAGTCAGTGGTTCAAACCAACCAGCTGCTGTTCCACGAGAGAAAGAGGCGGCTGTCATCTGTCTGCTTCTGTAAAGATAAGCCTCAGAAACTCTGTCACGAGGGTTTGGACTAAATGACAGTGGGTTTGATCTTGGTTTTAAGCCATATATAATCTAATTCTATAGTACCCTAAACCCAAACCAAATTCACTGCCATTGAGCTGATTCCGACTCACAGCAGCCCTCGAGGACAGGGTAGACCTGCCCCTGTGGGTTTCCGAGACTGCAACTCTTTATGGGACTAGAAAGCCTCGTCTTTCTCCCACAGAACGGCTGGTGGTTTCGAACTGTTGACTATATGCAGATCTCAGCCCAATCTCAGACCAACTACACCACCAGGGCACCTTAAATGAAGCTTACTAGAAATTGTAAACCCTGGACGAATAAGCCCTGTAAGGAGCCCTAGGAGTCCTCATGGGAATCTGGGAATCCTACGAAGTGAAATGGGAAGTGAGGGGAAATGCCAAGAGTTTTCTGTACAGGAAGCAAGCACTGCTGGAAGAGAAAGAGAATTCTGCAGGCTCAGTTTCCTGTCACGATCAAACTGAGCCCTTCTCTGCCAAGGATGACCTTGTCAGTTTCTCTTTCACCGGAAATATTCCATCCAGTCTAACAGTGGCTACTGTCTCAAATGGGCTCGCGTTTTCTAATGGGAAACTTGCGTCCCAGTATGAACCTTATGGCCAACCTTAACCAAAATTGAGTTTTTCACTGGATTTCAAAGACTGCTTTCTATAGGACCAAACTGAAATGGAAAACACGGGTTTACTACCAGAAAGAGTTTCCTACACTGGGAGCTGTTGAGGAGAGGGAATGCCCTTGGCAAGGCACATAGGAGGGGCTGGCATCAGGTGGGCCAGGTGGCATCAAGGAGTCCTTCCTACCAGTCTGTTTGCGACCACTGGACACCATCACGTCTAACGAGCGTGTTCCCAGACACCCATGGTCATTCTCTTGTCTCAGAGACACAAACGACGATCTGATCTTTACTGCCTATTTGCTGCAACCACAGCCAAAAGATAAAGCTTTCGTTGAAAAATTCAAAAAGCTCACATTTAAATTTGAAAACAGCATTTCACAGATTTTCCTTTCTTAAGTAAAAAAAAATCACCATTAAGTAAAGCAGTTCCCCTCTACTGCAGCGAAGTGAGCTATGGGTCTGAGGCAGGTGGTCTTTCCACAGAGCATGCTGTACTACAATCAGGTGAGCTTAGACCTAGGTGTGAGTAGCAATGGAAGAATGAAACCTTCATTACTGTCACACCACTTGGATGATAATGTAGCACATCGTAAGCATATTGGAACTCCTGCTGTCTAAAAAAGAAAACAACATCAGCATCACGGTCAACTGTGTCAAAGGCTCTTTAGCGTTGGTTTAAAAATAGATTTTGATACAGGTACAGATCAGAGCTGGAAGCACAGGGATACCAGGATCCACACTGAGAGTAGCCATACCAGGAGGGGAAGGGGAAGATGGGGGGAGAAAGGGGGAACCAATCACAATGAGCTACATATAATCCCTTCCCTGGAGGATGGACAACAGTAAAGTGGGTGAAGGGAGACATTGGTCACTGTAAGACATGAAAAAAATAATAACAATTAAAAAAATTATCATGGGTTTGTCAGGGAAGGAGGGTGGGGGAGGGAGAGGGAAAAATGAGGAGCTGATACCAAGGGCTCAAGTAGAAAGCAAATGTTTTGAGAATGATGATGACAACAAATGTACAAATGTGCTTGACACAGTGGATGTACGTATGGCTTGTGATAAGATCTATATGAGGCCCCAATAAAATGATTTTAAAAAATACACTTTGAAGATATAAGATACGTGACAACTGATGAATAAACTCTGGAATGAAAATTAACAACGTTGAGTATTTAAGTACGTCCACTGTGTTTATAAGGAGCTATGGTTTACAACAGCATCGTGGTTTTGCCCACAGCGATAAGCCCAAGGGAAGGCAAGTTTCCATGAACTGTATAATTTCGTTCCAACTCTACTATAGTCAGAGGCAATTAGTTAGGTTTTCCCCAAGTAGGTCATTAGAAAGGAAGCAGAGACAAAGATGGACACACAGGTAATGAGGTCAGGAGAATACTGTCAAGCCCTAGATTTTGGGCGCAATTTGGGGGGTTGGTATCATCAGACAACCACTTACCACTTAAAGAAGAACATCTAATTGGTATCTCAGTCCTTTCCACAAGGAAGTAAACTGGGGTTTGTGCAGGTCTAAGAGAGGTCCTGGAACCCTGGTAGCGTAATGGTCAGGTGTTGGGCTGCTAATTGCAAGGTCTGTAGTTCGAAACCCCCAGTTGCTTTGGGGAGAAAGACAAGGCTTTCTAGTTCGATATTTACAGCTCAAAAACCTTCAGGGCCGTTCTACCCAGTTTTATGGAGTCGCTGTGAGTCAGCATCGGCCGAAAGCAGTAAGGAGTATTAAATAAGGATGTCCCCTAGCCATCTCCAGATGACACCCAGATCAGGCCGAAGATTTACTCACCCAGTGTTTCCGATCAACATCTTCATCTGCATCCCACTTTCTTGTTAAGAAAGGGTGTTTTTTGCTGATTATTTCTCCTTCAAAGAAGGTTGTAAGAGTTGGATACTCCTGTGGTACAAGGCCAAACATCAAAACAAGATGTTTTAAAAAGAGCTGCAGCATCTTAAACGCAGACAAAACCATCACGCTGCTAACCCAACCCAAGTCCGAGCTAGACTGTGTAGTTCGCCGGCAGGCTGTGACGTGGGCACTGTGGGTCTTTGGCTTTGTCTGAGCACAGAGCCATTCTGCGACTTCACTCGTCATGCTCCGGTCTCTCAGAAGTACACCTTGTCTATCTGTACCCAAAGTGAACTCTGCAGATTCTAATATACGAAGTAGACGGTCACTTGGGTTTTACTTCCAAGGTAAAGATCACACAGAAACTCAAAGTCACAATGCACACTGTTATGTCTGGTGGCCTGCTGGTTCTAGAACTGCTTCAGTAGTTTGCCCCCATCACACCAATACAAATTTCCAGTGAGGGTAGGATTTGGGGTAGACGGTTTTGATTCTAAATTCAATATATATTTATATTTAGTTCTATCACATTAACTAAGAACAATTTATACTAGAGAAAAGGTACATAAATCATACCTGCAGTGTAAAATCACAACCATAAAAAACACACCATTAAAAAATAACAAGAATGGAAGGAAATATTTAGGAACACAAACATATCTGAAAAGGGTTTAGTATCTAAAATGTGTAAACAATTCCTGAAACTTACCAACCAAAAGACAAACAATCCAATGAAAAAACGGGCATTAGGACTTGAGCAGACATTATTCCAAGGAAGATTCCCAACATGCCCAACTTGATTAGTTATTAGGAGGATGCACTTCCCATCTACTACACAACACCCATTCTCAAAGCAACAACAACATTGCCGGTGTCGGTGAGGATGTGCAGAAATCAGAACACCTATGCACTGCTGGTGGGAATCTGCAAAAGTAGAGTCAGTCCCTGGGGAAAACAGTTTGCCAGTTCCTGAGAGAGTTAAACACATACCCTGGCAATTTCGCTCTTTCTCGAGAGAGACTTAATGCAGGGGCACCAAGAGATTCGTGTACACTTAAGCCCAATGCAACATTACTGACAGTAGTCAAAAGGTGGAAATGAATCAGGTGTCCATCAAAAAATGAAAGGATAAACAAAGATGCGGTACAGCTATGTACACAGTAAGACTGTCGCATAAGGAGAAATGAGGGCTGATACATGCTACAACATGGATGGACCTTGAAAACATCATACTAAGCTAAATAAGCCAGGTACAAAAGGACAAATGTTGTCTACTGCCTCCTTACAGGAAACATCTACATTAGACAAAGGTACAGAGAGAAGAGTTTACTAATGGTTACCAGGGATGGGGTGAAGGTGGGGTTACTGCTGAATGGGGAGCAAGTGATGAAAAGCTTTTAGAAAGGGCTAACAATGAGGTCACACAACATGGCTTGTACATTTAAAAACGGTTAGTATGGTAAAGTAGGTTGTTACACATGAGGGTAAGTAAAGAGGGTTGTTCCTGGGATTCCACCTCCTGCCTGCGTGGGTTTATTCCAAACAAAACCTGTCCTCTGCGATCAACAAGTTCTCTCAGTAATACACTGTCTTAGTCTCGTTAGGGTGTGAGCTGTGGTGGGGTGGTAGGAGGCCACTGAGTCACTTCTGACTCATAGCAACCCTTTGTCTGACAGAATGACACACTTCTCGGTCCTGCGCCAACCTCATGACTGTTCTTATGTTTAAGGTCATTGTTGCTTGCTGAGCCCTTGGTGTTTAGGGAAAGCATGGATCTCCTCAGCAGGGCTGCCACACTGCAGTTCATGGGTTCTGGGACCTCTTACCTCTTGCACAAATGGGGGAGGGGATAGAATGGCCCCCTGGTAAAGAGAAGATTTTCATAGTCCCGTACAGCAAACCTGAGAAACCGACTGAAACACCGATGGACGACAATCTCGGAACTCAGCAAAATTAGAAGGATAAGTAATTTGATTAAATACTGAACGAAAAGAAAGAATGAAAACAGTGATAAAAGAGAGTTGATGAATATACCCAATACGGTCTGGCCTTTTTAAAAAAAAATCATTTTATTGGGGGCTCGTACAACTCTCATCACAGTCCATCCATCCATCCATTGTGTCAAGCACATTTGTACACTTGTTGCCATCATCGTTCTCAAAACTTTTTCATTCTACTTGCACCCTTGGTATCAACTCCTCATTTCCCCCCTCCCTCCCTCACCCTTGATAATTTATAAATATTGTTTTGTTATGTCTCACACTGTCTGATGTCTCCCTTCACCCACTTCTCTGTTGTCCGTCCCCGAGGGACTGGTGGTCATTTTGAAACTGAGGGCAACCTACGTGGGTGAGAAGCCAACCTCAAGGACTCCCCACGAAGACATGATGTCAACAAACCCAGAGCAAAGCAACGCAAGCAAACCCTGAGCTAGATCTAGAGAACACTCAGCAGGATGGAACCCAAGGGACGCAGGCCAACCCAGGGGAGGGGCCACCAAACAGGGACCCACTCGTTCATCTGTCGGTAGTGGCTGCTCGTCCCCTTGGGGAGGGGAAGACCTGAGGTGGTAGCTGGAGATGCTGCACAACAGGTGGCAATCCTCACTCCTGGCCGAGACAGAGCAGAAACCTGATAACTGGCTGCATTCGAGCACAAAGACATTAGGCCTATGCTAGTGGGCAGTGACCAGAGAAATGCACTCATTCACAGCTCCCCTCCCGGTCTGGGGACCAGAGATGAGGCCACCTACTCCCATCTCTACAGCCCAATAGCCAATGCCACCTCACTGCCGCTCCTCCTGCGGGCTGCAGAACAGGTGCTCACCACCTCTGTGGTCTGTGCACACATCTCTGTGGACAGGGCCACACACCCACTGCTTTAGAAGCACGTGTGCTGTGCCAACTCTAAACTTCTTTTCCTCCTGTTCTGGGGGCAAAGTCAAATTAGCCACTCGCAACGCCGGCTCATTGTGACCCTGGGGGTCTCTGGGACAGTAGCTCTTTAAGGGAGTAGAAAGTTTAGGGTGCAAAGGGGACCCCACATCTCAAATATAATTTAAAGAGAACATTTATTTAGTCTTAAACAGGACAAAGGGCAAGACAAGGACAAAGGCACATGATCCAGATGAGGGAAACCCTTAGCACGGCGGAGGTCCTATTGGCGTCCGAGGGTTTGCAGAAACTGTGACTGCTACAAGACATGGGAGAACAAAAGAAACGGTCACAAAAGGAAGACTGGGAGCCAGTCAGGGCATCAGTCAGGTGGGAACGGGACCATGACTGGGACATGTACATCCTGTTACACAGAAGAGCTCACAACACTGGTCCAGGGCCTGCGGACCAAAGCAGTCAGAGGATGATGCGTGGATGGCTATGTAAGTATGGGGATACCCACCAAGGATACAGCCAGGAGAGCCTATGAGGGAGAATGCCAGGGGTGCGGTGGGGTGTTTGCTTAGGAGTGGTGGTAGAGGCAATCCACTTTCCACTGAACTCTACACCTGAAAGCAAGGCTGTGCACATTTCTGGTTGATTCCAGAAGGAATTCAATGGAGACTTCATCCACTTGGGACTCTGCAAATGGATATTGGGCTTTCACTGTTGTTCTTAGCCTTCTGCAAATGGAGTGCTCCGGGTTTAAGCACTAATACTCTCCTTACCCGGTTTCCTCATCTTTTGTCTTTCCTAATCGAGTGTGTCCCCATTAGTCAGCCATATCCCCACATCTGTCACTAACCGCACCACACAACAGGCATCTGCCACCACTCAACCCAGTACCACCGGATCAAAGACATCATGGCGGGCAATCTGCTCAAAACAGCAAACAGACCTGTGTCCACCTTCCTACCCATCACCCGACCTGCCCACCTGGCATGCAGACATATCATAACAAAAACAAAAAAGCAGGGTAAAACAAACCAACAGATAATCAAAACTAAATAATATCCCAATGCCTCAGATATAACAGAGAAGTCCAAGTTAAAAGTCAAACGAACAAGGCAGGGTAGCTCAAGGCAAATGACCAAAGTAAAGAGCCAGGAGAATCCCTGAGGAAGAAATGGGAATAGAACTATCTGGTAAGAAATTCAATAGACTTATATATAGGGCCCTCCAAGATACCAAGAAAACCACAAACAAACTAAGGAAAACATACACATCGACAATACCTTTGAAGAATTCAGGAAAACAATGCAAGAGTAAAATGACAAAATAAATAGGCAATTACAATTCCACCCTCAAACCATCTACAGATATACTGCAACTCTGACCCAGATTCCAATGTCATTCTTTACAGAGATGGAAAAGCCAATCACCAACATTACATGGAAAGAGAGCCTGAGAAGTAAAGCACTATTTAAAAAGAACAAAGTAAGATGCCTCATACTTTCTGATGGCAAAACCTACCACACAGGCAAAACCAGCCTGGTTCTGATGCAATGACAGGCGGAGAGACCAATGGAACTGAACTGAGAATGCAAAGTCAATCCGACCACCTATGCATGTCTGGTCTTTGACAAAGAGCCCAAACCCACTGCACTGGGAAGGCATAGTCTCTTTAGCAGACAGTGAGGGTAAAACTGATATCCATTTGTAGAAAAAGGAAATAATAAGAGCCACACCTTATTCAAAAACACAAGATGAATCAAAGATCTAAATATACAATCTAAAATTTAAAGACCATCAAAGAAAAAATAGGGACAAACTTAGGGGCTCTAATTTATGTCATAGAGTCTGTGAATGTACAAATGTGCTTGACACAATGAATGTATGTATGGATTGTGATAAAATGATTTAAGAAAAACAAAAAACAAACAAAAAAAGAGTATGTGAAAACATAGCCCAAAAGGCACAACCAACAGAAGATAAAACTAGATGAGTGGGGCCTTCTAAAAATCAAACACTTGGGTACATCCAAAGGCTTCTCTCAAAGAGAACCTACAGACCAGTAAAAAAATTTGGCAGCAACAGTGTACGGGCAAAACAGACTTCCTTAATCTGGTCAGAGGGTTGATGCAAGTGAGGGGTTGCAGTTAAGGCAGTGGTTCTCAATCTGTGGGTCGTGACCCCTTTGGGGGATCAAATGACCCTTTCACAGGGTTGCCCGATTCATAAAAGTAGCAAAATTACAGTTATGAAGCAGCAACAAAAATAATTTTATGGTTGGGGGGCCACTATATTAAAGGGTTGTGGCATTAGGAAGGTTGAGAACCACTGATTTAAGGCATGGACTACTAGTATAACTTGGGTAGAGCTTCCTTAATGTAAACAAAGTAGGATACGGCCTACTCTTAGTAAAAATTGACAGTGCGAGGAAGCTGGATGACTCCTACCACTGGATTCGGATCTTGCACCTGGCCTGTTGACTTCCTGTTACATTGCTTGCCGATTCCAGGAGACAACAGCGGACTGCTGACCTTCATTCAATTCATTCGGCTTGGCATCCATCAGCCCGTAGTGTTCCAGTGTCATCTTCCTGCTTCCTCTTTGTCAGCCCCTGCAGCCAATTAGAGCAGATTCCCATAAATCTCCAGCATCCCTTCTTTGTACAGATTCTTCTGCTCAGAGCTCAGTCTCTTCCACTCTACCTCCATGAAGAGCATGGTGACATCCTCAAATATAACTGGTTCCAGTATTTCAGCTTCTCCTTCTCCTCTTGGGGTCAGTCAGTAGACTTAAAAGACAAACCTTTTCGCTTATGTCTCTGCGTCAGAGTCTCCATAGTTTTCAAGTTTTCTGGCCTTTGAAGACAAAAATCTTCTCCCAGGCCTGCTCTTCCTGGGTAGAATGGACTGGGTCAGGTAATGCCCTAGAACCAGTCCAGTAAGTGCCTTAAAATTTTGCCATAGGACTACTTGGAAGATACCTAGGGTGACTTCTTAACTGCTTAGTAATGAAAAGTCCCTTGTTTTCTATGTATCCAAGAGTGTATTGAGGCGGCAATCTCGCTAGTCCCTCTTCTTGGAATACCTACACAGCCAACAAGTTGTGACCCCCGAGTAAAATTCCAGTTCAGGCTACCGCAGAAGCAGCACACTTCTAATCTCGAAAATTTGTAGAGAACTTCCACATGTCAGCAACAAAAAGGCAATCTGACGAAAATGGTGCAGCCGCCATAGAGACTGGAATGTGCTTACATACCGTATGATCCAACGATCCCACTCAGGTCTCGTGGGGAAATAGGAGCTGGGACACGAACAAATACATGCACACCCCATGTTCAATGCAGTATTCTTTACAAGAGCAAAAAAAAAAAAACCCCAAAAGAAGGCAACCTAATGCTCAGGATGGATGAAATGCAATGAATGATGTAAGTAAGGCCCTTCTATTCATTTCTATGTGATGATGCACCTGGGGTGTTGAGGGTTCTACCCTGTGGTCAGTTGCACTAGTCTGCTGCACCGAAGAGCCGTCTCAGAAGCAAGAGAGAGGCGCTCGGACAATCCAGAGAGAACAGGTACCAGGGTAGCGCCTGCGCGAGCTCTGTCCCAAGTGACAGAGGCATCAGAGCACCAGGTGTGGAACAAGGTAGCAGCTGTGGGACCATATGATTGAGAGGCTAACTGTTGGCTGAGACGAGGCACTGCTGTGGACCAAAGAATGTGTTTTTGGAAACCCCCCTAATTGAGAATATTGTGTGGGGGGGGTTCTGTGACCACTGAAACAAATTTCCAAAAGCTACAGAGCAGTGGAGTGCTGTGGGAGGAAGGGTTGGAGTCAGAATAGGGAGAAAAAAGGATGGAGGTGGAGGCATGTCTAACCTCTGCCCGTGGTAGTCGGCCTTGGGCTGGCTTCGCCTTTTCCCTTGTGTGGCATGAGGATGTCAGATGAGGCCGCCGTGCTGTTTACAGAGGTGTTACACATGGTGGGATATTTATTATCCAATGTTAAAACTGAGTCTGTTCCATCCAAGCCCGCCCCACGACTTTGAAGTATAAGCCTCTGCAGAGTGGACAGCAGAGGCTGGTGAACATTCCTGTCACCAGAACACAGCAGCCCTCTGGGCATGTTTTCTAGTATGCCATCATTCATGACTTGAAGGGTGGAAGTTAAAAGATATATATGGTCCTGTCTCACAACCCCCACCACCCTACCCCCGGGGTTATTGAGCTTTATTTTTTTCCCCAGAACTTACACAAAAGAGAGGGGGAAAATGATAAAGTAGTTTTAATACAACATAATGAAATACCTGAGGTTGAAATCACCCTTTTTCCTCAATGAGTTTTTGCATTGATCTCACCCCCAAAAAACATTTTAGGCAGTGTATCAGTGATTACAAGGCCCCCAAACCCCAAGAGTTAAATAAAATAACTATCTAACGAGTAAGATTTAAGATGTACAAAAGTCAGCAAAAACGTAAAATATTTCTCGGGGCAGGACACAGGAAATTCAAGCTTTGACTACAACAAAATCAGTGGTATTTACAGAGCTAAAGAAAAAGTGTGTCAGCAGACGGAAGGATATAAAAAAAAATACAGTGAGTCAGCACTGGGGAAACGGGTCCCCCGCACCAGCTCCCTGGTGCAGGCGCACTCCTCCCTCCTCCTGCGCAGTGGGCTGTCATCCGCCACTTTTTGCTCCCCAGCTTCCGGCACAGTTTCAGGCTCACTCAGAACCGTCTGTCTGGGGACGATGCCCTGACTTCCCATGCAGACCTGCCTGCTGGGAGATTTAAATTCAATTGGCCAGTAAGTTCACGAGAACTTGTGGAATGCTTACATATTATGTCTTCTTACCAAGTAGTTAACTGGAGAGCACGCAGAACGCATCTACCAGACAGACCCTCATCGAGAGCTTCCAAGCTTCTCAGTGAGGAAGTGGATTCCCCTGCAGGAGAGGCCCATCTCCCGATCGTTGGATGGCTCTTGCAGAATTACAAAGAGCGGTCTACTTACTACCCATTCTCCACAAAGCTGGAATTACATTTCCCAAAAGTACACACACAAACTCTAAAGCCGAGCTTGCTTGGGAAAGTGAGCTAACTATGAGGGAACCCATCTCAAATTTAACAATTAGTTTAGTTTTGCCACACTGTACGGTGTATGAGTTGGGCTGCTAACTACAAGGTCAGAGGTTCGAAACCTCCAGTCACTCCTAGCCAGAAAGACTAGGTTTTCTACTCGCGTGAAGAGTTACCAGCTCAGACACCCACAGTTCTTCCATCAACTTGGTGGCAGGGAGTTCGGCTTTCGTTTGGTATACATGAGGGAGACAACCACTGGGACTGAAGTCCAAACCATCAACTTGGTTTAGTTAAAATAAATGTTATAAGGATATTTTCTTAATTATAAATGAGAAGCAAAAATAGAAACTTTTTGAAAACATGGTTCTATTTTCTTCACGTCACTAATTATCGAGCTGTCCCATGGAGTAACTCAGGCTCCTGCCGGATGCATTTACCATGTACACTGCACTACGCAGGGGCTGGCTCTGCCTCCTCCCTACCACTATCACCCAGTTGATTCCAACTCACAGTGACCTTCTAAAGGATTTCTGATGCTGTGAATCCTTATGGGAGCAGATAACCTCATCTTTCTCTCACAGCGAGGCTGCTGGCTTTGAACTTCTGACCTTTCAGTTAGCAGTCCAACCATTAGCCAACAGTACCACCAGGGCTCCTTTCTGCCTTCCTACCACACCAAACAAACCCCACGCCATCCAGTCCAACTCCTAGGATCCCACACAGAGGGTGTCTGAGGATGGACATTTTTATGAGAGTAGGGAGCCTCGTCTTTCTTCGTAGGAGCAGTTGGTAAGTCTGAACCACCACCCTTGGAGTTAGTTAGCAGTCTAGCGCTTACCCAACAGCACCAATGGACTCGTTTAGTCAACAGTCAGAACAGGGAGTTTCAATTCTCATTTCACAGAAACAGAAATTAAAAGCCACAGAGCCAGGGAGTGACAGGGCCAGAATTCCACCCAGGACCCTTTCCACTGCTCTATCCAGTCCTTCCGAAGACTGCAGGGTAATCAACCCACTGAGAGTGTGAGTCAATCCCAAATACTCCTGTGGAGTCAGGCTGCCACTCAGCCATGTGCTTTCTTGTCCTGTGTATGTACTACACAGAGGCGCAGGGGGAGCAGTGGGAGGGGGGTCTTCCTAACTTCCTAAAGTCATATGATTGATAAGCTTAAAAAAGTTGATTTAAAGAAAACACTTTACATTTACATAAGAAACTACTTCTGGTAGAAGTTGGATGATCATTCTTCACTGTTTCAATTAACTATGGGGTTTAAAGAACTTAAAAAAATTGTTCTTAAATAATTAATGCTTATCTAAAATTGTTGAAATTATAAGACATGCTTATGTCCCTCCTGCCAAAAAGGATTGAAAACAAAAATCAATAATATTGGTCCTATCTCACTTATTTATAAATATTTCATTAAAATATTGTGCATTTGTATATTTGCCAGTAAGACACGCAAAAACATAAAGCTACATATTTGATGGTCACTTTATAATAATAATGCTTAAAAGCAGTGCTTTAAATGATTACATTAAAAAAGAAGCTCTCAAATCAATCATCTAATTGCATAACCTGAGAAACCAGGAGAACACTAAGTCCAAGGATACCATAAGGAAGAAAAAGACAGGTGAGGGATATATTAAATAGAAAATCGGAAAATAAGCTAAAAACAATCAACAAATCCTAAAGTTGGCTTTTAAAAAGATCAATAAATGGAGAGCAAATGCTTTGAAAATGATTAGGGCAAAGAATGTACGGACGTGCTTTATACAATTGATGTATGTATATGTATGGATTGTGATAAGAGTTGTATGAGCCCCTAATAAAATGTAAAAATAAAAAAGATCAATAAAACGGTCAAGTCTTTAGCTAGACTTGACAGAAAGGCAAAGATGGAAATAACTTCAATCTAAGAAGAAAGTGAAGGGTATACTACCAGCTCTATAGAACTAAGAAGGATTATAAGAGAATACAATAAACAACTATATACCAACAAATAGATAACTAAGATGAAACAAATTCCTAGAAACATACGAACTACCTAAACAGACACAAGAACAGAAAATTTCAACAGAACTGAACTGTAAGGAAGAGACTGAATCAGTAATGAAAAAACCCAAAACAATGACAAGTCCAGGACTAGATGGATTCCATGGTGAATTTTACAAAAACATTTTTTTAAATTTCATTGTGATGTCAGTGAAGGGTTACAGAGCAGCTTAGGCTCCAAGTCAACGACTTCTACATAAGCTGTCCAGCCACATGGGCTCTGGGGTAGGATGGGTGAATGTTTTCATTACTCCTGTCTAGTTGTTTGCACTGGTCCTGCTTCCCCGCCTGGTCTCAGAGGTGAGTCCTCTAAGGGAACACAGTACTTACAGGTGACAGCCATATTTGAGCCCATCTGTTCTTTAGTATTTGGCGACAAGGAGATCTCAGGGGTTGTTTTCAGTTCAAGATTTGAAATTATCAATGGTCTCAGGGTAACCTCCCGTCTCAAGCAGTTTACTAGGTGCAGGCTATTTTTTAAAAGGAATTTAAAGTTCCATTTAGCATTTTTCTCTCATTCTACCAGAGTATTTCTATTGTGGCCCTGATTAGAATGGTTGGCAGTGGTGGCTGGTATTTAGGTCTTCTCAGCTCCAGGCAGTTGAGGTCATGGTTTATGTGGATTATTTATTCTGTAAACACTCAAACTACCTAAATCCACTCTAGAAGAAAAATCTCAACAGAACTCTAACAAAGGAAGAGGTTAAATCCGTAACCAAAAACCCCAAAATGAAGACAAGCCCAGGCCTTGAATCTTTTGATTTTCTTCTTTTAAGACCAAACTATATGCAGAATATAACTTTATGAGCTATATATTACACCAATTGACCAAGATGTACCACTATACTGTGGTTCTAATCTTTCAAACTCATAAACCCAATTCTGTGAGTTGTCTCAGTATGTCTAATAAATACCTGTAACAGTGCCACACATGTGCTTTATTACACAGTAACACTGACAAAAGCTGGAACCTATGGAAGGTGGGATACTTTCCACTAAGAGCGCAAAAGAAAAGGGGTCAAACTGAACCATCAAAGGTGGAGAACTTCAGAAAGCCGGAAAAGTCGGCAGTCCCATAAAGTTCCAGCTCTCACAGGTTCCAATGGAAGTATGTGGATGCAGTCATACAAATGCCTATACACCTATGTCTCTATATAGAAGATATGCACATACACATATGTGTACATATGTGTACACTTTTTAAGTATTCTAGGCGAGTTAGGTGAGTTCATTTTTGCATTCAACAACCCAAACAACCCATTAACCCTTCCCTCAGCTTGCCCTACTCCTAATCCCCTTCACTCCCCTCTCCCTTTCTCAAAACTGCGTGCTCCCTCCATCATAGTTTGTACCCGTCTACTTTCTGGCTACTATTTTCCCTTCCACCCTGGTAACCATCAAAGTCTTTCGTAGAGTATGAAAACCTACAACATTTGTCCTTTTGTGATGCACTGAATTCAGCCAGCACGGTGTCTCCCATGCCTGTAGAAGTGTTTCCGTTTCGCTGCTATCCTTCTGCGAGGCGCAGCGCTCCACTGTGTGTATGAACCAAAGTGGATGGATCCATTCGCCCACCAACAGGCAGGTAGGTGGTTTCTATCTTCTTGCTGTTGTGAATGGTGCTCCACGCACACGGGTGTACATGTCTTTCTGTGGGGAGCAAACCAAGGGGTACTTCTGTTCCTAAGGACTTGAGGAAACTCCATACCGCTTTTCACGGTGACTGGACAGCTGTATGCGCGCCCCACCGACTCTGTATGAGGAGGCTGGTGACACAATGGTTAGGCAGCAGGCTGCCAGCTGCTTGGCAGCAGTTTGAACCACCAGCAGCTCCTCAGTAGAAAGACTGGGCTTTCTGCTTCTGTAGAAAAGGCAGTCACCATCTCGGAGACCACCGAGGGGGTCGCTATGAGTCAGTGTTGACTCAATGGCAGTGAGTTTACTGAGAACTGTGGACAAGGGTTCTAATCTTTAGGGACCACCTCCAGGATTTGTTGTTTTTTGCTCTTCTGAACTTTGCTATCGGTCCTGGGTGACGTTGTACCGCTACTGATTTGATTGACATCTCTTGCATGGCGGGTGATCACGAGCATTTCTTCTTGTATTGTTGGCTGCCCAGCTGTCTTCCTTGGTAAGCAGTCTGTTGATGTCTTCCGTCTATTTTTTAATAGGATTACTCATCTTTCTCTTGTTGAGGTCTTGCATATATTTTGATATTGTTTCAAAATGATTTATGCCATAGCCATTACCAACAGGTTTTCCCTGCTGTGTGTGTGTGTCTATGTGACCTTGCTTGCTTACCTTCATCAGGTTGCATACACTTCACCTCAATTCCTTTTCCATCACCAGAATTAACAACCATTACGATCTAGAGAGTGTACCTCCCCCACCTGAACACCTGCTAATCGCTGAGGAAGAGGACTTTCTGTATATTTACGTGTTTGTGTCATCTCCTAAAAGTATTTGTCTTTTTATGATCGACTTGTTCAGTATATTATCTTCCAGGTTCATCTGTGTTCTAAGGTGACTGGAGAATGTATTTTTCTTTATTGCCGAGTAGTATTCTATTGCATGCATGTACCACCTTTTGCTTATCCACTCATCCACTGATGGGCACTTAGGCTGTGCCCATCTCTCTGCTATTGCAAAGAATGCTGCAATGAACAGATGAATGAAAGTGTGCAAATGTCTATTCATGTCACTTCTACCTACGAGTAAAATTGCTGGTCACACGGCAGCTTACCATCTACTAAACATTTAAATAAGGATTAACAACAATTTGTTTCAAGCCCTTCCAAAAAGCAGAAAATGAAACACTCCCGCATTCTATGTCAACTTTACCCTGAGACCAAAGTCCGATAGAGCCACCACAAGGAGAAAAAACACTCAACCAACATCCTTTATGAATATTGCTGTAAAAACGCAACAAAATACTACCAAGCCAAATCTAAAAATATAATAGAATGATGATACACCAGGTTTAAGAATTCAAGGATAGTTCCACAAGAAAATCAGTGTGATACACACCTTAATAGAGCAAAGGAAAAGAACCACATAACCCCCTTAATTAAACTAGTAACGGCATTTGAAAAAAAAATTGAACACTTCCATGATAAACAGTAAACTGAAAGCTCAAACTTCCTCCCTAAAGTCAGGACTAAAATAAGCCAAGCCAGAGTAATTAGGTACAAAAAGACATAAAAAACATCCAATTCAGAAAGGAAAGAAGTAAAGCTAACTTTATTTACAGGTAACATGATCCTATATTTAGGAAACTCCAAGGAAAAAACAAACAAACAAACAAATCTTTAGAGTGAACAAAGCAAAATTGTTGGCCAAAGATCAGCACACAAAAATCAGTTCTAGAGGAGCTGATACCAAAGGCTCAAGCAGAAAGCAAATGTTTTGAGAATGATGATGGCAACAAATGTACAAATGTGCTTGACACAATGGATGTATGTATGGATTGTGATAAGAATTGTACGAGCCCCCAATAAAATAATTTTAAAAATCAGTTCTATACATCAATGAACAGCTAAAAAAGAAATTCAGAGAACAATTCCATTTACAATAGCATGTAAATTAAGAAAACAATTCCATTTACAATTCCATGTACCAACAAAAGAAAGAAAGGAATTCAAGAAGACCTAAAATAAACAGAAAGACCGTCTATGTTCATGGATCGGGTGACTTAATGTAGTTAAAATGTCAATATGACATAAAATGGTCTTCAGATTTAATGTAAGCCCTTATCAAAATTCCACAACTTAAAAAAAAATAAATGGAACATTAATCCTCAAATGCATGTGGCATCGCAGGGCTTTGAGTAACTAGAATCTTGAGGGAAGCAAAGAGCTGGAGGACTCATCCTCTTCTCCTTCGAAAGCGACTACAGAAAGCTGTAACAACCAAATAGTGCAGCACTGAGGGTGCACAGAGCCATGGCAGAACGCTGAGAATTCAGAAGTAAACCCACATCTCTATGATTAACTGATTTTTGTCAATGAAGCAATATTCATTCAATGGTGAAAGGACAATATTTTTTATCTATTTTGTGTGTGTGTGCCAGGATAATATTTTTAAATACATGGTACTTGGGCAAATGGATTTCCACATGCAAAATAATAAAGTTGGATTCCTACCTCATACCACATATGGAAATTAACTCAAATGATAAAACTCTTAGAAGAAAATATAGTGGTAGAGCTCAAGACCTTGGATTTCGGGGGGGGAAAAAAGACCTTGAATTTAACAACAGAGTCTTCAATATAATACCAAAAGCACAAACAAAATTAGAAAAAAAATAAACAAATTGCATTTCATCAAAATAAAAATTATACATTGAGACTTTAGTAAGAAAGTTAATTTCAGCACCATAAATTAAGTGGATTCCTGCCCCTCCCCTGAAAAGAATTTGTTCCAAAGGACGACTCTGCAGCTCCGGGAGATGGACATATTTGATCAGAGCACACGGGAGCAGACGAAGGGGCAGGAGGAGAGAGTGGAGCACAGCCTGGCCCACCAGGCCGTGAGGATGATGTTCCTGAGTAGAGCAGCCAGTCCACAGAGAGAACAACATGGCTGGCCCTACTATGAGACATGATGCCCCTCAGTGACTAAGGGCGATACAGGGGACAGCACCGGAGACACAGTGTGGGAATTGCACCTGACCTGATCCCACCACACCGAGGCAAAGCACTGGGGGAGTGCAGCGGAACAGCAAGGGAATGGAGTGGCAAGGTCCCCAGGGAATGCTGAAAGTGGACTTTGGGGCCAGGGTGTGGTGCCCCAACAGACTGGACTGGAAAACGCTCCTAAGGGCCAGCAAACGATCCCTGAACTAACTACAAGCTTTTCTCTTGTGAACTGTTTTGTTCTGTTCTTTGTCAGTGGTTTGTTTTTGTTGTTTTGTTGTCTGGTTGTATACTGTTGCTTTGTTTTCCTCTGTCTTGTTTTCGTGCATGTTAGTGACTCCACAGGTCTGTCTGAATAGGACAGGCTGGATGAACTATCTGGAGGAAAAACAACGGGACCGACAGTTCCGGGGGGACTTGGGGTGGGGGGGTAGGGGGGGTAAGGAAGTGGTGTTAACAAACCCAGGGACAAGGGAAAAACATGGGACCCCAAATGGTAGAGAAGGGGGAGTGGCAGGCATGGTGGGAAATGATCAAGGGTAAGGTTGCTTAGAGAAGAGGTATACTCTAGCCCAGGTGGCGATGAAGCATGGTAGTAGGGCAGGAGGAAAGTCAAGGGAGATGGAGGAAAGAGCTAGGAGTCAAAGGGCATTCAAGGAGGTCTAGACAAAGACATGTACATGCAAATATATATATAGGAGGATGGGGAAATAGATCTGTGTGTCTATATTTATAGGTCAAGTATTAAGGTGGCGGAAGGACCTTGGGCCTCTACTCAAACACTCCCTCAATGCATGAATACCTTCTTTTATTAAATTGGAACTCTATGATGCTCACTCTCCCGACACAACGGCTGGAGCCAAAGTAGGTGAACAAGTAAATGTGGTGAAGAAAGCTGATGGTGCCTGGCTATCAAAAGAGATAGTGACTGGGGTCTTAAAGGCTTGAAGATAAACAAGCGGCCATCTAGCTCAGAAGCAACAAAGTCCACATGGAAGAACACACCAGCCTGTGTGATCGAGTGGTCCCAAAGGGATCAGTTACCAGGCATCAAAGAACAAAAAATCATATCATTGACTGCACACCTCCATGATAGGATCGCTGAAGACAAATGGGTGCATAAGAAAATGTGGTGAAGAAAGCTGATGGTGCCCGGCTATCAAAAGAGATAGTGTCTGGGGTCTTAAAGGCTTGAAGGTAAACAAGCGGCCATCTAGCTCAGAAGCAGAAAAGCCCACATGGAAGAAGCACACCGGCCAGTGCGATCACGAGGTGCCAAGGGACCAGGTATAAGGCATCATGCAAAAAAAAAAAAAAGATATAAGTGTGTGTATGTATGTGTTTATATGTATATGTATATATATATACCATATTAAATGAAGGGGGAAGTGCAGAGTGGAGACCCAAGGCCCAAGTGTCGGCCAATGGAGATCCCCTCATAGAGGGGTTTAGGAGAGGAGATGGGTTAATTAGGGTGCGAGGTAGTACCGATGAAGAACACAGCTTTCCCCCAGATCCTGGATGCTTCCTCCCCCCAACTACCATGATCCGAATTCTACCTTGCAGGGCTGGATAGGACAGAGGCTGTACACTGGTACATATGAGGGCTGGAGGTACAGGGAATCCAGGGTGGATGATACCTTCAGGACCAAGGGTGTGAGGGACGATGCTGGGAGAGTGGAGAGTGAGTGGGTTGGAAAGGGGGAACTGATTACAAGGATCCACATGTGACCTCTTCCCTGGGAGAGGGACAGCAGAGAAGGGGGGAAGGGAGACTCCGGATAGGGCAAGATATGACAAAATAATGAGGTATAAATTACCAAGGGCACATGAGGGAGGGGAAAAAAAAAAGAGGACCTGATGCAAGGGGCTTAAGTGGAGAGCAAATGCCTTGAGAATGATTGGGGCAGGGAATGTATGGATGTGCTTTATACAATTGATGTATGTATATGTATGGATGGTGATAAGAGTTGTATGAGTCCCTAATAAAATGTAAAAAAAGAGGAGAAAAAAATGATTAGGGCAAAGACTGTACAGATGTGCTTTATACAATTGATGTATGTATATGTATGAACTGTGATAAGAATTGTATGAGCCCCTAATAAATTGTTAAAATTTTTTAAAAAAGTTAATTTTTTTAAAAAGTTAATTCATAGCCTTATAGAATGAGAGAAAATTCTGGAAACCATCTATCTGATAAAGGTTTAATATCTAAAATATACAAAGAACTTCTACAAGTCAACAACAAATAAGACTAACAACCAATCCAAAATTGGGCAAAAGACTTTAGTAGACATTTCTCCATAGTACAATTGACCTCTGAACAACATAGGCTTGACCTCAGATGCAGGGTTTTTTGTTCAGGAGCTAATGGACACCCCACCAGAGGAGTTACTAGGAGACGACTTGATGACAGAGAAGAACATGGAGCAGGTGCCAGAAACAGATTCACCTCCGACAGCCTGACAGAAGGCTTCCAGTTACTCAAGACTGCCTTGATTCCTTTTATGACGTGGACCCTTCTAGGACAGAGGCACCGGAGACGAAGCGCGCGGTGGAAGAATAATTGGTACTACACAACGTTTTTAGAGAAGTGAAAAAGCAGGAAGTCCGACAGAAATTATGATGTATTTCTGTCAAGTTGTACCAAGTGCGTCAACCTCCTGCCTCCCCTTCAATCTCTTCTGCCTGCCAGCCCAGACAGCAACCTATTCAACACGAAGATGATTCAGCTTCTAAACCGTAAGTTCACAAACTTCCTCGGCCTACTGCCCACTTCTCAGGGAAAAAAATGAGCGCACTCTGAGGAATGCAACACTTGACTACTGAGCCCATAATCCAGGGTGAAATGTAGATCATCCGCTGGATCGCTGCAGCCCTCCCCACCCAGAGGGGTGGTCTCACACACTTTGGGAAAGGCTGCTGTCAACAGAGGCGGCAAACACTGTACACATGCAGTACTGTACATTTATTTTCTCTTTCTTATGATTTTCTTAAAACATTTTCTTTCCTCTCGCTTATTTTATTGTGAGAATACAGTATAACACACGAAATATGTGCTAATCGACTTATAGTGTCAGTAAGGCGCCTGGTCAACAGTTGCCTATTAGTTGTTTTTTAAATTACTTTATTGGGGGCTCATACAGCTCTTTTCAAAGTACATAAATACATCCATTGTGTCAAGCACATTTGTACATTTTTTTTATCATCATTTCAAAACATTTTCTTTCTACTTGAGCCCTTGGTATCAGCTCCTTGTTTTCCCCCTCCCCCCCTTGATAATTTATAAATGATCATTATGTTTGCATGTCTTACAGTGACCCATGTCTCCCTTCACCCCCTTTTCTGTTGTCTGTCCCCCAAGGAGGGAGTTATATGTAGATCCATGTGATGGGCTTCCCAGCTGTTAGTTGTTAAAAGTCTGGAAGAGCCGAGCATTATACACAGAATTCTGACTGCAAGAGGTTGGCATCCCTAACCGTGAGGGTCAAAACTTTATACAAATGGCAAATAAGCATATGAAATGATGCTCAACTTCACTCATCCTTACGAAAATGCAAACCAAAATCCCAATGAGAGATCCTTCCATACACTAAACTGGCTCTGATCAGAAACACAGAAAATAGTAAGTGGTGGTGAGGGACTGGAGAAATTGTGACGCCTAAACACTGCTGGTGGGAATGTAAAATGGTGCGGACGTTGTGGACAACAGTTTGGTAGTCCTCCAAAAAGTTAACTATCGTTCATCACGATTGCTTAGCAATTCCACTCCTCCGTAGAAACCCAGAAGAACTGAAAGAAGGGACTTAAACAGATGCACACCACAGCCTTAGTCACAGAGGTATAAAGGTAAAGAACCTACACACGCTCACCAACAGATGAAGGGATAAACAAAATGTGATGTATACACATCACAGAATATATTCATAAAGAGAAGTGAATTCAAATGAAGATTGAAAACAAGCTGAGTGAAATAAGTCAGACACAAAAGATCAACTACTGTATGGTCCCATTTATATCTAGAATGTGAAAACGCAAAGACAAAAGTTTATTAGTGATTATCAGGGGCTGAAGCAGACGATTGGGGAGCTGTACTTAATGGGTACAGCGTTTCTGTTTGGGGTGATGTAACACCGTTGGAAATGGGCAGTAGTGATGGTGGCACAACACAGTACACTTAGTTAATATTATTGAAATGGGGGGCGGGAGGGAGGAGAGCAGTAGGCTAGAGAGTGGATAGGTGTTAACTTGGGTGAAGGGGAAAACAGTATTCTATAAAAGGGAGAAGGGAAATCAAAGGGGGAGGGCAGGGCAAGCTATTGGGAGGTTTGATAAGCAGTTGAAGCTGTTGAATTCAAAACTGATGATCTGAAATGTAAACCTCCATACAATTCACAATAAAAAGTTATTTAAAATGGTTAAAACAGGAAGATTTTTGTTATACATATTTTGCTACAATAAAACCAACCAACCAACCAACCCAAGAAATGAAAAATCCAGAGTGCTTTAGCTTTAATCAGGTTTCCCAAGAGCTGACCTTGCCCACCTTTAATGCTCTTCTGCTGCTAACTGATTTCTTTTAGCCCATTTGAGTGAATACTCACCTCTGTAAGGCCTTTAATTTTCAGGTATCCACAGAGATAAGAGTTTTCCATGTCCACATGCTGCAAAGAAAGGAAACACAATCCCATTACAAGTGGATGAGTCTAGGAGGGCATCGACTAGGGAGCATTTTGAAATCCATTAGTATGCACCAGGCCAATGAGTCCAACTCAGACCGACACTGCACCACTTCAGCTGGCCCCGGGCCGTCTCAACTTGTCAGGTAAATACCTAGAGAGCAGTGCTTACCCCACCTTGACGCTGCACCACTTCAGCTGACCCTGGGGCCGTCTCAACTTGTCAGTTAAATACCTAGAGAGAACGGCTTTTCTTGAACACTGGGAAGTCTCATTTGCGGTGTAGTCTTCTATTCCATTTACTGATGTACAGATTTAGTGCAATGCTGGGCCCTGAACTCTATGTCTGCTGGTCCTCACAGTATCATTCTTAATTCTTTATTCTCTTTCGAACATTCAAACGTTCTTCAGCCACACTGCTTAATCATTGCTAGGAAGTCACCTCCACCCTTATTATTTACACGAAACACTAGCACATATAAATTCTTTGTGAATGGCAGAATATTCAGGAAAAAGCATCTTATGAATACAACATGCTACAAATTTGTTATCAATCAAAATCAACAACAACAACTACTTCCACTGATTCTGACTCACGGCAACCCAACATAGCAGCGGTTCTCAAACTGTGGGTCCAAAGCCCTTTAGGGGTCAAAGGACCCTTTGACAGGGGTTGCCCAATTCACAACAGTAGCAAAATGACAGTTATAAAGTAGCAACAAAATGTTATGGTTGGGGGTCACCGCAACATGAGGAACTGTTGAAAGGGTCGTGGCATCAGGAAGGTTGAGCACCACTGCTCTGTAGGGTTTCTGAGACTATAAATCTTTATGGGAGCCCCACGGAACGACTTGTATGTAGCTTTGAACAGACAGCCTTTTGGTTAGCAGCCCCATACCTAACCTGCAGTGCCACCAGGGTTCCTTAGTTTGTATCCATGTACCAGTAATACCAACAATGTGGTATAAAAAAGTTCGTAAAAGTCAACAGGAAGTCTCCTCATGAATCGTAAATCAAAATACCAAACCAACATATGACTACATTGGAATACTCAGCCTATTTCATACACACTTGAATTTCTTAATGAAATGAGTTAGAAGTCTAAAATAAATATAAATAATGTGCACAGATTTTGAGGATTAAAAACAAAAAATACCTCAGTGCCACTGAGTCAATATCTGACTCATAGCAGCCACCAATAACTGCTTACACAGACCCTGCCAGATGCCTATCCAGTAACCAATGCTCTCTTTCCACATGCTGGCAGGGTCCTGATTTTGCTTTGGCACCTACCCAGTCCCCATGAGGCCTGGTCAGCCCTGATGTGTTTAAGGCAAACACCCCCCACCCCCCTTTTGTGAGCTATTGGTTTACAGGTGAGGGACCCAGTTCCAGCCAATTAAATATGTGCGGAAGTCTCCTGGGTGTTTCCAAGGAAGAGCTGGTTCTTTTTCATCCAGTGGTGGGGGTTCTATATGGACGGCAGAACAGACAGATGGAAGGTACAAGGTGGACCCAGGGAGGGACCCCAAATTAGCCAACCTGGAACCATGCCACCTCTAAATTCCGTGTAATCGGAAAGAACAAATCCACTGACTGTTCATTTTTAAAGGGGCATGGTTACTTGTAGCTGAGAAATTCCATGCAAATCCGCACACACTCCTGCTAAGTAGGCATCATGACAGTGGGACTCACTCAAGAGCGGCAGTCTGGGGAGTGAAAGCACAGCAAAATACAACAGTACTGACGGGAAACGGCGAACGGCTGGATACGTGGTGTCTAGAACTTAATGGCACTGAACTGTTCATACGAAGAACACTAAAACGGGACATGCTTTGTGCCTGTTCACTGCGGTTTAAAAACAATGACGACGAATATGAAAATGGGGAGTGGTGATGGGGGCACAATACAATGAATGTCATTAACATCTCTGAATTGCACAATTAAAGATGGAAAACGTTTTCATATATATACATATATATATATATATTGCAGTAACAAAGCGCATTTGAAGTAAAACAAAAATGACAAAGCAATGGTACTGCAGCACATTACGATTTTTATATTAAAGGGCAGTCTCGTTTCAAGATGCCTCACAGAGTTCTATTGCACTTACAGACCTAGGAACTCAATTCCTTCCAATTACATGCTAAACCCACTGCTACCCCATTAATCCTGACTCATAGGGCCAAAGTAGAAGTGCTCCTTTGGGTTCCTGAGGCTGTAAATCTTTATGGGAGCAAGAGAGCCTCATCTTTCTCAGGTGGGTTGAGCTGCTGACCAACATAACCCACTAAATCACCAGGGCTCCCTACCTTCCAGTTATAATCTAAGCTCAAATATTAGGGCACTCCTCAAAAACTGCAACGAACTTAGTCTGCCAGATGATGTCAGCATCCAAGCAAATAGCAAACTAGTTTCAGCAAGGCCAAGTTGCCCCCTCAAGTTTAGTGCTGTTGGCATGGGTATTGCATGTGAAAACTATCCAGGTTTTGAAACCATTGTTATCTGACCTTGTCAGAGCAGTGCAGACATACTGGCCTGGTTCAAAACTCACCCTTAAACAAGGACACAGAACTCTCTAAGCTCTTGTCTGAGGCCTTGCATTTCATGTCTGCAGTTGTTCAATTCAATACAGATTGGGGTTTTCACAACTGCTCGAAAGGATAGCAGGCAGCGAGGATACGTGATAATAAGATTAAAATTTGAACTGTAAATTGGCTAACAATTTGCATACTCAAGAATCAGAATTTCATTTTGGCTTCCATTCAACCATGAGTCTCCCCTATTCTGCCCAAATTGATCGGGATGATGGATGGTGAGCTCAAACACACCACAAGACATGATGACAGGCCAGCATCTCAATGAGAGAGATAACAAGGGGAATGCTTAGCAAGAAGGTCTCACTGCACAGCTGTGTCTAGCAGCTGCGCTTTTCCACGTCTTGTTTCAGTGACCGGGCTTCATTTACACTGGGCTGCTTGGATGGCAGAGGGAGAACATAACAGTCACAACAATGACAAAATGGCCTGGGCAGAACGCACAAAGGTTTGAGGAACTCTTTCGAAAAAAAAACGGAATCTCAAAAAAGAAAGGGCTCCCATGAGCACACAAGTCCATGTTCATTAGTCATTAGGGAAACGCAAGTCAAAACCACAATGAAATGCCACTTTGCACCTCCCAGGATGGCTAAAATTAAAAAGATAAACAACAAGCATTGGTGAGGACGTGGAATCGAGCATGAGCCTCACCCGTTGCCAGTGGGAATGTAAAATGTGCAGGCCCGTTGGAAGCAGTTAGGCAGTTCCTCAAAAAGCTAAAACTTAGGGTTGTCACATGACCCAGCAACTCCACGGCCCGTATCTACTGGAGAACTGAAAGTATGGACGTACACGAAAGCTCACACTTGAATGTCTGAAGGGACACAATTCACAAATGGAAACATCCGAGATGAATGGAGAAATAAAATGCAGCAGACAGTGTGACCGGGAGTTTTGATAGGAGGAGGAGCTTCAAAAAATGTTGTAGGAAAATGGAATGGGAAGGTAACAGAATTTTTCTGTGAACTTTCTGAAGGCCCCTTAGACATGCCGCCACACCAATAAACCTTAAATACCTTGTGCTGATAAAAGAACCCAGCCACACACAAAAAACCCACATAGTGTAGGATTCTACTTACACGAAATGTCTAGAACAGATACATTCACAGGGGCAAAAAGGAGAGGGTCCTTAGGGCTGGGGATAAGTGCAGGTGGTGGGGGGCGTGGAGGGTGACGGCAAAGGGGCATGGCTTTTTTATGGAGGAGGGGTGGGGGAGACTAATGAAAATGTTCTAAACTTAGACTGTGGTGATGAGTCCAAAACTCTATGAACCTACTAAAACTACTGAAGCGTATGCTCTAAGTGGGTGAAATCGTATGGTGTGAAACGGTATGCTATCTTGATAAAACTATTAAAAAATAAGAAAGTGGCTATGTTATGAAAGGCAAGAGTAGTATTCCAAGAAGGCTAGGTCTGAGAAACTAGTTATGGCTGAAAAACCAGATGATGGAGCAACTTACATGCCACTGACTAGTCTCCATGACAAACAAAACCCGCTCGGATCTAGATACAGGACAGCATTCCTGAACATGAGGCAACCCCCCACGAGGAATCTTACTCAGTGGCTCCCAGCACAGGATGGAGTGTCTACCCTGGGTTGCCGAGACCTGTTGTTGGCAGGGCACACGTTTCTTCAAACATCAGATTCTACAATTCTCCCTGCCTCAATCACCCTTTCCAAGGGTTCACAAACCTGACAGTCCAAAAACAACACTCATGGCCAAATAGTCACTGTAGTGATCGAATCAGATTTCCTTTGCTACTTAGCTACCCTGCAGGGTTTCCCCTAAGACATCAGAAACCATTAGATTTAAATGGCACCGATTCAAGGTCACTCCAAACCCATGACGCATATTAAGGTTCTTATTCCCAGAATGTTAAGGTTATAAGGAGAGAACAACAAAAAAAGAGAGGCTGTACTTTCCTATTAAATTCTCACAATTTAAACAAAAGGGGGATTATCCGATCCATGAAAAGTATCATTGAGGCTAAAAGATATCATTTTGACCACAACAGATTTTCAATTACATTAAATACCATGGCTCAAGAGTTTTAAGGTTACAGAGATATAATTATCACAGGGATGCGGAAGAGAAACAAACTATTCCCACACAAGAGTAAGGAAAAAAAGCGAGTGATAAATGAACTAGTTAGTGGTGAGACACACACACACACACCATTGTCTTTCGGACAGCAAACCAAGAGATGCTGCTCATGGTTTTACAATAAAAATGGGCAGGTGAGCCGAGGGAATGGGCACATTCTACATTCTAGCCTCATTGGTGGGAGGGCATCAAGCGAGGACCGCAGAATTCTCTTTAAGAGGTGTCACCCTGGCAGACCCTTGGAAAGGCCTTTAGGTATCGTGGGGGAGGGGTGGTTGAGGGGGAGAGAAGGGGCAGTGGCAGAGGTAGACACTGAGGAGGAAGTTTTGTGGGAGGGAGGGCCAAAGGTGTCTTTCTTCACCACTGCCACCCAATTTCCCTTAGCTGGGGAAAAAAACCCAAACAACTTCTAGTGTGGTACCATTTGAGTGTAAGAGGTGAGGGGCGGGGAAGGGCTAGAAGTGACTGTACAGTTCCAAAGCTGACCAGGCCGGCAGCAAGTCAAAGTGGGGGGGGGGGGAGGCATGGAAAGGAGAAACAGAACTGGGTGAGTTGCAACATGGGTGAGAGCGGTTGTAGGAAGAAGGCCTGTTGCTGTGTAATACAATGTACAGGACCTGGGAGGTGGAGCAGATTGGAAGTGGCCAAAAAATGGGGTAGGAGGTATGAGAGGACACGGACTGTAAGCCTCCAGTCACCTGTGAAGAGCTGGGTGCTTGGAGCAAGAAGAGACAGGTGCAGTAGGTGAGTAGGTCTGGTGGTTTAGGGTTTAAGGGCCACAAGAGGCAACAGAGTGAGGGGTCTAACCTAGCAGGACCGAGGCGTGAGTGCCTGGTCTTGGGGGGTTGGGGGGGGGAGCGGGGGGAGTCTGGGTCTGAGCAATCAGTTGTGGATTGGGGGCTCTTAGGCTCAGGGAGAGGGTGAGAGGTTAGGTCAAACTCTCCCAAGTCTCCGGTCTGATCTTGGGGAGGATTCCTGGGATTGAGGAAAGAGTGGGCACGTCTCAGGTCTGGGAGAATCTGTCACGGGCCCAGCCGTGGAGGGGTGTCCTGAGTCACATGAATTCAATGAGGACTTCAGGGTTTGAGCAGGATTGGTAGGGGGCTGATCTAGGGAGCAAAGGGCACCAGCCTGGGGAGGGCGTCTACGTGGGTCCCCAGCGGCCAGGTCATGGGGAGGCTGGCCAAGGGGCTCCAAGTCTGCGCGGGAGGTCAGGGTTGGGGCTCGCAGAGTTTGAGACACCGGCTGGGCAGGTCCCAGCTGCGAAGCGCCGGGCGGACGAGGCCCGGCGGCGAGGGCCTGATCCGCAGCAGCAGGCTCGAGCACCGCGGGCCGGCTCGGGCCGGGACTGCCTCGAGGAGGCCCTCGGGCCGCGGCCGCCGGCCGGCGCTCACCTGCAGCACCACCTCCACGTCGTACGAGTTCCCCTTGCTCTTCTGGTGGCCGCGGAACTTGGAGCCGCTGTAGAGCAAGCTAGTGGCCACGCCGGGCTGCTGCGTGTTGATGGGCGGCGGTGGGATGAGCGAGGCCGCGGAAGCGGCCGAGGCCCCGGCCGGCGGGGGACACTCGGTGCGGACCGGCATCGCGAGGTCCCCCGGAGCCAGGGCTGGGGGAGGGGAGAGGAACCGCCGCCGCCGCGTGGGAGCAGAGGACGGCGAGGGCAGGGGGGCCGGGCGCGCACGCACGGGTGGCCGCTGCGGGGACCCCCCGCCCGCGGCCTGCCGACCAGAGCTCCGGCCGCCCCCGGGACCCCGGGACCTGCGAGCAGGGCTTCCCAGCGGTGCGCCGGGCCCCTCCACTCGCCCTCGCGCGCGCGCGCGCGCGCACATACACACACGCGCACGCACACTTGCGCGCGTACGCGCGCTCTCCGTCTCTTTCGCTCTCTGTCTCTCTCCCTCTTCCTCGCTCTCCTCCTTCTCTCTCACTTCTTCGCTCACTCGCTCACTCACACACACACATACACACACGTTCTCGCACACACACTGTCTTCTTCAATTGGCTCGGGCGCGCCGGGGGCCGGACCCAGCCTGAAGTAGCGCCCCCGCCCATTGGCCACCGGGGATCACGTGGTCTGGTGAGCGAGCGGCCCCCTGGGACTTGTAGTCCTTTTCTCGGCGGGCGGCGTGGAGGGGCGGGGCGACGTGCGTTTGTGATGCGCTTGCCGGGAGTGCGCGCCGCGACGCACGGTCGCGACTGCGTGCCGGGAGTGTCACGAGGAAGATGGCGGCGCCCAGGGCAGCTGAAGGTCCTGCCTGTCCCTGAGGGAAATTCCCCCAGAGCTCGCGCGCGCCGCGTGTGCGGCGCTCAGGCTTCGCTCCGCGCGACCTCCGAGGTTCTCGGGCGTGATGTGGCGGGGCTGCCACTACTTGCAGGACTGGGGGCGCTGCCTTCTGAAACGGCCCCGGGGGAGCCCCATCGACCCCGTGGTGTTGGGGCCCACCCTTCAACTCCAAGCCAGGGCCTACGCACCCCCATCAGGTGAGGACAGGACACGTCCCCTTTGGGCCCGAGCCAGGTCATGGTGAGCTGGGGGCTCAGACCATGGTGCAGACCTGGACAGTGAATCCGAGGGCAAGCACCGCATCGCATCACACCGCAAGGGACAGTCATTGACATGGGGTCTGGGCCGCTTTCACCCAAATCTTGGCAGGGAAATCGATGCCACCTCGGTTTTCAAATGAGGATTCGGATCTGGGTCAGGACTTCAGCCCGGTCACCGCCGACAGTATGAGGGATTGTAGTGGACAAAGGCTGACTGCTGGCTGTAGGACGCCACGTAGAGAAGGGGCCCAGAATACAGCCTGCAATCGACCTCCTGGGTGCTTTGCACCAGATTTCCTGGCCCTTCCCTCTGGTGCCCTCCCGCCCCAGTCTTCGCTGGTCAAAGGCAGTAGGCACCACTCAAACGCCTGGAGTCTGGTTCTTGCGTCGTGGCTCAGCGTTAGGGGCTTGCTGTAGTAAGTGAAGAGTGGTGTCATTTTTCTATTAACCTGTACGGGAGCAGGAAATGCTAGTATCCCAACGAAATAGAGGTTAAAACATCCTGTTATAAGGGATGTACAGAGAAAATGAGAACACAAAGAGGCACCTCGCCATCCGTGAGGGCATAGATTGCTGGGTGTTGGTAGGTGAGTAAATGTGGTGAAGAGGACGGGTGCTGAGTAGTTAGTTAGAATGTGGTCTCAGTGACAGCACGCCACTTGAAAGAGCCTCCAGCACGCAGTTTGGCATTGTGACAGGAGTACAAATCTGGGTTTGAATGATGACGTTATGTCAGCTATTAGGCTCTTGGAGGCAAGCCACGACTGCTTTAGGACCGTATTTTCCTCTGAGTTGCAGATCTGGGCTGCCTTTGAGGGACCTTCCAGTTATTACGTTGCGTCACCGAGAAGGGTGTTAGATGCAGCAGGGAGCCTTATTTTTACCCATCAGGGCCTAGCAGAGGGGCTTGGAGGCGGGGCATAATGAGTCAGTAAAGAGGAGGGATTAAGGGCATTCCAGGGAAGCATGCTCAAAGATCTACTTTAAGAGTTCATTGACTTAGCAGAAGCTTAGAGTTGATTTAGGTTGTGGGCATCTGCTTTCCGGTATTGCGGCCCTCAGTCTGCCCTCTCCTTTGCGTTGCATATTGAAGCATTTGGGCCTTTGACAGTACCTGGCAGGTCGTTGGTACTCAACCGTGAGAGAAATTATGAAGGAATGAATGGGTACGGTATTATGAAAACTGGCAGTGGCTATATCTGGCTTCTTCTGGCAAGGGTCAGACATGTCTCCACCCTTCTTGACCCTATTGTGACACCATTTGTTCTTCCCACAGCCCTCCATTTCTATACATTTCATTACACTAATTCATTACAGTGGCCACACAACTCACAGACAGTGCTGACAATTAAAGGGGGGTTATTAGAAGAGTTCACAGGTTATTATAAACCATAATTAGTAAACAGTAAGGATACAGTGACTGAATTAGTAAACAGTAAGGATATAGTGACTGAACTAGTAAACAATAAGGGTGCAATGACTGAATTATTAAACACAAGGATACAGTGACTGATCCACAGTAACAAGGTTCTCTCCAGTCCTCAGCCTCTTAGCTACATGGTCCTTGGACCTCAGCATCCATGGGTCAGGAAGCCAGCCTGCTCCTCTGTCTTATAGTCCCAATGATGGTCCTCTGTTCTATCGCAGGGTCTCCTTGTCTCAGCCATTGCTACTTCAGATAGGTCTCCAGCTTGCTCCACTTCCAGTGGTCTTGGGATTTCTGTTCGCCTGCTCAGATGGTTCATCCTTATAGCAAGGGAAGTCACAACTAACCTATTAGTGTTCCATATGCCCTATTTGTCTAATCCCTCCCAATAATGTAATGATGATGTTATTAGGTGCCATCAAACCTTTTCTAACTCATAGTGACCCTATGCACAACAGAGCAGAACACTGCCCAGTGGTTCTTATGTTTGATCCCATTGTTACAGTCACTGTGTCGATCTATCTTGTTGAGGGTCATCCTCTCTTTCACTGCCCCTCTACTTTACCACACATGCTGCCCTTCTCCAGGGACTGGGCTCTCCTGACAGCATGTCCAGAGTATGTGTGAGAAAGCCGCGCCGTGTTTTCCTCCGAAGAACATTTCTGACAGTACTTCCAAGACAGATCTGTTTGTTCTTTTGGCATTGCATGCATGCTCAATATTCTTTGCCAACACCGTAATTCAAATGCAACGGTTCTTCAGTCCTCCTTACTCAGTGTCCAACTTTCACAGGCATAGAGACAATGGAAAATACTCTGGTTTAGATTAGGCACACCTCAGTCCTCAAAGTAACCGCCTTTAAAGATGTCTTCTGCAGCAGATTCACCGAATGCAATGGGACTGTCATTTGAGTTCTTTGCTGCTGCTGCCGTGAGCATTGATTGCGTATCCGAGCAAGACGAAATCCTTGACAACTTCAGTCTCTCCTCCATTTGTCGTGATGTCACCTACTGCGCCAGCAGTGAGGATTTGTTTTGTTTTTGTTTTTTACATTAAATTGTAATCCACACTGAAGGCTGCAATTCTTGATCTTCATCAGCAAGTGCTTCAAATCTTCCTTACTTTGAGCAAGCAAGGTTGTGTCACCTCCATATTGCAGGTTGTTATTAAACCTTCCTCCAATCCTGATTCTGCTTCTTTGAATTACTTGGTTAGAAGAGCTATAAATTTCAGGGTGGAGAGAGTGGATTTAAGCAGAAAGAAAATGTTCCAAAACGGATTGCAGTGACGATTGCACAGCCCTTCTTAATTTGTTTAAACCATTGTATGATGTAGACAGTTTACTCCACAACAGCTTCAGACCACGTCAGGTTTACGCATGCTTAACAAACTCAGAGCCTTCTTGGTTAAGGCTTCCAATGGTAAGGAGATTGAATGTGACCCCTTAGAAATGGACATCCTATTGAAGGCTCTGGAAAGGAGAAGGATGCTTTAGATCCCTGCATTAGGTTTTCAGCGATCTGTTGACTCCTTGGGACAGGGTTACTGGAGGTGCAGCAGACACCAACTATGAGTTGTCACCTGGTCAAGCCATTTTGCTTCCCAGAACTCCTCCCACCCCAGAAGCCTGGCCTGTTTGCTGTGCCTTCCTCATAAGATTGTGGTGTGGACTGAGGGAGATTCTCTAGCCCGCCACCTGGTTTTGTATATTCAGTCATATTGTAGGGCAGCGTTTCACATATTGTCTCTGTTTGTGTTCAGCGCAACAGCAAAGCGGAGTGGTTGCGTAGCGTACAAGCATACCTCACTTGCATGGGTTCTGCTTTATTGCATTACACAGAGCAAGTCTGTCAGCACTATTTTTCCAACAGCATGTGCTTACTTCAATATTCGTGTTTTGTTAATTCTCACAATATTTCAAACTTTTTTCATCATGCAAGTTCACATTTAATAGACTACCAAACCCAACCAAACTTACTGCCAATGACTTGATTCCAACCCAGAGTGACCCTCCCTATAGGATAGAGGTGACCCGCGCCTTTGGGTCTTAGAGACTGTAAGTCTTTGCTGAAGCAGGAAGCCTCATTTTTCTCCATCAGAGTAGTAGGTGAATTTGAACCGCCTACCTTGAGGTTAGCAACCCAGTGCTTATTGCACAGTGCTACCAGATCCTTGAATAGACTACAGTGCAGTGAAAACGTAACTTTTATATGTACTGGGGGGAAAAGCCATGTGGCTCGCTTGATTGTGAAATGAACTTTTGTGCCATGGTCAGTATCTTTGAGATATGCTAGTAATTTATTGTCTGGCTGTGTTAAAAAAAAAAAAAAAAAGGTTGCCAGCCCCTGCGCTGGATGCGGGAACAGTTTGGGAAGGGAGAAGGCACTTTGTCCTTCAGTCCTTGTAAGTTGTTACTCTGGCAGATGCATTTGGCCTGAAGTTGTTTTTTTCTTTCAACAGTTTGATTGCGATATAATTCACCTATCTTACAACTTACCCATTTAAAGTGTATAATAGTTTTCATTTATTCACAGAGTTGGGCAACCATCATCACCACCAGCCCTAGGCAACCACTAAGCTCCTTTCTGTACCTAAAAATTTTCCTATTTGTCGTTTTATGTGAATGGAATTATAAAATACATGGCCTTTTATGACTGGTTTCTTTTTATGTAACATGTCTTAAAGTTCAGTCATGTTGCAATATGTATCAGTACTTCTTTTTTGATGAATAATATTCCATTGTTTGGATATATATTTTTTACTTGCCCAGTTATCAGTCGATGGGCATTTGGATTGTTGCCACTTGTGAAGAATGCTGTCCTGAACATTTTGTGTCTGTGTGGCCAGTTTAAACAATCCAGTGCTTTTCAGGTACCCATTCTTTTGCATCTATCTAGTTTGCAGATTATCTCTTCAAAGGCCCTGTGCAGCCTCTAGCCTGTCTCCTGTTTCACTAAATGAAGTTTTACTGGCATGCAGCTCCGCTTGGTTATTTGCATTTTGCTTATGTGTACTTCCGTTACAGTACCGGTTGCGTAGTTGCATAGTTGAAGCATTTGCACAGATGTGCCTTCGGAGAATGGTTCATACTCAGAATAGATCTTGCTCTGCATGCTCACTTGTTTCTTTGCTCCCTGTAGCCCGAGGCCATTGTCCTTGCTAGCTGTGCGTTTTCACCTTCCCTAGTGCTGTCACCGTTTGTCCCGTGAGACCCTAGAACGTTGGGGGCCCAGTTAGATTATTCCCATCTTCATAAAGTTGTTGGGAGAACATGGCTGTTGCCACATACATTTTCTAGATCATGTTTTGGTTTCCTTATGTGAAGCCTGGTGGCTTGAAACCTAGTGGTTTAAAACCAGCAGCCATTCCACAGGAGAAAGACGAGACTTTCTACTTCCGGGAAGAGGTACAGTCTTGGAAACCCACAGGAGCAATTCTCCCCTGTCCTATAGGAATTGCCTCGACAGTGAGAGTGACAGATGCAACCCTTACTTGCCTCCCTTCTCCCACTGGACAGGACCTACATGGTCACTCTACCTCCTTTTCTGACCAGCTCTAACCCTTCTCAGCTAGTCACTACACTTCTCAAAATACCTCGCTCTGGACATCAAAGACCCCGGACCTTCCTGAAAGCAATTTCTTCTACTGGAGATAACTTCCACACACCACTCCCTCTGAAAAGGAATTAAGCAGTAAAGCCTGGCCAACTCTTGCTTCTTCTTCAGGTCTCTGATCCAATGTGATCTTCCTTGAGCCCCAGATGAGATCAGCTTTCCTACCGAGTGTGACTGTTTTTTGTGCTTTCACCGTCGTCACTGAGCTGGTATAGTAAGAGCCTTGAGGTCAAGATGAGCGCCATGCATGCCGTGTCCCCATGGCGCTTTCTGGCACACGGTGAGTACTCACTGAGGTTTGTTAGTGCCTGAGTGGTGCCCACGGCTAAGCCTTGGCTGCTAACTGAAAGACTGGAGGTTTGGTAACACTCAGGCACCCCAGAAGAAAGGGCTGGCAATCTGCTTCTGAAAGCCATTGGCTGTCCTATGGAGCCCAGTGCTCCGACAGCAAGTCTCCATGTGCTGGAACGCACTCCATGGCAGCTGCTTGGGGTTTGGGTTTTGGAGTTTGTGAAAAGACTGAAGTGTCCTTCAGAGGTGGGGAAGCTTCCCATTGGCCGAGCATCTGTTCGGAGTAGCCTGCACCCGGGCTTGCTGTGGGGTGCGGCACCAGCACCTAGAACTTCCTTCGCTCTGCCTCGTCTATTTGTCTCCTTGGTTCTGTGGTTCAGAGAAATCTTGGTTGCACCTTTCCTGCCTTATCACCCATCTCACTACCTTCCACTTTTTTCTCTCCTCCAAACTTTATTGTACATTAGGTGAAGATTTACAGAGCAAATCATCTGTTTTACATTTAACAATTCACATAGATCCGATTTCTTTTTTTTAACGAGTGAATAAGTTTTATTTACAATTTTTTTTATATTTTATTAGGGGCTCATACAACTCTTATCACAATCCATACATATACATACATCAATTGTATAAAGCACATCCGTACATTCTTTGCCCTAATCATTTTCAAAGCATTTGCTCTTCACTTAAGTCCTTTGCATCAGGTCCTCTTTTTTTTCCCCTCCCTCCCCGCTTCCCCCTCCCTCATGTGCCCTTGATAATTTATAGATTATTATTTTATCATATATTGCCCAATCCGGCGTCTCCCTTCACCCCCTTTTCTGTTGTCCGTCCCCCAGGGAGGAGGTCACATGTAGATCCTTTTAATCGGTTCCCCCTTTCCAACCCACTCACCCTCTACTCTCCCAGCATCGCCCCTCACACCCCTGGTCCTGAAGGTATCATCCACCCTGGATTCCCTGTGCCTCCAGCTCCTATATGCACCAGTGTACAACCTCTGCTCTATCCAGACTTGCAAGGTAGAATTAGGATCATGGTAGTTGGGGGGAGGAAGCATTTAGGATCTGGGGGAAAGCTGTATTCTTCATTGGTGCTACATCGCACCCTGACTGACTCATCTCCTCCCCTAGACCCCTCTGTGAGGGAATCTCCAGTGGCCGACAAATGGGCTTTGGTTCTTCACTCTGCACTTCCCCCTTCATTCACTATGGTAAGATTTTTTTTTGATGATGCCTTATACCTGTTCCCTTTGGCACCTCATGATCGCATAGGCTGATGTGCTTCATCCATGTGGACTTTGTTGCTTCTGCGCTAGATGGCTGCTTGTTCACCTTCAAGCCTTTAAGACCCCAGACACTATCTCTTTTGATAGCTGATACCACATAGACCCGATTTCAATGCCTTGATTATTTATTATCTTTTTCCTCACTCTTAACTCAAATACAGCATTCGGCCTGGCCAGGATAGAGACACAAAACGTAACAGACTGTCTCGTAAGAAGGCGTGCTGTCGTGTAGAGATGCAGCCTACACTGTCAGTATCTGCCCAGTCGGTTCCTCAGCCCTCGAGTCTCTTGGGCCCTTCCCCAGGCCTGCAAAAGGGCAGCATGCTAGCCTGCCACTGCCACTTCATGCTCTCCCAGTATTTCCTATTCATGTGGGAGGACTCTTCCCTGTGCTGAATCAGGCTTTCCACCTTCCCACCTGACCTGGCCGGCACATAAGCACCTGCCCAGCCGAGTCATCCTAAAGACATGATGGACGTAGTCTGGGCATATTTGTCCAGGCCAGAGCCATGAAAAGAGGCCATGGGCCCCTATGGACTGCCATTTGGATAATACTGGGACAGCATGGACAGCAGGGACATTTCAAAAGCACACTATGGTATAGGCTCCCCTTTTTTGAATCATGCATGTAAAAAATAATCAGTATTATAATTCCAGAGGAAGGCAATGAATTAAAGCATAATAAAATAGCTTCATGTTTGCGACCAGATCTGACTACTTAAAAAAAAAACAAAAACAGTGGCACTCCAACTGTTATATCCCAAGTGCCTGACACATAACTTTTTTCTTTTTTTGGTGAGGGAAAACAAAAAATGAAACAAACAGAAACCATTTGGGCCGTTAGCTTAGTAAATGCAAAAGGAAGTTCCTTTTTAGGCCCTTCTCTGTGTGTGGCTATGTTGGTAGGTGCCATTAAGTCGGCTCTGACTCATAGCTGCCTGATGCATACGAGGAGAAAGCACTGCCTGCCCTGGACCATGCTTACCACTGTAGCTGTGTTGGAGTTTGCTGTTGGAGACCTTGTGCTGGCCTCTCGCTTGAGGGCCTTGCTCTTTTTACTGACCCTCTACTAAGCATGATGCTGTCCTCCACCTTCCGGTGACATGTCCAAAGTGCCTTAGGCAGAGTCTCACTTGTAAGGAGTATTTTGGCTGTGCTTCCAAGACAGATGTGTTCATTCTTCAATCAGTATTCTTTACCAATGCCACAATTCAACATGATTGATTCCTTTGGACTCTTCCATATTGCTAAAAGCATATGAATGAGGCTGTTGAAAATATGACTTGGTTTAAGTGCACCATAGTCTTCAAAGTGACTTATTTGCTTCTTAATACTTTAAATAGGTTTTTTGCAGCAGATTTTCCCAGTATAATACATCATCTAATTTCCTGTCTGCTGCTTCCATGGACATTGATTGGGGATCCAAGTAACATGAACTCCTTGACAATGTCAGTCTTTCCTCTATACTGTGATGTGTATTGGCCCTGTTGCAATGACTTTTTATTTTTTATGTTGGGGTGGAGTCTATATTGAAGCCTTGGTCCACATCAGTAAGTGCTCCAGGTCCTCCTTGCTTTAGCAAGCAACGTTGTGCCATCTGTAGGTGGCTTTTGCAGGTCGTTAATGATTCCATTCCCAATCCTAATGCTATATTCTTTTTTCCCCCAATCACTTTATTGGGGGCTCTTATAGCATTCCATACATCATTTGTGTCGAGCATCTTTATACATCATTTCTAAAACAGCCCTTGGTATAAACTCATCTTTTTCCCCCCTCCCTCCCCAACCCTCCCACCCTTGTGAATGAATCCTTGATTAATTATATCTTGTTATTATTTCATATCTTATACTGTCCGCTGTCTCCCTTCACCCACATTTCTGTTACTCATCCCCTTTGGGGTAGGGGGAGGCTATATATATATATCCAACCTTGTGATGGTTTCCCCCTTCTCTGTCCCCAGTCATCCCCCTACCCTCATGATATACGAGGGGTTTATCTGTCCTGAATTCCATGTGTCAAGAGCTCTTATCTGTATCAATGCATGTTCTCCTGTCTAGCCTGATTTGTAAGGTAGAACTGGGTCATGGTAGTGGGGAAGCATCCAGGAATCCGAGGAATGATGTGTGTTTCATTGGTGCTGTACTGCACCTTGGTTGAATCATCCCTTATTATCCTTCTGTGAGGGGATATCCAATTGTCTACAGATGGGCTTTGGGTCTCCACTCCAAACCTCCTCGTTCCCATCAGTGTAGTTGTTTGTTTGGAATCTTTTGATGCCTGACCCCGTCGATATCTCATGATCACACAGGCTGGTGTGCTTCTTCCATGTAGACTTATTTGCTTCCCTGCTGGGTGGCTGCTTGTTTAATTCCAAGCCTTTAAGACCCCAGGCACTATATCTTTAGGTAGCCAGGCACCATCAGCTCTCTTCACTACATTTGCCATCTGCTCTGTTCACCACATTTGCTTATGCACCCATTTTGTTGTCAGTGATCATGTCGGGAAGACGAGTATCAAAGAGTGCCAGATTATTAGAACAAGGGAGGCCTGTGTGGAGGTCCAAAGTCTATCTGCTATCTTAATACTTAACATAGAAATATGTGCACATTGGTCTCTATCCATTTCATTATAAATTAGGACATTTACATATATACATGCCTATAGTGCTGCTTCTGTGCATAGCTTTTTTCTCCTACTCCTTTCATCTCTATCCTTTCACCTACCTTCTATCCCACTATCATGCTCACCCTCCATTTGGTTCTCAGTAATTCCTCTCAGATACATTGCACTTGATCAAACCTCACCAGGCATTATATGCACAACTCACCGTCAATGTTAGAGCTCTTGTTGTTCCCTTATCCCTGAGTTTGTTGGCTCCCCACTCTCCCTCCCCGCCCCCTCCTCTCCCAAGGCTCCCCCGGAACCACCGCTCCCATTGTTTTCTCCTTGGGATTGTTCGTCCTGCCTGTCTAATGCTGTATTCTTTATATAGTCCAGTTTGTCCATGCACGGTAGGATGTGTTCATCTTCATATCATCCAGCTTGTTAGATTGTCTGCTCAGAGTGTATTGAATCGTATGGTGAAAGGATGTAATCTTAATGCACAGTTTTTCTGATTTTAAACCGCACTGTGTCCCCTTGGTCTGTCTGAACCTCTTGGTCTTGTACAGTGGTTTCCCCGTGAGCAAAGTGAAGTGTTCTGGAATTCCCGTTCTTCGAAATGTTATTCATCATTTATAATGATTTTACATAGTAGTATTGCTTTATATAGCCAGTGAAACAAAGGTAAACATCTGTCTGGCATTCTCTGCTTTCAGCCAAGATCTTTTTGATGTAGCAAGGATGTTCCTCATTCCATGTCCTTGGCTGAATCTGATCTGAATTTCTAGTTGTTTCCAGTCAGTGTACTGCTGCAATTGATTTTTAACAATCCCCAGAAAACTTTTCGTTGCACGTGATATTAACTTGGTAAACACCTTTCTGTGGATTGGGCACAAATATGGATCTCTTCCAGTTGGTTTACCAGGTTGCTGCCTTTTACATTTCTTGGCATAGACTAGTGAGTGCTTGCAGTGCCGCGTTAATTTGTTGAAAATTTCCGTTGGTATTCCACCGAGTCCTGGAGCTGTCGTTGCTGCTTGGCCTTCTTCATTCGGCACGACTGGTTCTTGCTCATCTGCTCCCTCCTGCAATGCCTGCATGTTAACCATCGGTTTGGGTACAGTGACTGTGTGCTACTAACTACTTTGAATCTTCCTGCACACAAAATCCTTCAGTATGGCAACTTGATGCTTCCTTTTTTTCTTCAGTTCTTTTTTCCACTTGAGATCTGCTGAGGCTGTTATTCCCTTCGGTTTTCTAATTCCAGGTCTTAGTACATTTCATTATGATGTTTTCCTTTGTCTTCTTGAGCTGCCTCTTGAGATTTTCTGTTCAGCTCTCTTACCTTCTCAATTCTTCCATTTGTTTTATTTTATTATTATGAGTTTTAGGATTCTCTAAGGTTTATTACAAGCTAGTTTTACAGGCCACAAGGACTAAAAGGACTCTCTGCACAGCCCGATAGGAAACAGGCAGGGAGCTGAGGAGGGTCAAGATGAGTCTAGGGCTTTGCTGGGTGCATTCCTGTGGGAAACAGCCCGAAAGCAGATCTGGCAAGACTCCGTGGACAGCAGCATAACAGACAACAGGTCTGTGCTAACTTACTTCTCTGAGAATCTTCTACTTCTGATAATGAGTTTTTCAGCATCTGATACTGTTTCAATTCTGTCCTTAAGGTTTCCAGTGGCTAATTCCTCAGAAGCGGACAGCCTCTTTCTTCTTCATAGGTATGCTTAGTCTGGAAGCTCTGCTGAAACCCACTCACTTTGAAATACCAGTGACATAGCTTCCAGGATCACAGCAACACACAAGCCACCACAGTCCCAACACACACAGACAAGGGCTACCTGTGGTAACTTGACCCTAGGGACTCAGGCCCACCTGTAGACCTACTTCCATAACACTGTGGCCAAAGGTCAAAGGAGGCCTCATACTCTGGGAGAGGTGGCCACATCCCTGGGGGAGGGTTGATCATTGGAGTCCCTCATCCACGAGGGATCCCCATTGGGAGGTTTCATAGCAGGCAGGGGTGCCCCTCAGCCAGGAGGTGGTAGAAGACCTGGATGGCCAGGTGAGTGCTGAGTCAGGGCCCCCTCCAGTACTGGCTGTGACAGTGGCTGCAGCAGCTGTAACAGTGCCTCTTCCTTGGAGAGTCATCATTTGTGGGAATGGACCTCCTTTTCCAGAGACTGACCCAGCAGGTCCTGCAGGAGCTTGGGGCATTGGAATACCAGCTAGAGTCCCTTGGCCAGCTGCCTTACCAATCCCTGAACCTCTGGTAGCTCCAGCAAGTGACACTCAGACAATGCCAGCATCTTTGGGAGGGGCCTCTCTGTAGTCATTGCGACCAGGTTCTCCTCAACACCAGCACTAGGTGATGGGTTCTCTTCTCTTTCCTTTCTGCTTGCTTTGAGTTCTTTGGCTTGATTTTTCTTGAACTGATCACATCACAGAGGATCAAGGTTACATGTCTGTCAAACACCTCGACAGTGAAGATTACGACCGTATCCTGTGGTCAGTGTGCTCTGCTGCTCTTGCCAGTAATCACCCTTAGATTCTCAATGGATTTGCCTGGGAAGGGCCTAGACGCCACGGCAGGGTCCGATTCTTGCCCCACTACTGGAAATCCCATTTGCTTTAGCTATTCTCTATTCAAGAGCAAGTTTCAGAGTCTCTTCTGATATATACTTTGGTCTTTCTTGCCTTTTTAATAACCTTTTGCTTTCTTTGTGTATGATGCTCTTGATATCTTCCCATAATTTGGTTGTCAGCCGTTAGTATTCAGTGTGTCAAGTCTGTTCTTGAGATGGTCTCTAAATTCAGGTGGAATATAGCCAAGGCCATAATTTGGCTCTTGTGAACTTGTTGAATTTTTCCCAGCTTCAACCTGAACTAACATTTGAGCAATTGACAATCTGTTCCATGACTTTGTTTTGGCTGATGAGATGGAGCTTCTCCATCTTCTCTTCCCACAGATGCCAGTGTGGTTCCGGTTTATTCATCTGGTGAGGTCCATATGGATAATTGCCGTTTATGTTGTTGAGAAAAGGGATTTACAATGTGAGTAAGTTGTTGTTTTTTCAAAATTCTATCGTGTGATCTGAGTTGTTTCTAGCCCCATGGCTATATTTTCCAACTGCCGATCTTCTTTGTTAATTTCTAACATCCATATTCCAATCACCACTAATTATCAATGTACTGAGATTACATGTTTTTATCAATTTCAGACTGCAAAAGAAACAAACAAACCTTCAAACAAACCAACCAAACTCACTACCATTGAATCCCTTTTGACTCATAGTGAGTAACCCTGTAGGACAGGGTAGAGCTGCCCCTGTGAGTTTCTGAGACTGATCCTTTACTTTATGTTGTTGTAGGTGCAGCTAATTTATGTTATAAATTTGTTTGTTAGGGAAAATGATTTTGTTGAATCATTTTGTTGAGAACTCTCACAGCTCTTAAAACAATCCAGACATCAATTTTATCTATCACAATTGTGTATCTGTTGCCATCATCATTTTCAAAGCATTTTCTTTCTACTTGAGCCCTTATCAACTCCTCTTCGCCCCCCCCCACCTTTGTGATCCGTTGATAAATAATTTTTATTTTCTTACACCATCCATTGTCTTCCTTCACCCACCCTTTCTGTTGTTCGTACTCTGGGCATGGATGTTGAGCATTGCAATTGGTTCCCCCTTTCTTCTCCTTCTACTCCCACTTCCCCCTACCCTCATGGCATTGCTACTTCCATTACTGTTCCTGAGGGGTTCATCTGTCCTGGATTCTGTGTGTTGAGAGCTCTTATCTGTACCAGTGTCCATGCTCTGGTCTAGCCGGATTTCTAAAGTAGAACTGGGGTCATGATAGTGGGGGTGGTGTGGGGGAAGCATTAAAGAACTATAGGAATGTTGTGTGTTCCGTCGATGCTATGCTGCACCCTGGCTGGCTCTTCTCTTCCTTGTGACCCTTCTGTGAGGGAATGTCCAATTGCTGAGACTGATCTTTGTGGAATTAGAAAGCCTAATTTCAGCTGGTGGTTTCAAATTGCAGACCTTGCAGTTAGCAGCCCAGCATATAATCCACCATACCACCATGACTCATTTCCAACTTTTACATTCCAATCACCAGTAATTATTGATGCTTTTATCAATTGTATGCTTTTATCAATTTCAGACTGCAGAAGTCAGTAAAATCATTAATTTTCTCACCTTTGTCATTAGTGATTAGCGTGTACATTTGAAGAGTTGTATTGGCTAGTCACCATTGTAGGTGTATGGATACATTGACAGTGGTGTGTTCCAGGATAGATCTCCACCCGCTCCCCACTCACCCCTGAACATTAAAAAACAAAAAAGGGGAGTAGAGGAAGGTTTACAGGGTGCATCGTCAATTTTACATTCAACAATTCATATACGATTTGAACTCAACCATTATTTATTTTTCCACCACTGAGTCTGTGATTAAGCTTCACATTTTCACAATTGTGCATTTATGGTAACATGTTTCAGTAACGTTCAAACGACAGTGACATATACTGTAAATTACTGTTATACATACTACAGTAAAGAACTGTCTGCTGGAGATTTAAATCACTTCTACACTGTTATACCAAGAAGTCGCTCTGTCATCATTATCAAGTCATATGGGGGTGGGGGGGGGCAACTTCAAAGTTTGTGCCCAAACTCCATGATCTTAATTCCATTTGCCATGAACATTCTGAGGCCTTCTTATATCTTCAAATTTCAGTGTCACTTGCTTGGCATTTTAATGTACAAAAGTTCAGTCTCCTGTCTTAGCAGGACCGCGGGTCACACTGACTACTGTCTACGTGCGATGGACTCAGCTTGCCCTTCCTCTCTGTTCCATCAGTGATCAGATAGATGAGCTCCTATTTAGAACTGGACGTTTCAGACGATCTTTGCATTGAAACCAGGTACTTTGTTGTGGTCACTTCAGGCTGACTTGAAGGCTCAGAGAAGGCAGTGCTGACGGAAAGGCTTGCACAAGTTTCCGAGATCACTTAGGAACAAATACTGGAGGTTTCGGAAATGACGCAGAGCAGTGACACCCCGGTCTGTGACATTCCCATAGGAAATGATTTCCATTTCTAAGATGCTTTCTTGTAAGTTTCCAAGGGGCCTGAGCCTCTCTAAACAGTTATCCTCAATAGGATGACACTTGCAGTTTCAGTTTTCAACATGCAGCAGGCCTCCATGTGGTCAGATCCAATGTTCATGAGACAAGAGCCAATGGCATCTATTGCTTGAATCTTATATTTGTCCAGAGGGCCAGTGGGAGGTTGTTGTAGTCCTTCTGCCACCGCTCCTGGCCGTGATACCACACCACGGCCCCACAGCGCAGCAGCCGCTCGGTCGCTGCCCTGCTGCGCCCACGTCCCCGATGCGCTCGTGACCCACTTTATTAAACACTGCGTTCAAACAGCCCCAGAAGGATCTGCAGTCGGATGGCCATGGGAGTTGCTTTAAGCTGTAGAACTTCCGGGAGATTTTTCCCAGCAGCATCTTTTAATAGTGTCAGCGGGAGGGAATGGGAGCATGTGCAGCGCCACCGGGGCTGCCTTCCCCCTGCTGAACTCAACCTTCATAATCCCCTCATTGTACCATCACTTGTACTCTGTGTTTCCTGTTCCCATTCCTCCTTCCTTCCTAATCCTCTCAATTTCGTCCTTGAGAAGATGCTGTCGTTTGACCTTAATGGGTGATGATCTTAACATAGAAGTGAGTCCATTTCCAGACATGAAGCGTGGCTGAATGCTCCACCAGCCTCTCCTTCCAGTGAAAACCTGATCTTTCTTTGTTCCATGTTTTTTTCCCCCATTCCATCCAGAACCTTGTACTGCGATCCTTTTCAGAGCAGTTAATGGTGGTAGAGGGCACCATTTAGTTCTTTTTGTCTTGGGGTTGTGGAGACTGATGCTTGCGTGGCTCATTAGGCTGCTGGACTAGTTGGTACCATATGTCTTGATTTTCATCGCTCTTCTTTCCTCTGAGAAGAAGGAAAAGAGAACCTTAGATGACTGCTCACGAATGTTCAAGACCTGCAGTCTCTGTTCCCCAGAGCAGGATGTGGAACATTGCCTTTGTGAACTGTATTATGCCAGTTGACCTATCCCGGAGACTGTGGTGCACCCTGAGACTACAGGCCCAGCAACCTGTTCTCTCAAGGCATTTGATTGTGTCTAAGATGTTTTCATAACTTTGCTTCCTGTATGCTTCACCACATTCACAGATAGATTTGAAGCAAAGGCAAATAAATACACACATACAGACATCCTCTGTCGAACTTAAATCTATTCCTGGGCATGCTCCCACTCTGTTCTGCCTCCATGCCTATTCAAGTGCCTACTTGTAGATCTCTGTTGTTGCTGGATTGTGTAGATAGCACAATATTTGCCTCTGTCGCCTCCAACACTTGCAAAGCCCCAGTGTCTCTCCCTGCCTCTATCTCTTTTTGCCAACCTCCCTCATTGTGTACCTACGCCTTCCCTTTCACCCTAGGTAATACTTATCAACCCTTTACCCAGTGGCTTCCCTTCTCCCTGGCTTTTCTTCCCACTCCTGGTAACTGTCAACAAATGTTTCTTTTAGTATGAAAGCATATTCTTAACTTTTTACAATCGTAATCTCATGCAATATTTGTCCTTTTGTTATTGACCAGTTTTATTCAGCAGAGTGTCCAAGTTATAAAGTGCATCACAGATTCATCCGTATTCCTTAACATTGTGCAGTAGTCCATTGTGTATATGCACCAAAGCTTGTCTATCTAGACTTCGACTGCTAGGCATTTAGGTTTTTTTCATTTTTTTGCTATGCCAATTACGGTAGTGCTGCAGTGAACCTGGGTCTGCATCTATCTGTTAGTGTCATGGGTCCTGTTTCTCTAGAATCTATGGCATGTAGAGGGAGTCCTTGGTCATATGCTATTGCTAGCCCCTCCTTTTTTATTCATGTTATTGGGGACTCGTACAACTCTTATCACAATCCATCCATCCATCCATTGTGTCAAGCACATTTGTACATTTGTTGCCATCATCATTCTTAAAATATTTGTTTTCTGCTTGAGCCTTTGGTATCAGGTCCTCATGTTTTACTCTCCTTCCCTGCTCCCCCCTCCCTTATGAACTCTTGATAATTTATAAATTATTATTTTGTCATATCTTACACTGTCCGACGTCGTCCTTCACCCACTTTTCTGTTGTCCGTCCCCCAGGGAGGAGGTTATATGTACATCCTTATATTCGGTTCCCCTTTCCATCCTACCCTCCTTCCACCCTCCCAGTCTCTCCACTCTCACCACTTTCACCACTGGTTCTGAACGGATCATCCGTCCTGGATTCCCTGTGTTTCCAGTTCCTATCTGTACCAGTGTACATCCTCTGGTCTAGCCAGATTTGTAAGGTAGAATTGGGATCATGATAGTGGGGGGGGGGGGCAGGAGGAAGGAAGCATTTAGGAACTAGAGGAAAATTGTATGTTTCATCGTTGCTACACTGCACCCTGACTGGCTTGTCTGCTCCCCATGTCCCTTCTGTAAAGGGATGTCCAATTGCCTACAGATGGGCTTTGGGTCCCCAATCAGTACTCCCCCCTCATTCACAATGATTTGATTTTTTGTTCTTTGATGCCTGTTACCTGATCCCTTGGACACCTCGTGATCACACAGGCTGGTGTGCTTCTTCCATGTGGGCTTTGTTGCTTCTGAGCTAGATGGCAGCTTGTTTACCTTTAAGCCTTTAAGACCCCAGAAGCTATATCTTTTGATAGCTGGGCTCCATCAGCTTTCTTCACCACATTTTGTGTGTGTGTGTGTGTGTGTGTGTGTGTGTGTGTGTGTGATTGTTTGAAGTGAGCTTGTTTGTCACAAGACTCCAAATCCACTTCAGTTTCACTGTCCTCCTTTTTCCTGTAAGCTGCACAGACCACTGTCTAGGTTTATGGGCTACGGAATCTGGAGGGATCACCACATTTTCTTATTCACCCCCTTTGTCTTCAGGGATCGCGTCAGGAAGGTGAGCATCATGGAATGCCAGTTTAGTAGAACAAAGTATGCTTGCATTGAGGGAGTGCTTGAGTGGCGCTGTCCGTAACTTTTTCAAGCAGAGGCATGCTGACATCCACAGAGCTGGCACTATCTCACATCCCACTAGCAGTGTATGGCAGATCCATTCTCACTTCATCCTGACCAGCATTTGTTGTTTCCAGGTTTTGTTTTTTTAACTTTGCTATTATGCTGGGGTACAGTAGACGCTCAATAGTATCTGGAGTGGCTAATGGTAGTAAGCATTTCTTCGTGTTTGTTGGCTACGTGAATGTCTTTGTGCTAGATTTTATGTCAACTTGACTGGGCTGGGATTCTCATTCGTTTGGCAGTTAAGGCCTAGTAATCCCCCATATAGGACCAAACATAATGTCATCAACTCCATAATGGGATCTGCTGTGATCAGCCTATCAGTTGTAAGAAGATACGGGTGGAATGTAGACTTCTTACTCAGACCGCAGCCTGGTTGCAATTGAAAGGAAGTTTTCACAAAAGTGTGGCCTACTTCGTATGTGAGGATAGAGGGTCTAGATCCTGCATCCGATTCATCGACTTCTGGGGTTTTGCACTGGTGTCACTGGCCTGCCACACTGCTTGCTGACCCCAGGAACCATGAGCAGGTAGCCATCTGACCTGATTCCTCTGCTTCTCCAGTCACAAGCCTGCCCTCCTGACCTTGCATTCATCCACCTCTGCAGCCTGTTTTCAGCTTGTGTGTTTCCTGCTGATCTTGGCTTAATTAGCTCCCAAAGCTACACAATTCTGGGGAAACCTCCAGCTTCATATCTGGCCCCTGGAGCTAGGACTGGGCATGCTTGCTTCTACAACTGTGTGAGCCATTTTCTTGGTAGAAATTTCTTTCTCTCTCCCTCTTTCTCTTGATATTTTGCTTCTCTAGAAAACTTAGCCTATGTTTTCTTTGGTGAAGAGTCTCGAGTCATCTCGCTTATTTTCTGCTGTTTATATTTCCATTATGTTTGATAGTGTACAACTCTAAGTTTATACATGTTTTTCCATTGATGATCTTTATAGTTCAAGGTTTTACTGGATCTGCAGTCTTGGATCCATCTTGAGTTCATTTTTGTATATGGTGAGAGATATGGGTCTTGTTTTATTATTATAATTATAATTAATCTATTAATTATGTTATTGTTTATATTGCCAGCACCTTTTGTTAAAGATGGTCTCTTCTTCATTTAGTGTGTTAAAGATAGTTGTTTTTAGGTGGATAGATTTAGTTCTGAGTTCTCAATTCTGTTCCATAGGTTTGTGTATTTGTTTCTGTGCCAGTACCAAGCTATTTTGATTACCATGGCTAAGTAGTAGATTTTGAGATTGGGAAGTAAGAGGGCGCCTACTTTTCTGCTCCTCTTTAGTAGTGCTCTGATTATCTAGGGTCTCTTTTCTTTCCATATATAGTTGGTGATTAGTTTTTCCATCTCTTTAAATAAGAGTGTTAGACTTTGGCTCCAGATTACATTATGTAGATCTTTTGGGGTAGCATTGACATCTTCACAATATTACATCATCCTATCGTAAGCATGGTGTATTATTCTATTTATGTAGCAATGTTTGTAGTTTTATTTGTGCAGGTGTTTTGTTTCTCTCGTTATAATTATTCCTACATACTTCATCCTTTGGTTGACTATTACAGATGGTGTTGCTTTCCTGATGTGCTTTTTTCTTTTCTTTAATTAAAAGATCATTTTATTGGGGCCTCTCACAGCTCTCGTTACAATCCATACATCAGTTGCGTCAGCATGTTTGCACATATGCTGCTTTCATTCTTTTCTAGATGTTTGCTTTTAAACATCGTTTTATTAGGGGCTCACACAACTCTTAAATCCATGCACACATCAGTGTGTAAAGCACATTGTGCATTCATCGCCCTCATCATTCTCAAAACATGTGCTCTCCACCCAAGCCCCTGGCATCAGCTCCTCATTTTTCCCCCTCCCTTCCCGCTACCCCCTCCTTCATGAACCCTTGATAATTTATAAATTATTATATTGTCATATCTTACCCTGTCCGACATCTCACTTCACCCCCTTTTCTGTTGTCCGTCCCACAGGGAGGAGGTCACATGTAGATCCTTGTAATTGGTTCCCCCTTTCCAACCCACCCTCCCTCCACCCTCCCAGTATCACCACTATCACTACTGGTCCTGAAGGGATCATCCGCCCTGTGTTTCCAGTTCCTGTTTGCACCAGTGTACATCCTCTGGTCTAGCCAGATTTGTAAGGTAGAATTAGGATCATGATAGTGGGGGAGGAGGAAGCATTTACAAATGAGAGAAAAGTTGTATTTTTCGTCGTTGCTACATCACACCCTGACTGGCACGTCTCCTCCCCGAGACCCTTCTGTAAGGGGATGTCCAGTGGCCTACAAATGGACTTTGGGTCTCCACTCCGCACTCCACCCCTCAATCACTATCTGATTTTTTGTTTTGATGATGCCTGATACCTGATCCCTTCAATACCTCATGATCATACAGGCTGGTGTGCTTCTTCCATGTGGGCTTTGCTTCTTCTGAGCTAGATGGCCACTTGTTTACCTTCAAGCCTTTAAGACTCCAGATGTTATATCTTTTGATAGCCGGGTACCATCAGCTTTCTTTATCACATTTGCTTATTCACTCGCTTTGTCTTCAGTGGTTGTGTTGGGAAGGTGAGAACCTGATGTCCTTTTCAGAGCTCTGTTAGTGTAGAGCAATCTGACTTTTTTTTAATGATCTTAGAAGTCAAGATTTTTATTTTTAGGAATACAATGTCCAGGAAAAAAACCATGAAAGAGGGTTCTTGGGAGCTGGTAACATTCAATTTCTTGACTTGAGTCCTGGTTCTATAAATTAAAATTTTTTATTTTCCTCTTTTTCCCCTTTAAAAAAAATTCTTTTATTGGGGGCTCTTACAGCTCTTATCACAATCCATACATTCATCCAGTGTGTCAAGCACATTTGCACATATGCCACCATCATCATTTTCAAAGCAGTCTCTTCCCACTTGAGCCCCTGATATGAGCTCCCCATTTCTTCCCCCTCTCTTCCCCATCCACCCTCCTTCACGAGCCCTTGATAAGTTATAGATTATTATTTCCATATCTTACATCGTCCTCCATCGCCCCTCATCCACTTTTCCATTATTTGTCCACCTGGGCGTGGTGTTCTAGATTGATCCTTGTGATTGATTTCCCCTTTCTCCCACCACCATCCCTTAATCCTCCTGGTATCTCTACTCTCCTTGTTGGCCCTGAGGGGTTTATCTCTCCTGGATTCCCTGTGTTGCAGACTCTGTAGCAGTGTGCATGCTCTGCTCTAACCTGATTTGTAAGGCAGAATTGAGGTCATGATAGTTACTGCACCCTGCATCTCTTCCCTGAGACCCCTCTGTGAGTGGATATCCAATTGTCTACAGATGGACATTGGGTCACCACTCCACGACCCCACCCCCACCCCACCCCCCATTCACCCTGGGTATGGTTTTGTTCTGGGTCTTAGATGCCTGATACCTGATCCCATTGACACCTGATGATCACACAGGGTGGTGTGCTTCTTCCATGTGGGCTTTGTTGCTTCTGAGCTAGATGGCCGCTTGTTCACCTTCAAGTCTTTAAGACCCCAGATGTTATATCTTTTTGTAGCCGGACAACATCAGCAGTCTTTACATTTGTTTATGCACCCATTTTGTCTTCAGCAATCGTGTCAGAAAGGTGAGCATCACAGAATGCCGGATTCGTAGAATAAAGCATTCTTGTGTTAGGGGAGTATTTCAGTGGAGGCCCAATGTCCATCTGTAACCTTAATTCTTAACATAGAGATATGAGTACATAGTTCTATTCATCTCATTATTTATGTATTTACATATGTACATGGCTGTATTTAGGCCTCTATAAATGTCCTTTGCCTCCTGGTTCTTTCCTCAGTTTCCTTTTACTTCCCTCTTGTCCCACCATCATGTTCGGCCTTCATTTGGGGTTAGTAATTCCTTGCTGCTACATTGCCCTTGATTAAGCCCCACTAGGCATCTTACGACCTTCCTTCCATTGATTTTAGTTCATTTGTTGTTCCTTGTCCCTGGGTTGGTCCCCCACCCTTCCTTTCTCTCACCTCCTCTTCTCCTGTGTCCCCCCAGAACCATTGGTCCCATTCTTTTCATCTCCAAATTTTTTATCCCGCCTCTCTTATCTAGATAGACATGCAGAGACATTAATAAGTGCAAAACCAGGCAAAGCCAAATAAAACAACACAGGAAGTCAAAACCAACAAAACAATAACAACAATGAAAAATAAAAACAAAATAAAAGTAACAAAAAGAAAGCCACTGACAGAAATGGAAAACCCAAAAAAAGCTCAAGGTCTGTTGGCCTTTACGAGTGTTTTCCAGTCGAGTCTGATGGGGTGCCACACTCTGTCTCCAAAGTCTATTTTTGGTCTTCCCCGGGGGTTTCATCATCTGTTCCCCCTGCTGCTCTGCAGCATGCCCTCAGTGCCTCGCCCCAGCATGATGGGGCCAGACCATGCACGATTCCTGCACTGTGTCTCCAGTGCTGTGCCCGCAGTGCCATGGTTCAGTGAAGGACCCTGTGTCCCATGGTGGGACCGTACCTATGGTCCTCCCCATTCATTGTCTTCTCTGAGCAGGAACATCATCCTCGGGGCTTGTGGGCCAGGATGTCCTCCCCTCCCTCTTCATCCCTTTGCGTTTCTCCCATGTGCTCTAATCTGACGTGCCCCTCTCCCCAAGCTGTAGTCCCAGTGTTGTCATCTGCAGTATATTCTTCTGAGCGGGTGGGGGGGGGGTGCCCACATGATTTGGATTGGGGCCAGCCCCACAGACATCTCTATTGGTTCCCCGATACATGCTGGTATGTTGTATTTATGTCTTGGTGCATCAGGTTGAAGATTGGTGTCTCTCTTCCTCTCTTGTGGAGATATAAACAATACCCTCCGGTTGGGTGGGTTAGTGCTCTGCTCCCTCCCCCACCCATGTCTTCCCCCCTCCCCCTCTTTCTTTCCTCCTCTTATTTAGCTGGCTGCCGTATATATCCCTGGATTGGGTTTGGCCCCTGCCATAGTTGCTGGACCTCACCCCAGGGATGTATTATTGCCTCTTCTGGGTATATGCCCAGTAGGAGGATTGCAGGGTTATATAGTAGCTCAATCTCCATCTGTTTGAAAAATCGCCAAATTGATTTCCATAGTGGCTGTACATACCTTCAGGTCCACCAGCAGTGGATGAGAGTTCCTGTCTCCCCACAGCCCCTCCAACATTTGTTACTTTCTGATTTTTTGGATTGGGCCATCTTTGAGGGTGTTAGGTGGTATCTCGTAGTTGTCTGACTCATTTTTGTCTGTTGAGTTTGTGCTTTCAGAATAGATCTTGCTTTGTTTTTTTAATGATAATACTTTAATTATAGAAAAAGCCTCCCAATATAGGACACAGGACTTCATTAACACTGGCGGGGGAACTAGTGCAATTTTTAAAGTAAATACACAGTAAAGAGGCAAAGCTACAGGTATTTTGTCTTTAAGACCAAGTGTCATGTTCTGCAGAGGCTGTCTGACCCCAGCACCGATGGGCATCACCATCAGGAAGGCCCCTGGCTTTAGGGAATCCTCTGCCCACTGGCACCATTTCCACATGACGGCAAGAAGTGGTACGGAGTGAAATACGACAGCTGTTTATGAGCTTTCTCTTTGATCATGAACACAATGCCATTCTACTTCAATGTTTTATTCATCAGACCATATGATTGTCTGATTTAAAATTATCAATAACAGTTTACTCTAGCTCACCATTAACCTAGGATATCAATCTTTATGTGTTTCATTTCATTTTTATGACTTCCAATTTTCCTTGATTTTCATACTTTATACATTCCACGGCGTCATTAGTAATGGATGCTTGCAGATGTTTCTTCTCATTTTGAGTCGTGTGCCAGCAGCAAATGAAGGTCCAGAGAACTTTGCTTCATCTACGTTGCTGAGGTTGACTCTGCATGGAGGAGGCGACGTTCCCGAGGCATGCTTAGAAGGACTCATCTTACTGGGCTGTTTCAGATAGTATTCTACTTATATTGATAAGGGTTTCAGATGTGGGCTCCTCTCTTTTCTTCCAAGTTCGTCATAGATTTGACCCAGCTGGAATTTGCAGCACTGATGGCATAGATTCCACCATCACAACAGCAATGGGGCATCACTATGACACAGAGGGACAGGATACAATCCCTCTGTGTTTATGGCATAGCACATTTTATTTATAAAATAAAAATGGGGATTTGGCAAAGCAAATGGAATATGTTTGGAGTAAGACCATATACCTTTTTAAGAACTCAACATAAGTTGTATAAGTGAATAATCAATTCCCTATTTGAATTAATACAATTCTAACTTAAGCTTGATTGATTTTTTTATAAGTGTTAAAAACAAACTATTTAATAAGTCTCCCTTCCCTCCCCACACCTCGTCATTACCTCAGTGAATAACTTGAGTCAAGGATCCTGAGCTCTTGGTAGCCAGTGAATGGATGCATTACTTGAAGCTTTTGTGTGTTTATTACAAGGACTGGAGACTAATGGCTTATGGCTCCCGAAATGTGACCTGTTCCTTGTTGTTTATTAGTTGAGGCACTCTGCATGATTCCTCCTGCAGTGCTTGGGTTTTTAATCCCTCTGGGGTACAAGAGGGAAAATAGGTTTATAGTCTCATAAAAGATTTTGTTCCTTTATTTTCAAAAGAGAACATGGGACACAGATTTTCCCCTTCTTAAAGGAAATGTTTGGAGTTCCCGTTGAATATACAAGGAAGTTGATTAATTAGGATAATTAATTAGAGGGACTAGAAAAAGCTCGTGGAATCTCTGCTTATTGCCTTCATGCTGCATGTGTGCGCATGCACACAGGGCCGGCTCTTGACTCATCCCCACTTAGACGCAGGGCTCTTGGCTGCGTCCCTGGACTTCTACATTCGCACTGTCTGGGGCAGCACTCACTGTGAGAGGTGGGAGGAAGTTCAGACCAAAAGTGGCAGGAAATGTGTCGTCAGACATTCTTTGTAGCTTGGTGTTGCTACGTGGTCAGACTTGTTCCCGAGGCTCTGAAACTAGAGGCGAATGACTGGCGTGGTCCAGAGTGAGTGCTCCCCTCCTGTGCCAGCCCACTTCCAGCCTTAGTCAGAGCTCTGGATGAGACTGTGTGGAGTACGACAGACCTGGAATGGTGACAGGAAAATCAAGCCAGTCAATTGGCCACAGCACTCATGATCCCAGCCGGATTTGTCACTTCCTAAGTGGTTGTCGCATTATTTTAAACTGCCTTTTGGAAACATCTTTCTTACAGAAAGGAAGCGATTTTACCAGAATGTCAGCATCACCCAGGGCGAAGGTGAGTGTCTGAAATGTGGGCAGTCGCTTTCTTTTCCTTTTTTGAGTGATTGAGAACATTTTTCATCTCTAGCCAGTTCTGTGATGAGATGGCCCCTCCCTTCCTGGTCACGTACATTGTTGGGGGGCAGGCAGAGGATGCTTGGAGTTGCCTTTGTACCAATTCACATGGCTGGATGGTCACCCAATTTCACTTAACAGTACCTGAAAGGTTTTCACATGCTCTTTCCAGGTGGCTTTGAAATAAACCTGGACAACAGAAAACTGAAAACACCCCAAGCCAAGCTCTTTACCGTCCCCAGTGAGGCCCTGGCCACTGCAGTGGCCACTGAATGGGACTCCCAGCAAGATACCGTCAAGTTCTACACCATGCACCTGGTAACGAGTCCACAATGGCAGCCTGTGCCCTCATCCACTCCCCTGTGCCCATAGCTGCTCTGGGGGCTCAGCAAAAGCATGTAGGTTTCTCCACATGTTAAGCAGACGCTGTGTGAGGCCCACAGTAGCTTCTCTCCCCACGGCCTGGCTACAAAGCCACCTCCTGAGAGAGATTGCAGCTCTCTCGTCTGACAGCAGCTGCAGTTGGGCAGCCTCAGTTCATGTGCTTGTGGTCTGGCGCCTCGCTGCACTGCAAGCCACGCGAAGGCAGGGCCGTGCCTTTCCTCGGGTGCCCTGTGAGCCCAGCCCCTCGCAGGAAGGCTTTCAGGAAGTACTGCTGAATGGAACAACAGATGGAGGCCACAGGATGGGGAGAACGCCTCTCCTCCCTGCACAGAGTGACTTCCACAGGCTGGAGCGCACTGGGTGGGGACACTGACGGTGGTATGTCATCGAAGGACTGTGGCTGCTGAGCTCTTCAGGTCCAGACTCTGGAACCTTGAGCAAGTGCTTGCCCCTCGCAGCCCAGGGCCTGGTCGGGCATGGGGAGTGCTAGCAGTGCCTGTCACATGGAGGAGGGCAGGATTGGGTGCCCGCACAGATGCACAACCAGTACCTGGGACCGGTGGTTCTCATCCTGACAAACACACCTGCATGGGTTTCCTTGGCAACCCTTTGTGGTCTGCGGTGGTCCTTTGTTGGCCAGGTGAAATTAGGGTGGCGAGGGCTACCCACCAGTGGTTAAGTGACCATTGCTGGCAAAGCCCATCTGGAAAAGCCACTCAGCCCTGGGGTGGGTGTTTGTTCCCTACTGTGTGACACGTGGGGAGCCAGGGGCAACGCCAGGTTTGCATGCCAGTTCTGTGTGCTTCTTTGCAGTATCTGCTGTCTAGCCTCTCTGGGCCTCGGTCTTCACATGTGTGCAATGGGTAGAATGGCAGGACCTCCTCCAGAGGGTGGTGGTGAGGATCCCTTGAAATACAGCAGAGCAAGGCAGTGAAGAGCGCTCTTTGCTTTGCTTGGGGAAGTCCATTCCAAAGCTCAGCCTCCTTTGTTAATGGGGGTGATTAATCTGTGAGGGCCTCTCCCAGAGCGCCCTGTGCTCAGCCTCCAAGACGTGCTGCTGTGGAGATTGTGAGGAGCCCAGGGGCCTCCTGCCGGTTGGGGGCAGTCTCTCGGGAGGGCGGTGCCGGGGCTGATGGCAGGGCCCTCTCTGCCTTTGACCCAGACCACCTTGTGCAATACTTCTTTGGACAACCCAACCCAGCGAAGCAAGGAACAGCTGATCCGGGCAGCTCTGAAATTTCTGGACACCGACACCATCTGGTAAAAGACTGAGCGGGTCCCCTGGGTCACTTTGCTTCAGGTGCCAGGCAGTTATCCGTGGAAGGGCAGCAGTCTGGTCTCCGGGAACTCACAGAGTGGCAGGGGTAGGACGCAGTCCACGAGCTCCCCTGCCGGTCCCTAGAATGAGCTACAACCTTGTCAAAACACAAGGCAAAGCCCTCCTGTGGCTCAGCCTCTGCCTCTGGGCATGGGGTGGCTCCAGGCAATACTGTAGACTGCAGGACCCAAGGGGCACTGCCAGCACAGACCCCGGGCTTATTCTCATGTAGGCATTCTTGTCATTCCTCAGCCTAGTCACACAGAGCTGGCCAGATGTGTTCAACCAGGGGCTGGCTTCTGGTTCTGAACTCTCCCCTGTATGTGTGTGGTCTAGTCAGTGATGCCGAGGGGCAACCAGGCAAGAAAGCAGCTAGATCTGCCCACTCAGGTCTGAGGCACTAAGATCGGGGCTGAACAACAATCAGTTAGTCTGCGCTGAAGTTGGGAAGGTGCCCATGGGGAGCAGCTAGTCAGAAAGTCATGTCCATTGAGGTTAGAAGTCATCTGTTGGAGGGAGCAGAAATGGCCTCCATCTGACTGAGGGAAAGGGGCTCCTTGAAGATGAGAGAGGGACCCTGATAGGAAAGGAGAGATGGTTGGGTCACTAGGATGGGATTTGAAAATAGGATGTTGGCAAACACACACTCACCCCCACCCCCCACAGGCACGCACCTCTGCCTATAGGTTGGCTTCACTGGGTCTTCTCTGACTTTTCTGCATCGACACCTCCTCTGCCCTCTGTGTACACAGGCCGCTGGCTTTCTACAAGGCCACCTGTGGCCCATCCCACAAAGCCTTGCACTTCAGCTCTCTCCTCTGTCTCCATTTCTCCAGGTCAGAATGAGGATCACAGCCTGGCCTCTGGGTTGGGTCCCCTTGAGGCAGGTGTCCCTGCAGCCTCGGCCCCAACAGCCAGGAATAGGCTCAGGAGGTGTGCAGGGTCTCAGAGGCAGGCAGGTCAGACCTGCCCCAGCCAAACTCCCAGCACAATAACCCTGTCCGGCGTGGGTGTGGACCCAGGGGGAGTGTTCTGTAGAATGTCATGGACGGCCAGCGGGGCAGAGCATCTTGGTCAGTGGTTCTCAACCTGGAGCTTCTCTCAGGGGCCCCTGCAGGCCCAGGTGGTGGGGGCTCACTGCTGGTGCTGCTGCCCCGAGGAGCACCCTTTGAGAACTGCTGCTTTAGGTGAGAGGGTGAGAGGCTGGCCTGTGGCTTGGGCCGGCGTTAGCTCTGGGCCTCGTTGCTGAGTGAAGGGACTGTATATATTCTTTTCGCACTGAATTAGCTATAGGGTGGAGGAGCCAGAGACATTAGTGGAACTTCAGAAGAATGAATGGGATCCCATTATCGAGTGGGCAGAGATGAGGTAAGATGTGCTGCTTATTCCATCCCTCAACAAGCCCTTACTGGTCACCAGGGCTGGGCAGGGGAGGGGGCAAACCCTGGCTAGTTGTCTCTCTGTGTTCAGAGACCTCTAGTTTCAGGTATCTCTCTAACTTTGACAGGTAGGGTCACCTTGGGTAAAATGCTCTCAGGCGTTTTCCTCAGACTGGCCCCAGTTCTGGGCACTGGGCACCTGCTCTTGGTGTGCTCAGGGGTGCACTGGAGGGCTGAGGCCACCCCTTCCTTTCTGATTCTGGTGTGAGGTGCTGAGATTCTACGTATCTCATGGACAACATCTAAAAGCAGCAGTGAGGTTGGGGAGGAACAAAGGTGCCCTTGAGTGGGTGGCCTTAAGAGCAGCCACATTGGCTTAGTCCCCACTCAGCTACCCATTAGCTGGGAGCCATGATCTCTGAGCTTTGATCTCCATCTGTAAGACAGAGCTAGTATGCCTCCTTGTGCCTGGCAGCATACACACAATGGTGCCCATGAAGGGCTGGCACCTGGCTTGGCTCAGGCGGGTGCTCACGCACTGGCAGTTACCATCTCTGCGATTGTAGGTTTGAGCTTACATGGACTGTCTTTTGGGGGAACGTTCCCCCAAATGAGTCCCCTGATGTATGTCTTCCACTGCTCCATGTTTACTGAGTACCCCAACATGCCTGGCACTGTAGGGGTTCAAGTAAAAGACACAGCCACAGCGAGAGGCTTCCCCCAAACGCTAGAGAGACTCCGCGAGTGCTGCTCCCATGGTACCAGTTCAAGTTGAGTTGGCCCAGGCCGCAGCAGCCTCGCACAGGTCCTGGTAGAACTGTGACTCATAGGCTGCTGGAGGGTGATCTTCCAGAAGCAGATTGCCAGGCCTTTACCCCAAGGTTCAATAGCTCAGTGATGAACCGTGCCTCCCATCCAGGGACACGTAACAGCCACAATACTGGGGGTGAACTGTGAAGGTGCGATGTCATTTTGAGATCTAATTAAATGTAAAATTCAGATGCTCAGAGAGCCATGCGATGATGATAAAAGATAATATGTTTCTGTTTGGGGTGCAGTTGAGCTCCCTGTCCTTTGTAGTTTATAGAAACACACAGCCACTTCCTACACTAGAAAAATCGTTCTTCTCCATTGTATTGCTCGTGTGCTTTATGAGTTATGATTCTTATTAAAGATTTGTCATCGCTTGGAGCCAGTGCATAGCCCATAGGTCACAGGCCTGAAACATTTGTTGAATCAACAAAAGGACTGAGTTATATGGGACATATACAAATGTTCCTACAGGAAAGTGATATTTAAAAGAAATCTTCTATAGCCTCGCATGTGAAAGCCCTTTTAAAAAGTTAAAAAGCATTCCCCCCCCCCCGATTTCAATAAAAAAAAAGTTAAAAAGCAGGTGTGCACGTATGTCCTGGAGCTGTCAGGACACGGCACCGAGTTTCTGGCACCTATACACACGAGCTGTGCCCGGCTTGCTCAGCTCACCAGTTACTCGGCATTTTCTTGGTCTTCTGGGTTTACTCTTAGAGAATGCAAAATTAGGCAAGAATGCCACTGGCCAGTGGCAGTCATTCCCGGGAGCCCCCAAACTGGTTCATTGGCCACCTTGAAGGGACACATACATGCTTAGCAGTGTAGGGCTTTGTTTGGGGGCAAAAGCTAGGCAGCTCCTAGATCACAGCAAGACAGGCACAAGCTGCAACTTTCTCCTTTCAGATATGGTGTGAAGATTGGTGCCTCCACCAGCATCCTGGGACCCAGCGTACCAGCCAAGACTCAGGAGACTCTCGCCAGCCATCTGGCCTCTTACAACATGTGGGCCCTCCAAGGTATTCTTGGAGCTTGCTGGGGCTGGGAGGATGGGGCTGCTGGGCATTTGTGTCCGGAACCTGAGCTGGGGAGCTCCCAGGGTGGCTCTGAGGACCAAGACACAGACTCTCACATCAACCCTGTTACTCCAGGCTCACGCCCTGCTAACAGGAAGCTGGAGTTTGTTCTCCAGCTCCCGTCTTGGGACCCCGTATCACTGGCCAGGCTTGGGTCACATGCCTTTCCCTGCACCTGTCCCTGGGCCGGGGGTATGGAATGCTCTGCCAAGTGCAGGTCCTGCCTGCCTCAGGAAGAGCAGAGGCCATCCCCAAGGATGCACAGGCACCGCGCAGGCAGCACAGCAGCTGCTTCCTGTGCGCTCTCTTCCCCACTTAGCACCTTTAACCACTCCTTGCGGTGTGGGAGGAGCCCTGGTGGTGCAGTGGATAAAGTGCTCGGCTGCCAACCGAAGGGCCAGACGCACTGTCCGCTCCTTAGGAGAAAGACGTGGCAGTCCACTTCTGTACATATTTACAGCCTTGAAAACCTGATGAGGCACTTCTAGTCCGTTCTGCAGTGCTGTTCTGAGGCGGCACGGACTAGATGGCAGTAGGTTTTGAAGCAGCTGTCCTGGTGGGGTAGAACGTCTGTGTCCTTGTGTGTTGCAGGGATTGAGTTTGTGGTGGCCCAGCTCAAGTCCATGGTGCTGACCTTGGGCCTGATTGACCTGCGCCTGACGGTGGAGCAGGCTGTACTGCTGTCGCGCTTGGAAGAGGAGTACCAGGTGAGGTGGGCTGCGGCCAGCCGTGGGGCTGTCCCAGTATCTCCCCACCTGGAGAGGAGGCCATTGATGGTTTACAACAACGCTCCTTCCTAATTCAAATTGAGTTGGGGGTCAGGTTACCCATCTGAGCTTTGTAATGTGAACTTGGCCCTTTTTACTGTCAAATGCATACTAACACTAAACTCAGAGCCAAGTAAGAGAGAATCGCTCAAACAGCTGAAAGCGGGGCTCCTGTTACCTCATGTACACAGGAAACCAAGGCACAAACTGTGTTTGGAACCAGGTGTGGGGCCCTCGGGACCAACGCTTCCCTTACCTAAAGATGTCTGTGAACAGGTAAAGAGCTTCTGGACCAGTCTACATGCAAAATACCATCCCTGCGGAAGGTCTTGTGTGCATGCGTGTTGTAGGTTAGCCCTGCTTCGCCCCACAGTTCCCAGTAGTTAGTCTGGCAAGTAGCGGAAGCTGCTATCTGCATACAAGTTCTGATTCAGTGGGCTTAGGGTCCGTTCAGTTGCTACGCTGTCATTTACATGTTTTTATCTGAAAAATGACAGGGGGTTTTGCTATGTACCTTCTCAGTTAGTTCTCAGTATGGTGGAAACCTGTTTGAAATGGCGGTTTCCCAAGTCCAGGGAGCCATTGGCGAATCAGGGCATGCCGGGAGAACGTCCCTTTCCATACAACACAAGAAGCAAGCCCTTTCCTTGCTGTTAGGAAGGATTGGATGAATGAGGAACGTGCGAGGTGTGAGGATTGTTTGAGGATTGTTAGGGAACTGGGTCGGAGTCCTGGTTTCCGGTCTGGACTCCGCATTTGGACATGGCAGTGCCCTGGAAGAGAGTAAGTCCATCCTGTGGGGTTCTAGACTGAGATTGGGCAGCTCAGAAATACAGACGATTGTAGGACTCATCAGATTTGGGGTGACTGGACAAGTCGAACCGTCCCCTAGATCTGGGAGCCTTGCAGTCCTGGGCCCCCGACCCTAGATGAGAAGTGCAGCCCACCATGGGCCCTCAATACCCTGTCCAGTCCTTCCACCTCCATGGGCTGCGTCCCGTGGAGGAGCGAGTGCTTAGGGTCAGCACCGGAGGCCACTAGCTGTGGGCCTAGCCCGCACCCTCGAATGTTGTCATGGCCTTTTGAGCACGGACATAGCTGCCTCTCCCTCAGCACATCTCTCATGTGCTTGCTCAGAGCCTGTGTTCACTCAGGTGCCGCCCCAACCATTGTGTCTGACTCTCCTTTCAGATCCAGAAGTGGGGCAACATCGAGTGGGCCCATGACTATGAGCTGCAGGAGTTGCGGGCCCGTGCGGCCGCCGGCACCCTCTTCGTGCACCTCTGCTCCGAGAGCACCACCATCAAGCACAAGCTCTTGCAAGAGTGAGGCCTGCCGCTAGAGCCCGGAGAGGACCCCGGCCAGCAGAGGCAACAGAGTGTGCAGAACTTCCTCATCGTTTAGTCATCTCTTTTATTAAATATGTCTCTCTCTACTCTGGAAATGTGCCCTGTCTTTCCTACTCTTGTGAGGTCTCGCTTCACGAAGGTGAAGCTGATCTTCCACAAACACCTTTTGGGAACTGTCCACTGGGAGGAAAACCATATCAGCGACAGAGACATGGAGACAATCCGTGCAGAGGGTTCGTGGACCACGCACACCTCAGTGTTTCTCTACATCCCTGAGACCGGAAGAACTAGGCGGGGCTCAGCCACCACCACCAGTGGCTCTGAGAAGGGTCTAGCGAGAAGGCCCTGAGTAGAGGGAGAAAAATACAGAACAAAACTCAAAGTTACGAACGAGACCAGTTTACTGGTTGGCCAGAGACTGGTTCAGCAGCCTCCAGGACGCTGACCCTTAGTCACCATCTGGTCTGTCATGGGACGCACCCTGTGCTAGGAGAGGGTAGCATGTCCCCAAGGACGGGCTGAGGAATGGAGGACGAAGGGACACAGGACATTGAGAAAATTGAAATGGATGAGTTGAAACAAAATGTGTGTGAGAAGTTGAATGTAAAACTGATGATTTGCTTTGTAAACCTCACCTGATTCCTAATGAGTTTGAAGAAACAAATAGTCCTCTATTCAAGCCAGCTGTGTCTTAACTGTTGCTATTTCCAAGAAAAAAAAAAGATTCACTGTAGAGCAGTGGTTCTCAACCTTCCTAGTGCCAAGACCCTTTCATACGGTTCCTCATGTTGTGATCCCCAACCATAAACTTACTTTTGTTGCTACTTCATAACTACAATTTTGCTACTGTTATGGATTGGGTGACCCCTGTGAAAGGGTCATTCGACCCCCAAGGGGGTCACGACCCACAGGTTGAGAACTGCTGCCCTCAGGTCACCATCATGTCCTCCATGCCTGGGTCCCACCCAACAGTCATATCTGCATCATGCATGCCTGGATCCTCCACCAGGTCACCATCACATTGTCCTCCA